>NC_089434.1:1752517-2352517 GCF_026210795.1 Rhizophagus irregularis
AATCCATTCAATTACTTTATTCGGCATGAAAGTTTCCATTTGACATTTTTGTATTAAATTATCAATATCATCATTTCCAGATGTCCAATTTAAAAAATTTTCTTTTAAATAATTTCGAACACAATATTCACAAAATGATGTAGCTAAACATTCTTGATTACAATTTTCACAAACTCTTTTTGTTCCTGAATTATAAATAATATTATTTCGATCATAAAATTGACATAATATTTTTATTAATTTAGTTTTTTCATCATCTGTAAGAGATTTATTAGATAAAAATAATTGTTCATGAAATTTATTTCGTTTGTGTATATCATTGTAAATATTATAATCAAATGACATATGTGCTTTCAAACACAATTCATAAATCAATTCATATCGAATATTAGACATAATGAAAATTAATTACGAATTCAATCAATAATATTGGATTAATAATAAAAAAAATTTTTGAATTTGATAAAAAAAAAAGCATGAAAAATTTCAGAATAGGACTTTTAAACAATTTATATTCTATTTCGTAAGTAAGTTTCCGCGATCAAGGATCAGCGTTTGTAAAATTGCGCCAATTTCTTTCTTTAGCAAATCATTTCTATTCTAAGATTATAAAACCTTTTATTTTATATTTTTACATACAAAATTTCATTCAACAATGGAATTAAAAATTTTGAGTAATTTACGATCTATATATATATATGTGTATATATATATATATATACGTATGTACATATATATGTTTACTTGTACACCTTTGTGAATTAATTTTGAATAATAACTTTTTTATTGTTTGTTTATGCAAATTACTTTATAACAATGAATATGAAACATACAATAGTTTTATTATTTATATCTTGCATGCATTATTGAATTAGAAAATAATTATAAATTATTTAAAAAAGAAAGAGAAGGCCTGAAATACGGCCGAGTCGGTCAGGATAATAAATATTTAATATATTGTATATGACGAATTGTGGGCTGGAATTGATATAAATATATATGTCGCCCGGATATCCGGGTCCGAGCGACCAATTGCAGGCCTCTATATCGGATAATCTTAAGCCTTAGCCGAGTTATTTAAAAAATTTATCTGCATTGTCTATAATACTATCATCGTTGTGAATATCTAAAATAATTTATATGTTAAAAATATTTTATCTTAATAATAATATCTCATTTTTATATCTGCAGAAATCATTATCTTTTACATTAAAAATGTGAAGATCACTACAATTTTTTTTTTTAAATATTGTCATATCGAATAATAATTTGTTGATTGTGAAAGAAATGATTAGCATCCAAATAATAAATAATGCATCGTTAAAATTTCTTGATGTATTATTTTGATAAATAATTACTTATTATAATATAATAATTGATAAAAGTCTTGTCCTATGAACTTTTTCATAATGGTCTAAATACTTTTCTTGTAAATAATTCAAATATTTTCTTTTTCAACTACGAAATAGTTTCTCAAAATCATTTATTTATTATTTAAAAGGAGAGAGTTTTTGATTGGTTAGTTATAATTTTAAATTAAACGATAATGGTGGTTTTTGTGACGTAATTAAATTCTTAATCAATTTTTTGCAACTCGTTTGAGATCTTATTGGGCCAAAGTCACATGATAATATGAATGTGATGTTTAGAGTGACAGACATTTTACTAATCAAAATACTTATAAAGTGGTGGGGGTGAACAATATTTTTACAAACACGTGACTGAATTTAGGACGTATGCCAATTATGTAATCGTTACATCTTGTTCTAATTATTACATTCGCTGAAGTTACAAAATCCAAAGGACATGTAGCGATAATACACCATGTAAATTACTCGTTCATATTAATTTAATAATATTAGGAGGGCCAAGCAATTTTTTAAAAATCTACGCTACACACATAACAAAAGTCATGTGATTTAAAATATCTTCGTTTAAATATCTTAATTGCGAATTGATGATAAATTAATTTGTAAACAATCTATGATCTAATAAGTAAACTTGATGTCCTTTTCTTACATTGCACATATAATAAAAGTTTTGTGATTTAATATTGGCAAGATTCGTAATAATACAATGAATAATATGACATATAAGACGTAATAACAGTTTGAAAGAATAAGGCAAAATGCTGAAGCCTTTTTACCAGTTTATCGAACTTAAAATGCCAATTTTAATTTTAAATACGAAATGTTATTGCCCGTGGTGATTGTCACACCTCGCATCACGAACGAATCTCCAGTGAAATAAATGGAAAAATATGAAAAACGAAAAAAAGATTACAGAAAAAAACGATAAAGATCATAAGTCTAAACAGTATGTTATTACATTCTTATTATGTAATCTATGAGAACTTGAAAATCTTAACGAACCCGCTTTTTAATAACAAATTTCTCATGTTGGTAGGTTTACAAAATAATGGTCTATTATAATGAGTCGGGTATTGTGACGGATTTTGTAATAAATTACTAAATTTTCAGTTAAAAATTTAGAAAACTTATTTTGGCAAATAAAGAAGAGGGTAAATAATTAATTATAAATTAAAATTAATGGAAATTTTTTTTCTTTACGACCCAAAAAAAAAATGGCAGCCGGATTTGTTCCCAGGTTACACAATTTGCGCACATGGTCCAGATGATTATTTTCGGTAATTTATTATAAACTTTTTATTGATCGATCGTTGTTATCCTTAACGGTTTAAACAATTCTAATCGGAAAAATTTCAATACCTTTCACCGATTGAAATTGGTGATTTTCTAAAATTAGTATACAAGAAAAAAAGAATTTTACCATATCGGAGTTATTTATTGATTGTGAAAATGGGACTGGATCTACAATTACAAAAAATAAGGTTACAAATCTTGCTTATCATATGTAATTTTTTTAATAATTTTTCTAGAAATTAATTACTTAATTGCTTAATAATGTTTATTTGTCATATTTTGTTATTTTGCTAGTATTTTGTATACCAATTCAATAACGAAAATCAATACTTAAAATAAAGTTAAGGTTTGCAACATAAAAAAATTTTTTATTATTATTTTGTAAATAATTAAATAGGAAAGTTATTGAAATTTACATTTGTAAGTGAAATGAATTGTCTTACACGTACTTTATTATTAAAAAAAGGGTAATAAAAAGGAAAACAACAGATATAAAAAAGGAGAATAAGGATTAAGATATAAAGTTATAGACTTATAGAATTTGATGAAGTTAATGAATAAGGTTTATACGGAAGTTTCTTTAACTTTAATAAAAGAGGAAGTATTAGACGCTATACTAGCCTTTCACAATTACATCATATTTTAATATTTTTGGTACCAAAATATTCAATAAATCATAATACTGCGGATTTATTAATTTGCGTGGCATACAGTATATACATAAGCAGTATCTAGTGTGGCCATTTTTGTTTATACTTAGAAAATTTTAATTTTCACGTAGTAAAAAAAAAATATTTGACAAATGTCGCAACGACTGGAAAATTATCACGTGTTTAAATCGTGTTTTAACAATCATCCTTTCGTAAGTAATTTACTGCGCCTTTTTTCTGAAATATTTGTTTCAAATATTTCAACGGACTCTACTCTATTAAAAAGGATTTTATCTCAACGGGCTCTTAATAAAAAAATCTCTTATGGTTGATGATGTTTTATGTTAACAATTAATTCTTACTGGAGTTATAATATAAATTCATTATGAGCGTTTAATAAATCAAAATCATAGTACATACTGTAACACACCACGAAAATTAAATACTTTTGTATAATCATTATTTTTTTTAGTATTGGGGAAAATTAAAAATTTAATCAACCCCAATGTCAACGTAAGTAAATACATTGTATCAATAAAGTATCTGTCTCGTCACTTTCACAATCCTCCGAGTAACCTGATTTTGCGCGACACGTTTCTTTTTTTTTCCTTTGATACTTTATATGTTCTTATCATTAAAATATTCCTTCGGATCCGTTAGACTATCCCTTGTACCATAAATTGTTCGTCTTCCGACTTTTTCGATACATTATTGTTTGAGTTCATTTAGATCTTCCTTATCCTAAAACTATCGCCCTTCCCTATAAGTTCGTCTTGACTTTTCAATTGTAGCCCTTCCCCATATCATCTTCCATTCCCGATTTGTATCATCATTTATTAAAGTATATTAAGATATATCTAATTTTGTTAACTTTTCCGAAAAATCCTCCATATTTCGTAATATTTTCTTTAAAAATTTCACCGTCTGTTGCATTACTTTCAATTGAAATTTTTTTACATGCTTGCCATCCGTATCTATTTCTTAATTCTTGTGGACTTAAATCAGGGTCGAACTTTCTAAAGAAATATTGACGACCGTTCCTTATAATTGTGATATTAGCTCCACATCGCTTGTACGTATTTTCGTACTCTTTGGTAAAGCGCAGCTTAGCTCTGACCATCTTATATTTATAACATTGTTTGACAGTAATTTTTTCCACATAACCTACATCTCTTATACATTCATAGATATCATCGTCCGACCAATACCATACAATGTCATATCACTTGATTTATCGGAATAACTATTTACTTTCCATTGATATATTTACTTACATTCTTTTTAAAAAGGTGCTTAAAATAAAATTACCAATTATTTTAGACTGCTGCTGGTCTTACTGGACAACTCGTTGGTCAAATAGCTAAAATTAAAGGAATGAGAGTTGTTGGGTCTACCGGATCCGATGAGAAAGTTGATTTTCTTTTGAATGAATTAAAATTTGATGCTGCTTTTAATTATAAAAAGGTTAATCTTGATAATGAGTAATTTTGTGTATCTGAATTTTTTCCGACTTTTACGCCTCCTAATTGTATCTTTATTCTTCGTTATAAATTTTTTAAAAGAATTCAGTAAAAGTAATTGTAATTGTTATTATAATTGATATTGTAATTATTGTAATTGTAATTATGAACATTAAGAGTTTTAATGCCAAATTCTTTCATAATTCGTTCATCGCGTTCTTTTTCCTCAGCAAGCATCATTTCAAGTTCTGTAACTTCAACCTTACTATTTAAAGCAGCTTCAGCTTCGGCTATCATAACAGATATTTTACTATTAAGTCTTTTAAGGATAATATCTTCTTCTTCTTCTTCTTCAACATTATTATCGGATGTATTATTGAAATTATTACTCATTTTTGAAGATGATTTGTGATGTACAAATCTACGGCCACGACGAACACGGAATTGTCTTCTTCGTGAAGTTGAATTTGTTGGTGAATGTGTTGGTGTTGATTGAGTAGTTGGGTAATTTTGTTGCGGAGGTGATGTAGAAATTGTAAGAGAAGGTTTATCAGTCTGAGTAGTTGGATAATCTTGTTGTGAGGGTGATGTAGAAATTGTAAATGAAGGTTTAGTTTCAGACTGAGTAGTTGGATAATCCTGTTGTGAGGGAGATGTAGAAATTATGAGTGAAGGTTTAGTTTCAGTAGAATTATCGTAAGGTGGAGGAGGTTCTTCATCTTCAACGGTTTCTACATTTTCATCCCAAGTAGAAACATCTTTTTTCTTATGATCATAGACATTTTCATCATCATCGATATAATTTTGTCTCGTTGAATGAACTCCAGTATTTAATGTATTCTCAGTTAATATATTTATAGCATCAGTGGCAAAATCGGAAGTATAAGTAGCAAGTTCTACAACTTTATATATAAAGTTTGCCACAATTCCAGGACGACATATTTTAAAAATTTCTTCTTGCATTTTGTGTTGATATTTTTTTAAAAAATTTGGGTATATAGTAATATGGAAAAAAAGTAGAATAAAGAGCAACAAAAAAAATAAAAATCGATTTTTGTTGCTCTGTGCGAGGTATTTTTTTATTATATCTTTTTCGTACAGGTATTGGTAAAAAAAAAAAGAAAATTTTGTATGTATGTATGGATATATATATATAATTTTTTTATACATGTTATTGGATGACTCAAAGGATGACTCAATATTTTTAAGTGGCTCAACTTGTGAATTTTTAATAGAAAAATGTCTTTGATCCGATGATAAATTTCACGATAAAACTGTAATATGAGTCATAATAATTTGTAATTAGATAATTAAATAATATTTATTTGTAATAATGTGATATATAAAGATATATTATATAATATACATATAAGTAATATATAATATAATAAGTGTTGAAGAATTTTATATTTTTTAATGTTATTAATAGAAAGATTTATAAACATTTCTTGATATTTTCTTTTTTGTAAATTTTGGGTTCAAGAACGGAATGCAAAAATACATGGTACATTTCACAATAGGTGTTGTTTTTTGTGATAGTAGATGTATAATAGAATAAGCGTAATTCGCATAATATCAAATTGTAGTATCACCAAATTTCAGATTTTTTGATTGATAAAATCATTGATCATCAACAATCAATAAATGTATATTTTATTTAGATTGAGTAAATTTACAAGCAACTTCATTTAAAATACTACTTAATGATTAATTATAATATAATCATACGCAGTAATCTTTAATCTATCAAAATTTTGCACTTTAATATTATACAACCCAAATCTCTTCACTTCATCTTTAAAATCAAAACAATTCATCATCATAAGTTTTCACAAAATTAAATTTTTTAATAGCCAAATACTTAACCCTTTTCTTTTTCATAATATATTCTTTTATAGAGGGTAAAATACTTTGGTCATTAAAGTAATAACAGATTAATAATTTCTTAATAAAGGTATTTTGAGAATTCTTTTGAAATACTTCTTCAATGTGGTAAAGTTTCAAATGTAAATATTTTAATTTAGGAGGAAGAATTTGTCCTAAATTTTGTAATATTAGTGAACTATATTCAGTTCGATCACCATGGACTGTACATTAATATTTTCAATTAAATATAATTTTTGGTACGTAAACTGACTTCCAATTGTATAAAAATCAAAACTAATTTTATATTTTTACAATATTTCAAATAATAATATTTGTGATACTTGCTATTAAACCTAAAGTTATTGTATTTAAAGTATTTGAACAATTATATATATTTGATGATAATAATGATTTAAATAAAGATAAATAATTTTTATTTATTAAAATTTTCTGTAAATGAACTATTGATTGTAATATGGAATTTTTAATTATCCTACATTGAGTAGGGATTGGAACCGTCAAAAAAAAGCTTAACCGGTTAATAACCGGTTAATTAGAGCGTCTAACCGGTTAATAGTCGGTTAATTAATCGGTTAATTAACCGGTTAATTTGTAATGAGGCTAACCGGTTAATAACCGGTTAATATATAAATTTTATATTTTAACGTGTGTTTAGAGGCCTATTTTTTGTATTTTAACGCGCGTTTAAAGATAAATTTTTGTGTTTTTAACTAAATAGTATTATTTAAGAGTAATTTCTGGTAAATATTTATATTAAAATGTATACATTAGTAAAAAATTACATACAATATATTGTAATTACTTACTACCCAGTCATGCAGTGGTCACCGGTATCAGCACTAAGTTGAAAAGTTTTTTAATTATATTTTTAGTTCTATCCGAAATTCCATTCCAATTCTGATGGCCACTGCAGTATTCAAATTTTTGCATTTTTTCTTATTTAAAATACTATACCCGATCATATGCTGATTTCTGCATAAATCAAGGTTATAACTTTAGAATATTTTAACATAAATAATGTTAAATTATAAATATCATATGCAATATATTATATTAAAATATAAGATTGCAGGTTTATCATCGAATCTATTAGGGTGGGCAAAATTAAAGTTAATGCTAGTAAAGTTAAAGTTAGAAGTTGGCTAGGAATTACTAATTTAGGATGATCTGTATTTTAACCGGTTAAGTTAGCCGGTTAATTAGTCGGTTAATTTAACCGGTTAAATTAACCGGTTAACCGTTTTTTGAGAGGTCTTAACCGGTTAACCGCCTTAACCGGTTCCAATCCCTAACATTGAGTGTCATTGATACTATAAAATTTCAAATTTCTAATATTGTGAATAAAATTTGTATTCTGTAAAATTAATTCAAGAATATTATTGATAAATACGTTACAAAAAATCATTGTGTCCTCAATTTCGAGGGTATGTAAATTTATTTCATTTTCAAAAAATATTGTTAATAGTGGTACATATATATTTAACCTATCAATATGATATAGTGAATGTAATTTAACAGATAAAATAAAATTATATGTATTTAAATATTTTAAAAAACTATAGTGTATTTGAAGGTAATGAATTATTTATTTGATTTCATTTTAATATCATCATTTAAGTAAATATTAATAACACGATATTTTGATTTTCCCATAATAACGGAATCGTTAAACGACACCATAATCTGTTAACTAAAATACATGAATGTAAAGTTGAATGATCCTTTTGGAAATATTTTATAATTTTTTATGTTAAAAGGGGAAGTATCAAATTGTTATTATTACGCCGATCTTAGTAAATTTGATTACGATATTGTCGCACAATTCGTCATATTTTATGAAGTCGCAGTAACTGACATGGCAGTTTGCTATTTACCACCGAAGGAAAATCGCAAAATGTCGGAATAACTATTTACTTTCCATTTTCCATTTGGTAATTGTGTATCTGAATTTTTTAACCGAGTTATCCTTGACATTTTTGTGAGATAAACTCACTTTTCCGGTAAGAATTCTAACTACTTCTTACTCTAATTTTATTCGTTCTTTAACCGTTAACATCAACTTCCAACTCCCTAAGTCGATTTTCCAAATTTGTAGTCGTTTCTTTATATTTATCTATTTCCTCATCTTTACTCGATATTATTCGTTCCTTTTCTTTTACTTCAGTTTCTATTTTGCGTAATTTTTCTTCTTCCAGCTCACGTGATATTGTGTTGTTGCACTCACCGGTAAGAAGTGCAAGGAAATTCTTAAAAATTTTTTAAAAAGCTGAAGTATCATAGTCTACTAAAAAACACACTGTAAACTGTAAATTCTCTGGCCTAGCTTGTCCATCTTTAAACATACGCGGTCAGTTGTCCCTGTAAGTCCATTTGTATCCAACAGTGTATTTATCTTAGTTGAAAACTCGTCACACTCTTCACTTTGTATATCTCCTGCAATACTTATCTTCCAAGTTCGATAAACTATTCAACAAATATTGTTATGTAAGTTGTAAAACAACCTCTTCCTGCGTTACAGCTTTTGTTTTTGACATTTTGTATATATCTTTTGTTATAAAAATGTTTTTTCTTCCACTAAAATTTTGGCTTGGAATTTAACTCATTTTTTCGTATAATTATTTTCCATAGAAACTTGCCTCTTGTTTAAAATAAACACAATAAACTATTTTTAAACATGCTTAATAGTTATAATAAATACTTTTACATTTTTTATAAAGAATTTACCAAGAATAAGTTATAAAAATTAATTTATTTTAATTTGAGTTTTATGCAAGCTGAATTTTTTTCTTTTGAAAACCCTAAAATCAGTAAAACAAAAAAAGCACATATTATGGAAATTATGGAAGCAACAATTTTAATTTCCTATATTACTATCAAATATGATTACTGAACAATTGATATTTTAACTTTTAATGCTCATAAATTTTAAAAGAAATATGAAACTTGATATTTTCATCATCTAATGATTATACAAAAACAAATTAAAGCTTATTAGATTTATTTTACACTTGGATATTAATATGAACAAGCCAAAAAGGAATTGGAAATGATAAATTATATAAAGAACTGTCAAAGAAGTAAATTATGATGCGGAAAAGTGCCTTACATTATTAGTACATAAACAAGGCGAAGTATTGTAAGATTTGGAAATTTTTTTAAAACTAAGGAATTTAAATTTATGAATATTATAAGTGAATACTAGTTATTTTTAATTTTTTAAAAATCTTTCTAGTTTATAACAATTCGATTTAAATTCTTACTAATATTTTTGCTTTTTTCTGGACTAAATAACCTTTCTTGTTTTTAATCTTCATACTATTGTTTCACGGATTTTTTTTGCGTTTTTGATTTAATAAATAATGAATTAGATTTATTGAATAATATTGATAATACATGATAAATAAAAAAAAATTATTTAAATTACAAACTAAGAAACGCGTAAAATATTTTTACTATTCTAGTCTTAGTGTTTAAATAATTCAAAATAAAATTTCCAATATCGTTTGTTATTTTAAAATCCATCTAAAAATAGAATACATATAATAATATAAATAAGTAATTAAGATATCATTTATACAATATTAAGAAAATATTAAGAAACTAACCATCAGGAATCTCAAATTTATCTTGATCTTCTGAATGAAGGTTTGGATTATTATTTATTTCGTCATCATCTATAAAAGGACAAAAATATTTAATTTAAATATTGCAAAAATAAAATGAAAATTTATAGTAAAAAACATTACTTACCATTAACTGATCCTTTCATTTGTTGCATTGTTTCTTTCTTATGATCATTTTGAATGTCTAAATTTTTAAATAAATAAGATTATAATAAATATTTTCTAATAAACGACTAAAATTTAAAATAGTATTACTTACCATTCTTTGAACTTATTTGTAAGCTTTTAAATACTTTAGATAATCTTTTACTACCACCTAAAATTGAGATAAATTTTGTATCATTATCTCAAAAATTTGAATATATAAATAAATTACCTTTAATAATACTATTTATTCTTGATGTTTTATTAATTCTCTGATCGTTTGAATTATTAAAATCTTCAACTAAAAAACGAAAATTTGATTAATAAATATTTCATCAAATGAAACAATCAATAAATACCTACTATTATCAGGAATACTAAAATCATATGTTTTACTATGAAATGCTATTTAAAAAATAAGAAAAATAGGTTATAAATTATTTAATAGTTAATAAAATAACAATAAAAAAGCTAACCTTCTTGTTCTTCTATAATGTATAATAATTTAAATTAAAAAAAATTAGTAACGTCATCATATCAAACAAAAAACTTAGCAAATAATACCTTCTGTTGCATTTTTTGGTTCGGGTAAATTTTCAAATTGATGAACTTTGCTCGTAAATAATCTGCTGCTTATATAATTTATGCTAGTTTTTATTTCAAAATTATTCATTGCTTTTGATTGGAAAAATTCATCTGGCATATTTTGATATGATAGATGAATTTCTCTTATTTTTTCCTGAAGAGATTTAATATCAGGTCTTTTTAATGGATCAGCATCCCAACATTGTACCATTAAATTTTTATATTCTAAAGGAATATCTGACATAATTTCTGGTCTCATACCATTAATTATATCCATTGCAAGGTTATAATCATCATGCTTATAATCAATAAATGGCGAATATCCAGATGAAATTTCCCACATAAGTATTGCAATACTATAAATATCAGATGCAAAAGTAAATCCTTTTCCATTAATAACTTCTGGTGCTATGTAAGGAAGATTTCCATATATACTTTCCGATGATTTATCAGCAGGTCCACAAAATCCAAGATCACCAATAAACCATCTATCATTATGTTGTGAATATAATATGTTTCCGGAGTGCAAATCTCTATGAATTGCTTTTTCAAGTTGAATAAAATAAAGTGCATCAATTATTTCAAAAGCAATTCTAATTTTTTCTTTCCATGTAAGTAGATTATAATATTGTTGTAAATATTTTCTTAAATCCATATCCAATTTCATCATTACAAGCATGTAATTTCCATTTGATAAATTTTGTGTTAAACCATAACATCGAACAATTTCTGCCCATTTATTATTTATAGTTAAATGTGAGTTAGCCTAAATGATACATGCCATTGTTAATATAAAAAACTTTAAATCTCATAAAAAAATTTAAAATATAATCATATTGTGTATACCTCTTCAAACCAACTTTGATTTGCATTTTCAACATTTTCTAATTTTTTAAGTACTACCTTTTCATCTCCAAATCTTTCTAATTGCTGTTCACTAAAATTCCATTTTATATAACTTCCACCAATCCAACTTGCTGTATAAATTTCAGAAAATCCACCTTTTGTTAGATATTCAATATTTTTTAAATTATTATATGGAATCCATTCAGCTACCGTATCTGGCACAAGTGTTTCTAATTGACATTTCTGTATTAAATTATCAATATCATTATTTCCGGATGTCCAATTTTTAAAATTTGCTTTTAAATAATTTCGAACACAATATTCACAATATGATGTAGCTAAACATTCTTGATTACAATTTTCACAAATTCTTTTTGTTCCTGAATTAGAAAGAACTTTATTTCGGTCATAAGTCTCAGTTATGTAATTTATCGCTTCAGTTTTTTCATCATCTGTAAGAAGTTTATCATCAAGAATAATTTGTTTTTGAAATTCATATTGTTTGTGCATGTCAGTGTGAATATTATAATCAATTAACGAATATGCTCTCTGAACTGTCGCATAAACTAATTCATATCGGATAGTAGACATAATGCAATTTTTATTATAAAGGTTTAAAATGAAAACTTTTTTTTATTTTATTATTAAAATAAAAATAAATTGTAAAAATGAAATTTTTTTTTTCAAAAAAAAATTAAAATTCAAAATTCCGAAACAAAGAATTTTGGAATGATCTGAAATGTTATGTAACAATTACACAAACAAGTTTAAAATAGACATCATAAACTATTTTTAAACATGTTTATCGCTATAATAAATTTTACATTTTCTATAAATAAATACTGTAACTAAAAATAAAAATACATCTAAGTGTAAAGTTATAAAATAATTTCTTTTAATTTGACGAAAGAATTAAAAGAATGAAAATAGTAGTGATTATATTATCGTTACTTCGTGGCTATGATTTTTTTTGCAAACTGAAAATTTTCTTGTAAAATCAGTGAACCAAAAAAAAGTATATATTATGTAAAAAGAATAACTCAATTCTATATATTATAAAATTTTCCTATAATACTAACAAATTTATCAATAAAATAAATAAAAAATTTTGAACAGTGTCTCAATTTATAAAATTCATAAAATTATAATTATTAAATAGTATTTATTTTTGGTTTCAAATTTTCACAGCAAAAACCTATAAGAAAATAAACAACATGTTAGAAAAAACGTTCTTTTATAAAGTTATCAAAAGTCAAGTTCATAGTTCAAATTTCTATAATATTGTCTTGCAAGTTGATAATGCACCTCTTAATACTTTTCCGCCAAAAACTAGATCGAATCAATATAAACGTAGGAACATACACATAATATTCGTACAATAGAAGTAATTATACAGTAAATGTAAATTATTTTATGCACTTTTACGATGATATAAATATTCTCATCTATAAGCATTTGATCTAAAAAATATATCTTAAACGAGAAGTTAAACATCAACATCTCACTTTCGGTAGTAACATTTTTAAGCTTGTTTTTATCATTGTAAGCGATGTCAACCTTTCAAAGGTACGGTTCCTATGATTAACTTTATCACTTATCTCTCGATAGATAAGAAACTTGAGATCTCCAATTTTATCACAATCGATTTAACGTCACTAATAAGGTTATTATTACAAACGTTAACCGAGAAAGTATCACTAAAAAGAAATCTTTCCTAGGAATGATACAACCATTTCGGAGATAATTCTATGAAGTGATAATAAAATGAATTTTGAAAGTTTGAAGGTATATATATACTTGCAAAAATCTTTCCGGATTCATCATGACTAATAATAAAATAGACTCTTGTTCAGTGGATTATAATGAATAAATAATAAGTAAAAAAATTAATTTATTAGTTAAAAATTTATGCGAAAGAAATGTTTAATATGATTTACATGAAAAATTCTCATGAGTATTTATCATGAGTATTTATCATGAGTATTTGTTGAATTATTGTTATGAAATTTTTCGGTCATACGATAGCCCGCATTTGAGTGCGGAAAATGTGACTTTGTTACAAACCTAATTTCAGAATTTTTCATGGAAATGAGTCATGAGCCAAAAGAGACGAATCTTGATAATTCGCAAAATAAAAATGCCATATATCACAGCCGGCTTATCTCATATTAGAATGTCTGAATGTACGATAGAGAATTCAGAGATCTGTTGGTCATCATTTGCCATTGATCAAGGACCGCTTCAAATAGAAAAGACTTCATTTTTATTGAAATTTAAAACTACCAATTTATACACGCCGTATTACCCTTAAATAATCCGTCCAGATTTTATTTACATAATTACTTTTTTTATTAATAAATTTATTAAAACGTCATGTGAAATTAAATTATGTCCTGGTAAATAACGACCAGTCACGTGACATAGAAAATTCCTAACTATTCTTTTAAAATATATTAACTAGTTTGGGTTTGAAAAGGAGGACCAAAAATAAGAAAAAAAAATATTTTCTGGTTTTGAAAAAAAAAACTGAATAAAAAAAAATAATAAAAAAAAGGTAAGCGGCAACACGATATACTGCGGCTGATCGCATCACCCAGGGGAATAAACTACCGTAGTATCATAACAAAAAAAAAATCTGATCAAGCTTTCCTGAATTAGCCACAAAAATCTTCACGAGTCAACCAACTGAAATAGATCAGACGCAGATATCGCAGATATATCGTTATTTAGGCCATCTATTAGTCATGACCATGAAAAATTACTCATATTGTCATATTGTCAAACAATTGTATTATGCAAGATACTATATATCTTATTATTAGTCACTGTGTATTCGAAAAAGTATTTATATACCCTCAATACCCCTCTTTTTTTTCATCATCTTTTTTTTTCGTCAACAATATTATATATACACAATATATACTTTCATCATCTTTTTTTTCGAGGTCTATCTTCTCTCTATCTGCCTAGGCTTCTCTTTATTAGTCTTCTATCTCTTAGGCCCTTTTCTTTACATCTTCCTTTAGAGTGTGGGGGGAAGTGTGGTTGAGTTTGTGTGTGGTTTTATCATATTTATTTTCATCTTTATTCTTATTAGGTTTTCTTAGACCCTTTTTTTTCATTTCGTCATCCTTTTTTTTCGTTTCGTCATCTTTTTTTTCGCTTCGTCATCTTTTTTCTTTCGTTTCATCAACTTTTTTTTCGTCAACTTTTTTTTCATCTTTTTTTTTAGGTCTATCTTCTCTCTGTCTAGGTCTTCTCTTTATTAGGTCTTCTTTTGGCCTCTCTCTCTTAGGTATGTGGGTTGGGAGTGTGGGAGCGTGTGGGAGTGCGGGTTGGGAGTGTGGGAGTGTGAGAGTGTGGGTTTGCGTGTGGGTTGGTGTTTCATTTTATTTTTTTCGTCATCTTTTTTTTAGGTTTAGCTTCTCTCTGTCTATCTTCTTTTAGGCCCTTTTTCTTTACATCTCTCTTTAGGTATGTGGGTTGGGAGTGTGGGAGTGTGGGAGTGTGGGCGTGGTGGTGTTGGAGTGTGGGTTGGGAGTGTGAGTGGGTGTGGGAGTGTGGGTTGGGAGTGTGGGAGTGTGGGTTGGAAGTGTGGGAGTGTGGGTTGGGAGTGCGGGTTGGGAGTGGGAGTGTGGGCGTGTGGGAGTGTGGGAATATGTGGGTTTGTGGTTGGGAGTGTGGGAGTGTGGGAGTGTGGGTTTATGTGTGGGTTTGTGTATGTGGTGTTTCATTTTATTTTTTTTTCGTCATCTTTTTTTAGGTTTATCTTCTCTCTATCTAGGACTTCTCTTTATTAAATATTCTTTTAGGCCCTTTTCTTTATGTCTCTTTTAGGTATGTGGATTGGGAGTGCGGGTTTGGATGGGTTGGGAGTGTGGAGTGTGGGAGTGTGGGCGTGTGGGCGTGTGGGCGTGTGGGTTGGGAGTGTGGGAGTGTGGGAGTGTGGATGTGTGGGTGTGGGAGTGCGGGTTGGGAGTGTGGGAGTGTGGTATTTTAACTTATTTTTTTTCGTCTTCTTTTTTTTAGGTCTATCTTCTCTCTCTGTCTAGGTCTGCTCTTTATTAGGTCTTTTTCTTTTAAGCCCCTTTCTTTACGTCTTATTACGTTCCACAAGATAAGCATAAATCGATTTATAATATTTTTTCTTTTTTGAACATATATTCTGACAGTATTTTTTAGTTTATAAACACATATAATTAATTTTATTAATGTTTAAATATTTGATTATATGAATTTTGAAAAATAACAATATGTTTTAATACTTTAAATTTTTAATTGAACTATTTATTAATAAATCATGCAGAATATAAATGATGTAAAAAAGTTATTTAAATGAAATTTTACAAACTGGTCCAGTAATAATAAACAAATTGATAGATTAATTCAAGAAATGCAATTAAAAATTAGTTTATCATAAAGATATACAATTAAATGAATCCAATGGCTTTAAAATGTTTAAATGATTTCCAGTATTTTCTAAATGATGTAAATATTTAACTATTTGAACACTTTTTTTAAATATTATAATTAACTGGTTTCTTTCTTTAGGTTAAAACATATTCAATTGATAATTATCCCTTAAACTGTAAGCAATTGCGGGCAAATTTGCCCGCAATTTTACCAAATTTCAGCTCTCATCTAATTTTATGAAAAATAAAGCAATTTTAATAAAATTTTTTTCCAAGATAGTTTAAATTATATATTGTGCAGCAATTATTATCATTTATTAATTATATATTAGAAAATCGAAAATTACCCATTGGTCAAAAGTTGTATTTTAAGATAATCACAAAATTTTAAAAAACTTTGCACTTAACTTCGACGATTTCATTGATAATTAATTGTAGCTATATAAAAGCTTAATAGAATATGTAGAATTTGGTATGAGAAACGACTTTTGTTAATATGATTTTTGATATTTAAAAGTAGGATTTTGACTTTATATAGAACCTTAATGAAAATTTTATTATGCATTTTAATTATATATTCATAATAATTGATTTTTTTTTATCTCTATTTTGTTTATTATAATGCAAAATTTTTATAATAAAAATAAAAAGTTATAATAAATATTCAAATAGAGAAAAAATATGGTAAGAAAAGTTTAAATTTTATTATATAAAAATTCCGATACTATTTTTGCGGGTTAATTTCTAATCCAATTTTAATGATCAACTGTATATCTAACTCATACAATTTATGGCCAGAATGTAGATCAATTTGGCTGCAAAATTATGTGACGATCTGGCCAAAATTAAAGAATTTTTTATAGCGTCATTTATTCTAATTTAGAAATTGCGGGCAAATTTGCCCGCAAAACAGTTTAAGGGATAATAACTTTGATAATTTCTGATGGAATTCTAAAAATATATGGTATATCAGGACTCTGAGCAAATATATACTGTATAAGGTGTCAAAAAATTTTATAATAGCTAGCTCTACGCAAGGTTTTTATTAAGATAAATAAGCAAATACAACGTGTGGCTTCACGAATTTCCAAAAAACAAACAATCAAATCATAACCTTATAAAAATTTTTTAGTATGAAAAAATCACAATAATAAAATATGTTGATAATTTCCAATTATTGTCATTTTATTTTTCATTTTATCAATTACCTCGCGATATACAATTTAACATTTCATCATTTTTTTAATAATGTCATCCCAACCAAAATATTCATCATATTTCTTTTCATTCCCTAGCTTTAGTATATTACCATCAATTAAAACTTTTGTTTCTGAAAGAAATTCATCAAAAACGGATTGTTCATCGTGATTTTCATCCAGGAAATATATTATTATTTAAGGATACTTATCATTTGGCTACTTCAAATCATATTTCAGATATGGGATGGAAAACCTTTCAAAGTACATAATACTTGATTGCTTAGACTGAGGTAAAATACGAAATAGAAGATGAAGTTCATGCAGGCAATTTATTTTCTTTTTTCTTAATTCTATTAATTGCTTTGTTTCTTTGTTAAAATAATTATCTATTAATATAGTTATTAAACTAAAAAATACAATATTCTAAATTACTTTTATTGATAGTTTTGTTTTTTGATTAACTGGTAAGTAAAAATTATGATAGTGGGTCAAAAGAATTATTCTGAAAAGAAATTAGACATTTCAATAGTGTATTCATAATTATTGACCTAATTATTTAAGTTATATACAATAGGTTTCATATGATGCCCATGTTTCTAGTCAATTAAAATATTTTATTTTAGTTTTATTTCTTGTTTAATATCTTTAATATATTTTAAAATAAATAAAAAATACGGAAAATCTTATTATTTAAAAGTGATTTTTTTTAAAAGAAATTTAAATGTTCAAATCATTATTTTTCTAGATGTTATACAATAAAATTATGTATTTATAAATAATTAATTTTTTTAAAAATTTAGATTTTATTTCATTCTTTAATTGTAAAACAATTATAAATCATGAAACAATTAAAACATGAAAATGAAAATATTGTAATAATGTTCATCAGGAAGCATTGCTTGGAATAATGATCATAGTTTTGCAAAAATTACATAATTTTTCATAGTGTGAAGCAGTATTTTAATTATTTCCAATAATATAAATATTTAAAATTAACTTAAATTTACATTATAGTCAAAATCTTATTATGCTCGCGCAAGATCTTTTATTTTATTACGCTCGCACAAAATCTTTTTTAGTTAAAATAAGAAGGAATGGTATAATAATATGAATGTGATCTTTGAAGGTTTATAAAACTTATAATTTACAGGTTTCATTATATTGTCTACAAGCTCTTAGTGGCACCCTCAGTAAAATTACCCGATAATGCAGCTTCGATGGTTTCTTGTGGTCCAAAAATTCAGATAATCTAGAAATGTGCAATCTAAAAGCACTTTTTTTATCATTGGCAATAATTGTGCTGAGTGTACTACAAATGTTAACCTGGAAAACATAATTAGATTCATATTTCTGTAAAGTATAATTCAATCATTTTCGCGTATTTCCCTTCTTTAATAACAATTTTTAAAACAATATTAAAGTTTTTTGTTACATCTTTATTAAACAATTTAAACATTTTATTTTTTAGTAATATCTACATCTTAAAAATTATATATTAATAACTTAACTTCAGTAGTGATTTTTTTTTTAAAAAAAGAGCTGTGACGCCATTATCTCCAAGTTTCCAACTCAACGGGTCGGGACTGACCCAAAACTTTGATTTTTACGATCCATTATACGCAATATGACGCTAATATTATGAATAAAATTTTTACGTGATATTCAATACAAAATGGTGCTAAAAATCCAAAAATATGTAAAATATTGCTTGCTCTTGGCCAGTTATAAACTTACAACTGTTACTCCCGAACACCACGTAGAGGTGGCAAGCTTCGTTCAGGGAAAAAAAGAAACCACTTACCTGTATTCTTATACAACCAGTTTATAATTAATAGGATTAAAAAAAAAAATAATAATATTTGGGTCATTAAGAACAAAAATTGAGCAGAGACGTTCGGACATATAGATATATAATATAATAACATTCACAACTTAACAAATTCTATATGTAAACTGTGTTTTTTTAGTTATGTTCTGGCCCTAGATACTACTACTTATGCACATATGCATTAAAAACAAGAAAGAAAATTATAAAATTATTTATGTAAAAATCAAAACAAATAAAACAAATAATGCACATGTGCATCAGAACAAGAAAGAAAATTATTTTTGTAAAATCAAAAATAAGCTTTCTCATTCCCCCATCAAATTATTTGGTTTACATATATACACAATACGTACTATGTACATACATACATAAAATACGTACGTATATATACGTAATGTGGGAAAGTCGATCGAGCATTAAACACAGGTTTCTCTACTCAATTTTATTGAAAAATTTTGTTTAAAGTATGGCTTTAACTTTTTAAAGATTTTAACGTGGAGTTGGTCGTACCTATGGTTTAAAATGAGGTGTGGAGTTGGTTGTACCTTACCTATTACCATACTTAACAAGAAAAAAAAATAAAAGAAAAAGAAAAGCGAGAAGGAATAACTAAGAAAGGAGAGAGGGGTTAAAGAGAATAAGAGAAAAAAGTGGCTATTTTATATATTAACCATGAGTCATGTTATAAACACGTGTACATCACGTCCATCATGTGTTGAATCACCGATTTTTTATTATCATTTTCAAAATAATCAACTCAATTTATACTACAATAATTTTTTTATTATCTATTAAAACAATTATGCTCTTTGACTAGCAAATCATTATTAGGTGTATTTGAGGTCTTCCAAATGCGAAAATTCTATTTTTTAAGGCAATAAATTTATCTTTGAGTAACTGACTGTTATGCTGAAAATATTTATGAACGGTTCTCTCTTTGGAAAACTGATGATTATCATCAACGTGAGAAATAAACTTATCACGTATCTTATTGGAGGACCTAAACTGTTTTGGGAATTCGATGGTATTCGGATCCAGTCATAAAAGTACAATGTATCACCATAGTTATCACATCCTGAGGCGGGGCACAGCTGAGAATGGAAATTGGATAATAATTTATTGTTTTGTAAAGCTGTAAAATAAGCCTTTTGGGTGTAGAAGTATAATTTGTAAACATAAAGACGGTGAGAAAAAGCTTTTGCAAGTAGAAGGACGTAAAAGGGCTAGTAAAACAAGTTGAGGGTTGTTCCTAAATTTTCAAAAACTCGTAAATGACGAAAATATAACTACAAGAATAAAAAAAAAAGTGTAAACAAAAATTACGAGAAAGAGTTATCATCCCTTCTATTTTTTTTTACAACTTAAATATTTTTAAATCATGTTATACAATATAAGTTGCAAAGAACATAAAGCCTAAGAATATATATTTTGTTGGTCGTTTCACTAGATTAAACTATATTATCTCAATCTAATTATAGATTCGGAAAGAAATAGTTGACAATAATGTTTGGTTTCTTTTCCCTTTTTTCTTTCCTTTTCATAGCAAGAATATTTTTCTTAAATTTTTTTTCAATGAAGTACAGTATTGATGAGGGTACAAATAATTTATTGATGGTTTAGCGCAAGCCAACATTATTAACAATTAGTATGTAACAATGTATATATAAAGTAAATATTATTTATATAGCTAAAATAGGTACAAATGAACAGTCCGAAAACCTGAAAAACGTTAACTGGTTAAGAACCAGTTAAATAAACAATAGTGAAAATTATGAATTTATGAAAATATTAATATCTTCCAATATTATTGAATATTGTTCATCGTAAGTGAAATTAGAACCTACTGTAATTTTGATATCAGGATAACAAATGTAAACTCACAAAACTCTTACGAGCATAAAAAAGGCCAGTAACTTTATGCTCCGCAAACTGAAATGCATCCCAAAAATTTTTGATTAGAATATCTAACGTATTACTAAGAAAACGGGAATAATTATAAGTCTGTCGCATTATTTAAAATTCTTTTATAAATATAAAAAAAATCATTTTATAAAAAATTCTAAAAAATTGTCTAACAAAAAAAAAAATTACAGTCAAAAAGGATAATCCATGGTTCGAAAATAATATGAAAATTAATCTTTTTTTTTCTGAATGATAGAATTTAAATATTCTGTTTAAATATCCTGTTGTTTTATTATGGGATATTATAATATCCTAAGGACATTCCAAATTTAAAAGGGAGAGATCAAACTAAAAGCTAAGTTGATAATCATATTACATTGAAATAATATATCTTTATCATAATGTGATATGTATTATTTTCGATTATCGACCAAAACAGATTGCCCGAGTCACGTGATTTTATCGCAATTGTGTTACATTCTTAATTAGTTCATTGTACTACTTTCTTTTTTCCACTGCAAAAAGACTGCAATAAATGTACCAAAAATTTTAACCTAAATAAATCATTTTTACACCTAATAATGAAAAAAATATACTCAACATCCATTTCCAAGTTTTACTATACTAACAGGAGGGAAGTCTGAGTACTGCTGGAAGCGCTAAACAACCATCGGATATCAGGAAGTGCAGGGGCTACTCCATCAACTCAATCAGAGGGAAGTGCACCGTCAACTCAAAGAGAACGTTTCGCCGTTGGAGATGTATTACCTAAATTTAAAGATTGGGCGATGCAAACAAATAATTTCCTTCTTTTGGGTAATAGAATCATCAGTCACGCGGAGCAAAACAAGATTTTGCAGGAATATACGAAGCTCAATGATTTCACAAATAAACTAAAGGAGGAGCACCGATGGACAGATGAAAAAGAGACTGGAGAGAAATGGCCAAAACCAGCTTCACCATTAGCTGTTGAGATTACAAGGAAGAAAGAAGATGATGAGAAGGATGGGAAGAAGAAGCAACGTGAAGATTAAGAAGGGCACGACCAACAAGAGAAAATTACATTTGTTAATCGAAGTCACGTGATTTCACGTAAAAAATATTACCGATAATAAATTTTAGAATAAATGTAATTTAATAGTTTAGTTTATTAACTTTAAAAGATTGAATAATTGTTTACTGGGCGTGGGGCCGTTGGGACTCATCTATTTTTATAGCGCTAAGCTTCAGTATTTATTATAAATTTTCACTCATTTTGTTTTTCTTTTTTCAAGGATTAGGAACGGGTTTGATTTTCTTTTATATTTATTATATTTTTTTTTTGTTTTGTTCTTCATTAAGATAGATATACTCTTGTTATAGAGGCGTTTCGGTTTTGCACGGGCGTTTCTAGGTATCTATATTTTATGGATGCAATTTTATCCTAATAAAAGATACGTTACAAGTTTTAATAAAAAAAAAACAAAATACGTCATGATTAGGTAATTAAAAGCCATAATATAACCATACGTATTGATACTGTTGAGTAATTGATTTAATTGATTGCAGATATTGATATCATTTATACTTTTTCTATGATCATTGTACAACAAAAAAATAATATTTATACAGTTCTTTTCTTTTTTTTAATACATATCTCTCCTCCATCTCTTTCATTCCTCCTTCAAACACAACTAAATACTTTTTTTATAAATACTTTCTTTTCAAATGAATATCTAACAAATACCTTTTTTCACACGCAAATAAATACCTTCTTTTTTCACGCGTAAGTACAAAAGAAATACCTTTTTTTCACGCGCAAGTAAATATCTTTTTTTTCACGCGCAAGTAAATATCTTTTTTTTCACGCGCAAGTAAATATCTTTTTTTTCACGCGTAAGTAAATATCTTTTTTTCACGCGCAAGAGAAATACCTTTTTTCACGCGCAAGTAAATATCTTTTTTTTCACGCGCAAGTAAATACCTTTTTTTCACGCGCAAGTAATTTTTTCCACGCGCAAGTAATTTCTTTTCACGCGCAAGTAATTTCTTTTCACGCGCAAGTAATTTCTTTTCACGCGCAAGTAATTTCTTTTCACGCGCAAGTAAATACTAACTACTAAGACGGAAAAAAAAGATATATCAACATCAAGAACTGTATTTACTGCCTTTGGACAACATATGGGTAATGTCTTTCATTAGCTATTAAAACTTGTTTGTAAGTGAAAAACCATTCTAACTACTCCTGTCAGTTTAGACGTTTTGTGGTTCTTGCCAAATTTAGTACCTACTGTATTTACGATACTGCAATTTTATTACTGTTATCATTCTTCCTTTGGTTATGCATCGCGAATATTCACTTGTTTTCACTTCTCAATAGAGCTTGTATAGGAAGTAATGAATACTAAAAATACCGCTGAACTTACCGCTCTGGAAAACTCTTCTCTTGAAGCCTCTATTCACGCTCCAGCTTCTGGTTCCGTTTCTTCTACTACTAGAGCTCCTTCAATAGTGGACAAGCTGACACTAAACGAAGCTAGGTCATATCATTAAGTGGTAAGTATAATTATAATAGTTCACCGGATGGACGTATGTGTAGGTGTAACACTGCAGGGTTCACTGAAAGTCTTCCGGATGGTGAACTGTTATAATTGACATAGGGGTTTATGTGCTCGTAGTACGTACCATTTGCTACAGGCTAGTAGCTATCTGCTTTTGTGCACGAAGGCATAGCTACAATGATGCCATATAGGTGATCCCCAAGCTGATCCATATGGAAGGGAAGGCCAGGTTCCCGTTGGAAATGACACATATCTCCTATGCCATGTCACTTACTTAGTAATTGTTATTGAATACTATATGAGTCCATTTACCATAGATCCTATGATGGTCACATGGGTGTCCTGGGGTTCCCTGCTTAGGCATAATTAACAGGGTGGTAAACCTCATATGGTATGAGGTGATAGTGACTAAAAAATTTTGTAAATTTTGTAGGGCATGTATCAATTCATTTTTTCTTTAAAATAGGTGTCTTAACGTTGGCGCCAGGTGAAATTCTTACTTCTTATGCAATTATGGCTATTAATCAGGGTAATTTTGAAGGGCAGTTGAAGATGTAAACTGGGATATAGATTTTTACTTCCATAGACAAATAGAACTCTTCATTTTTTCTTCTCTTTTTAGTTTTATTTTTAGTTTTTTTTCTTTTTATTCTTGTTGTTTTCTTTTTTCCTTTTAATTATAGATGTAACTATTCTTTCTTTTTCGTTTCTCATTCTGTTTGATGTTACATTTAATATCGACTTAGTAATATTATGTTATTTTGTTAAATATGTAGCTTTTTATTTAAATGAAAAAGAGATAATAAGTTTTTTACATTCATGATATCTTTATAATTAATTGGATTTGGGAAAATTTTTGTGTATAAATGTATATGAGCGTATGAAGCTATATAGTACGTATATAAGATAATAAAGTACACAGACATAATTGTATTAGTGTAAAAAACATATAAACAATGGAAGATACGACTAAAATATATTTATTCTTTATTTTAGAATTTAAGCTGTCGGTATGTAATAACTCTATTCATATAAGAAAAAAAAATATTTCGTAAACGTTAAAAAAAAATGAAATATATTCCATGAAAAAATTTTCAATAATTCAGATTTGAACACTGTATATCATTCTTTTTCTTCTTTCAAAATAAACGTTCATTAAACTAGTTAAAACATATTCTTGAATATACCAACTTGTAGCATAAATAGATATGGTAATAATTAAAGCCTTAAATTCTTTGATTAAATATACACAAAAATCCATAATGTATCTGTAGGATTATTAATCATGGCTGATTCAAATGATGTATAAAGTGAATAAGTGAATAAGTGAAACGAAAAAATTTGAAAAGATATAATAAAGGAACAAGGATTTTAAATTAAATCATTTTATTAAATGAATAATATAAGTATTTAAAAATATGAATATTTACTAACTCATTAAAAAATATTTTCTGGTACTATATTGAGAATACACTTATTTGAACCCAATTTGTACGATATATGATGCTATTTCCTTTACATGTGTAAACTAAGAATGTGTTTATAGATTTAAAATTTTAACCAGGTGATATTATTATTATGAAATAATCTTTTGTAGATTAAATGAAAATATGACTTCAAAAGTGTAGTAATGTCAGTTGTATTTACTAATATTAAAAAATCATATTACTTTCGTACTTTTCGTTAAAAAAAAGAAAATTGAATTATTTTTTGTTTTATTAATTGTAATCATAATTATATATCAACATTATATAGAATGGTTATCGGTTCTATTTTTATTAATAAAAAATCAATCTTTTTATTTTTATTTTTCTAATTAAAAAAAAAATTTACTTTGTTAATTTGATTGTTAAATTGGATCTGTCCACATGATCACTTTTCAATAATAATTCCGCAGCTGAATCGTTACTGTGCGACCGTTGAATGATCATCACATGAACTGAATCAGCTGATCAATGATAAATCCACAATCATTTGATATTACATTAGATATAAAATATTTCATTGCACCCACGAGTCAAAATTCAAGTTGAAGACTCAAGTATCAACTCGAGTTATATAACTTGGGTACTTTTCAAGTCAGAAATTTTTCTTGACTCATTTTCCACATGTAAGTTTACATAAGGTTACATGGATTTTTGTAAGAACACAAGATTACAAACTAACAAATTTCCTGATGGAAACTAAAAATAACTAAAATATAAAGTCATAAAAGATTATTTTATCCAATTATGGTAAATTGTATAGTATAATGAAAGAAGCCTTATATTCTTTGCAAGAACTATTGGTAATTGTGAACTTTATGAAATTATCATGACATAAACAAATTCTGTAAAAATATTCTTAACAAGAACATTTTATTAAGTAGAAATATAGAAATTTCAACAAAGTAATATCTGATATCTGACGAGACTAAACCAAATTTAGTGTGATTTGACCTTGGCCCAATTCGTCAATCAATGGTGAATTTTGCATTATAAAATTGTTAGTTCAATATTCTAGTTTGTGTTTATAAATTTATTGACACATAACAAAAAAACAATAGACTTTTTTATCTTGTATAAAATATTAAACTGTATGTTTAACAAATAAAATGAAATAAACAATATATTTATTAACAATTGGTTGTAAAAATAATACATTAAGTAACTAAATATGTTATCCCACTTTTCTAAAATTATTAATAAATTCCAGGCAAATATAGCCAGAATACAGTTAGAGATAAATACATCATAATATACTAAGAAAAACAGCCTAAAATCCGAATGGATAATATCAGGACGGTTTTCTGATATTAATAAGGCCAAAGTTTCTGAGTAAACGTAAATTATAATTCAATTTTGTATGTTAAAACTTAACCTGACTTAAAGGAAGGTTACAACTCAAGATAAAGATTTAAGTAATTAATAAAAACTATTTATATTAATAAGTCAATTTATGATACAATTTATCATAATTCTAAAAAAAATGAGTGAATACAAATTAATAAAGAGTATATTTTTTTTTTATATTATTTAAAAATAATGATTATACTAACCATAAGGAATTTCCAATTTATTTTGTTCTTCCGAATGAAGGTTTGGATTATTATGTATTTCATTCTCATCTATAAAATATATTCTTTAATTTACAAATAATACAAATTAATTAAATTTTGATAAATATTTTTCACATACCATTAATATTAATCATCGTTCCTTTCATTTGCTGTCGTATTGCTTCTTTTTTATAATAATCTCGTACATCTTGTATTTAAATAAAAATCATTGAATATTAATGAAATAATAATATTATCATTATTAAATATTTTAGATGAATATATGATTGTACTTACCATAATTTAGATTTACTTGTGACGTTTCAAATATTTGGGATAATCTTTTGCTATTAACTGAAATTATTAACATACAAATTAATGATTATATCATAATTTAATGCATAAATAAAAATTAATTACCTTTAATAGAAATATCACCATTTTGAGTATTCAATTTATCAAAATCATCAACTAAAGTAAGCGTAAGTAAGTCGTAATACAATAATTTTATACATATAAATAATTACTTACTATTATCAGGAATAGTAAAATCATATGATTTACTATAATATCCTATTTGCATAATATGATTTTAAAATTATTTATATTAATAAAATCTGACGAACTTTAAATAAAAATTATCATTACATACCTTCTTGTTCTTCTATTATTATAAATAGTAAAAAATTAAGATGTTAAATAATAATAAATTTATTAATAATAAGAAAATAACTATACCTTCTGTTGCATTCCTTGGTTCAGGCAAATTTTCAAATTTATAAATACCACTTGAAGACGACCTATCATTTATATAATTTGTTTCTAAACCATTAATTTTATTTATCTTTGGTTGTAATAATTCATTTTGCATATTTTGAAATGATAAATGAATTTCTCTTATCTGCTTCTTGAGCGTCTTTATATTAGGTCTTTTTAATGGATCGGCATTCCAACATTGTTTCATTAATATCTTATATTCTAAAGGAGTTGCTGATACAATTTTTGGTCTCATACCGTTAATAATCTTCATTGCAAGGTTATAATCATGTTCATGATCTATAAATGGTGGTTGTCCGGATGAAATTTCCCACATAAGCATTGCAATACTATATATATCAGATGCAAAAGTATATTCGTTTCCAGCGATTATTTCAGGTGCTATATAAGGAAGATTCCCATATATACTCTTTGACGATTTATCGGCGGGTCCACAGAATCCAAGATCACTAATATACCAATAATCATTGAATTGTGAATATAATATATTTCCAGAATGTAAATCTCTATGAATTGCATTTTCTTTAAAAATTTTATAAATTGCATTAATTATTTCATAAATAATTTTAATCCTTTCTTTCCATGTAAGCTGATTGTGATTTTGTTGTAAATATTTTCTCAAATCAAAATCCATTTTTCTCATTACAAGCATATAATTTCCATTTAATAGATCTTGTGTTAAACCGTAACATCGAACAATATCTTCCCATTTATTGCTTATAGTTAAGTGTGATTTAGCCTATATAGGGATTTAAAATTTTTTTTAATTAATAAAAATATAATGAATTTTAAATAAACAAATTTAGATAACGTACCTCTTCAAACCAATTTCGATTTGCACATTTAACATTTTCTAATCTCTTAAGTATAACCTTATGAGTTCCAAATCTTATTAATTGTTGTTTTTTAGAATCCCATTCTTCATATTTTCCATCAATCCAAATTGCAGTATAAATTTCGGAGAATCCACCTTTTGTAAGA
Organism: Rhizophagus irregularis; assembly: GCF_026210795.1. Taxonomy (NCBI): domain Eukaryota; kingdom Fungi; phylum Glomeromycota; class Glomeromycetes; order Glomerales; family Glomeraceae; genus Rhizophagus; species Rhizophagus irregularis. The sequence goes on from NC_089434.1 coordinate 1,781,052, forward strand.
TATTTAATATCTTTTAAATTATTATATGGAATCCATTCAATTATTTTACTTGGTATGAAAGTTTCCATTTGACATTTTTGTATTAAATTATCAATATCATTATTTTCAGATGTCCAATTTGAAAATTTTTTTTTTAAATAATTTCGAACACAATATTCACAATATGATGTAGCCAAACATTCTTGATTACAATTTTCACATATTCTTTTTGTTCCTGAATTATATATAATTTTATCTCGATCATAAAATTTATATAATATTTTTATCGCTTCAGTTTTTTCATCTTCCGTAAGAGATTTATCAGATAAAAGTGTTTGTTCATAAAATTTATATTGTTTGTGTATGTCATTGTGAATATTATAATCAGTTGACGTAAATGCTTTCATACCCGCTGTATAAACTAATTCATATCGAATATTGGACATAATGAAAAATTTTTCAATTACAAATTCAATTAATATTATTAAATTGATATACGGTAAAAAATGAGCGAAATTTTAGAGTCCGTTCAGTAGAATATCCGATTTTGTGTTAATCCGGATAAAACGGATAATTAAAAAAAAATTCCTTTACAGTGCCGGCCCTAAATTTTATAAATCACGTGACTTCGGATAATAGTTTGGACGAACTTATTCTACTTTACTCTGGGTTCAAGGTTATTATCCTAGACCCTATGTATAAATAATTTTTTTAAGTATCTTTCCCGTGATAGTTCAATTGAGGTCTAGGTTATTATCTATTTTAAGGACACTCAAATAGCTTAGCAACCGGAATATCCGTGTAAAATACGGGGTTTTTAATCAATTTATATTCTATTCCGCAGTAAATTCCCACGATCTAGGATCAGACTTTCACCAATTTCTTTCTTTAGCAATTTATTTACTACTCCTTGTATTCTTGTAATACATTTAATTTATTTCTTTAAATATTTTAAAATGGAGATCTAATTTTGAACAAATTTCATTCAATAATAAAACTTTAAGTAATTTACGTGTTACTTATTTGTCGTACTACATCTTTGTGAATTAATTATGTTGATTATGATTGGTAAACTTTTTCTTTTGTTTGTTTACGCAAATTTCTTTATAACATTGAATAAAGAAACAGACAACAATAATAACTTTTTTTATTGTTTATATCTTGCATGCATTGTAAATAACTTTATTAAAAAGGAAAAGTAAAAGCCAATTTCATTGCATTGCTGAAAATATGGTCGAGTGGATTTTATTATTTATTATCAATTATCGTTATTTTTATACATTTTATTATTTATCAATTATCAAGATAATGAATATTTCGTAACATACTGTACATGACAGATTAGAAGTCAGGATTAAAATATATATGTAAATATTAAGTTTTATGTCAATCACTCAATTCAGTCCGGCGCAAGCCTCTGTATCGGATAATGTTGGCTTAATCCTGAACAGAATGATTTATTTAAGAATTTATCTGCGTTGTCGATAATACTATCATCGTTGCAAATATTATATTTTCGAAAATGACCGATTTTGCTTATGTTATATGTATATATACACACACTTTTAATAATAAGGTTTCATTCTTTATACCTGAAAATATTCAGGATTATTAGATAATTAGTTTTCTGATAGACTGATTTAGAAGATCTGGACGAATGTGTAGATAGAGAAACTGTGGTTGACTTACATGAAATAGTTCCCTCATTAATTAGTGAAAAGGTCCGAGGGGAATAAAGATTCCTCCTATTCATTTGAGACAGACTCATCCGAAGATTTTGATTCAGTTGAGACAATCGTGGTAAGAGAAAAAAAGGCTATCCCTCATAAGCAACGAAGGAAGGCACGACCGAGAAAGGTTAAGCGATTGATGGTTTGAAGTGGGCCGAGCCAGAGGGGTTCGAAGAACCAGGTGTTTGCATGATCATTGGTAATTTTTATTGGACTTATTCTTATGTTTATGAAGATCAACGTCAGGATAATGCTAGGTTCAGAAAATTTTTCTTCTAATAAAATCGAGACAATTGTATCTTTCGTTAAATCTAAAACATCTTTATTCACAATGTCTACAATCATAATTAATCCAAAGGGATACCCAGCCTCCGTTATCAGTAAATACCGATTCTGAATGAATTGAGAAATTATTACTCCGGAGCCTAATATATTTTTCTCATAGTTTTTATGGTATGCGCCATCAGCTAATATTTTGAGAGGATCTTCATAAATATACATTTCTCCTGCAAATCCATCCAAGTCGCTTGGATAAATGAGAAGAATACGTCTTTCTAATCGATTCATATTTTAAAACATGTAAGTTCTATACTTAGATTTCAAATTGATATGCTATTCCGGAGCTGTGATCATCAGCTCGGAAGATTTATTGCTGAACTGAACCACATGCATGTACTCCTGTGCGACAAAATAGATTGATCACCGGATAGGGTCTGTGCGACATAATAATTTTCAAAGAAAATATATATGCTAACTACCTCTATTTTTTTCCCACACAAACATGAGAAAAATGTAAAAGAAAGTCTACACGCAATACAGGACCTACCGTAAAAGTAAATATTGACGACAAAAGCATATGTTATGAAGAGCTAAGGGACTCGCAATTTCAAGATCTACACGAATTAGCCAACTTTGAGTCTTGCGGGTAGATCTCCATGTGAAAAGGTATGAAGATTCCATATACATGTGCTTTCATAGAGCTCTTGGCATCATACGACAATGCTAATCACTTTTCTTATCTCCTTAACTTTTCCCCAGCAAGATATAAAGCATGAAAGAACTCGTGGAAGTTCAGCCAACCTTCCCGCAAAAATATTCCCAAAAAAATAACGTAAAATAAGGTATGTATATACCAGAGGTTACGCTTGATGAGAATGAAAGTTTCTCACTGTGGCCTTGTATTTAGGAAATCAAGATGTCTTCCAGTGTAGATAATGAATTATAAGTCTTAACTTCCGTTATCGTAATGCAGGAAATAAAAACGTAATTTTCGTGATTGAGATTTCTAAGGATAAACATGTCTCTGATTATTGAAGAAGAAGTAAGAAAGAAGTTAAAGAAGTTAGGGCCAATCAATCATAATGACTTTCTCTGTCAAATTTATCCTGAGGAGAGCCTATTTGACGACATTCTTCGCAGAATAAAAAATATGGGTCCAGTTGTTGACAGAAATGAGGTTATGCGCTGTGAATATATTTCAACAATTCTTTACACAGCTGTCAGTCTTCTTAAAGATTTGCTTATCTTACCTCAGATGACAGTAACAGGTGCTGAAAGTTCCGGTCGTGATTTAATTTACAGTATATTCTATAATTAGACACCTCTAGTTTAACATAAAAATGCCACAACTCTGTCAACAATTTTATTGTTAAAAAGGAGCTTCGTTTGGCCCAAAAGATTCAAAAGCTCCACGTTATTGTGCTACGCATAAGCCAATTGGTCATGTTAACGTGAAGACACAGTGTCAAGAAGATGGCTGTTATAAGTTTCCTCATTTAGGTTTCTCTAGCTCAAAAGCAACTTCATGCGTCACTCATATGAAAGATGGAATGATTCACTTAAGGGTCAGAAAATGCTTAGAACCTGGATGTACTACACGCGCGGTTTTTAATGTTGTTGGCTTAGATAAGGGCAAATTCTGCGCTAAACGCGCTAAACACAAAAAACCAGAAATGATTGATATCCAAACTAAAATTTGTAAATATTCGGGTTGTCAAAAAAAGGCGCTCTTTGCTGTAGAGGGTCATCACAAACTTTCTGTGGTCAGCATAAGCAGGATGGCATGATTATTATTGCAAGCAGAAAGCGCGCACACTCAGATTGTTATACTCGTCCTTACTTTAATGTCCTGGGAAAGCACAAGGCCAATACTGCGCTAGACACAAAACAGCTGGTATGGTTGACGTAGTAAATCGGCGGTGTGAAAAAGCTTGTTGTATGACCATACCGACTTTTAATCTTTTGGAGAAAAAAGTGCACGTTTTTGCGAAGCCCACCGAAACCCTGAAATGGTTAATGCTGTTGGCCCGAAGTGTAATAATATTAATTGTCAAAAAAGAGCACTATATGTTATAAAATGTCACGATGCTTCACACATAAAGATAAAGGTATGATAGCACAATCTTCACGTTTATGCATGATCTCAGATTGTAAAAAGCCTGCTACTCACGGACTTTCTAACCCAATTAGGTGCGAAAAACACTCCACAGATAATATGGTTGATCTAGTCCAAAAAATATGTTCTAATTGTGGATTACTTGATATCCTTTTACAGGATCAAAAGTGCGCTGATTGTAGCACTTATACTAAAGCGAAAGCAAGAGCACGTTTGGCAAAGCAACTTCGAGTGAAATATATTTTAGACGTGAACAATATTCTATACGAAGCATACGATTCCATTGTAGAAGATTGTGTGTGTTCAAAAAAGCGTTCAGACTTTGTCATTGATGCAGACACACATAAAGTTGTACTGGAAGTAGATGAGTATCAACACAAGAAAGGGGAATATAACTGTGAGGTAAAAAGAATGTGACGGATGAATTTCATAATAAAATTAATGAAGAAATCGTTCATCATAACATCATGTTGTAGCACAACCCGCTTTTATCATTCTAAGTAAACTTGCCCTTAACAATGCTACAAAAATTGGAGAGGCAAGCTTATCCGAGGTATATACGACGTACGCGCCTGAATTTACTTCCACACTTATATACTTCAGAGAAGCTATTTACGGCATACGGGTCTAATTTTACCTGTATACTTATTCTGTGGGATATTGCGCAAGCACTTGGCATCCCTACTCTCTTTATTCGCTATAATCCTGATAGTTACGAAATGTTCAACGGAATTACAAAAGATAGTAATGATAGGGAGAGAAAACAAGAATTGTTATATGCTTGAGCGATGCAGTAAAATCGCCATCTGCTGAAGAATTGTCGTGAGGAAACATGCTGACGAGAGAAAGTATCCTGAAAATGGAGGAAGTTTATTATAGTTACGGAATGTTCAATGGAATTACAAAAGATAGTAATGATAGGGAGAGAAATCAAGAATTGTTATATGCTTGAGCGATGCAGTAAAATCGCCATCTGCTGAAGAATTGTCGTGAGGAAACATGCTGACGAGAGAAAGTATCCTGAAAATGGAGGAAGTTTATTATAGTTACGGAATGTTCAACGGAATTACAAAAGATAGTAATGATAGGGAGAGAAATCAAGAATTGTTATATGCTTGAGCAGTAAAATCGCCATCTGCTGAAGAATTGTCGTGAGGAAACATGCTGACGAGAGAAAGTATCCTGAAAATGGAGGAAGTTTATTAAAAAAAGAACAGTTTAATAATAAGGATGATAATATCACTCTCCCTTCTACACAAAAGTTGCTAGGATCCAGAATTCCTTCGAGTTGTCTATCTGTTCTATGATGGATACGATAGCACTAAGTACAAGATAACGACTATATCAGAAGTTTGATTCAAGAATGAAATACATGAAAAAGCAGATAAAGCATTATGAATTTGTATAACTATTGTGAAATTGACCCAAACAAACATTTTGTTTCTGTCATGTTTTTCTGTATTTCTGTGATGCAATAAATTTTTTTTTTAAAATCATCATTAGTGAGAAGGTTATGAACAATTTTTTTCCTGAGATCTATAATCGAAAGAAGGGCGTACACTCGTTAAAATAGCATAACACATCAGTTTAGTAGTGATCGTTTAACGGACACATGTTTCCGATATCCTACTGCGCATTTTTCAACAGGTGAGAAAATGTCTCTAGCAATCTTTTTTTTTGCTTTGCATCACTATTTTCACTAACTCGGTTCACAATTTCTTAGCCACGGACTGGTATTTCATCCTACATAGTACCGAAGGTATCTACTGTACAAGTAAGACTGAGTATCGAATCTTACTAACGGAAGACGCCATCAAAAATCACGCAAGAATGTGAAGAGGGTTTTTGAAATTATAGTGTTTGCCGTGTTAAAAGATAGGGTATCGGATAGTGAAGAACCCGCAAATAAGAAGCGCCGTGTAGAAGAGATAATCAAGAAAAAATAATTATATAGGACACTAGTAGTCTAGTACTACGATCTTGTATCTATTTTTTCGCATATTTTAATAAAAAATTTTCTTGACAAATTTCGCTTATGGCCCGACGGCCCGTCAGGAAAAACACGTGATTTTTTTTGGCACACAAAAAGGGGTGCAATTGTTAGTGTGGCAGATAAGAAGTGAAATAAGTTTTTACCAACCAAAAATTTTTATATAATCTCTACGGAAAAATATTAAAAAAAAAATTCTGTTCCCAGAATACTTAATATACTTTATTAAAACAAAGTGAAGGCGTGACATAATTACGTAACTGAATTTTTTATGATGAAAAAAACTGTAATTGGCATGTGATATAAAATCTACAAATATTGTAACGTCTGCATACTCGCTGAATTCTTATACAAAATCCAGAATACTTATAAAAATGACTGAAAGGATAAATACTCCATGTAAAGCAAATGTATATTAATTCCAGATTGAACAGAATTTTGCGATATGTAACTATCATGAAATTTTTTTTCTTTAAGAAAAACAATAATAAAAAGATCATTGCTGTCCTAAACAAGTCTTTAGAAGACTGATCACCAAACACTGAGAAACATCAATCACGACAGGGGGATAGGGTAAGAGAAGAAAGGTAAAGAAAAGATGGGCAAAATTTTTAATACTAATTTTGTTGTCATTTTTAATCCAGATTTGAAAAATAACATTAAAATAATAAAGTAATATTTTGTCTATTTAATAAATCTTTATATTCTTTTTTAAATTTAGTAAGTTATGAAATAATCCATTAACCTTATTAAATTTAATCTTTTCTTTCAGATAATCGTTTACACTTTACATTAGTATAAGAATGATTAGAAACGTCATACATAATGTGTAAGAAACATGTGAATGATTTCATGTGACTGGAGAATCCCGTGACTGTATTATGATCGGCATAGGGTCGGCCGATCGGGTAAGTTTACTGTACTATATGAATACAATCCGCTTTAGAGACTGTGTAAAATCATGAAACAAAAAAAATGGTGCGACTATTGGTATGAGTAATTTGTCGTACAGTAGTATATCTTTAGTATAACATTAGTTAAATTTACCTGCCGTATAACAGGGGTAATTTTTCTATACTATCTAAGATAGTGAATACGAAGCCCCAAAAGGTTATATTAGCAATCCGCTGACAAAGTTCATGTAACTTCCATTGCATTATCATTTGTTACAAAGTACATTTTTCGCCTATATAAACAATAGCAAAAATGACAAACTACAAAAAAAAGAACAGACGAATATGAATATGTATCGACTAAATAATCTCTCTAATGAAACAATAGCAACAATAGGAAGCGTTATAAGCAATGCAACAGAAGAATTCGAAGAAGTATTAAACCAAATAGAAAATCAAGGAGACAAACAACAAAGAACTTATAACTTGAGGAAATATTATAGAACTATAAAACAGAAAATTAAACGCAAAGGAAATAAACCGAAACTCTTAATCTTACGTCAGAAAGCAAAAGCTTTATTTAAGAAATGAAAGAAATATGTTATCAAAATAAGATCACACCGGTAAAACGAAACAGAAGTTCATCGCAAAGAAAATCTATTACGGCGACAAAAAAACTCAAGAATAGATAGAAGGCACTAAAAATTATCGATATTATTTATTTTAATTTCGTATGTGCTTGTTGGGGTGTTATTACAAGTTATTAAGCTTTTGTTCAGACTTTCAAAATCTTCCTTTATTCTTATCTTCCCAAACACTTAATTGACTAACTTTACAATTTTATTTATTTGTCCGCAGTACGTAACTGTAATATTTTTTATTTTTTATTTATATTTATATTTGCAACATTTGCAACATTTGCAACAATAAAACTTTATGTATTATGCATGAGTTTGCCCAATAATATATATTTTCGTAGACCTTACTTTAAAGATACCATCCTACGAATTATTTAATCTTCGTTGTATTTTACCTTAAGATAATTAAACCAATTATTTGTTATAATTTTTTATCATGTTAATTAAAGGTCCACTATTGTTAATTCAATAACTGCGCGAATTCCTCCTTCATTCGTGTGTTTAATTCATAAAGTGCAATGCAGATATATTTATCATATATTTATCATTCGATCTTATCACATGATGTTAGGTATCTATTTTAGAAATATGGAATATATATTTATTATATATATTAATAGAATTTTTTTATAATCGTCGTTATAACTTTTAATAGTGTTTAACATTACGTGGTTTAAAATCTTTTAACGTTAACGTAAATGACGTAAGTCATATATTAAAAGCTAAAAAAAAAAGTTTAAAGTTTTAAATTTTCAAGTAATATTATTAATTTATTATATATGTAACTATAAAGATGAATAAGGATATATTGAGCTCGCGTTCATTTATTTACCCAATTTTATAATATCATAATGTATTTTTTCCACTTTTGTTGTTCAATTTATTCATGCAGCATATTGCCAATATCATTTTTATGAAAGTTTAATAAGATTCTAGGCGCAATACTAAGAAATTTATAATCTTCAACATTAAAAGTTTGTTGTTTTTTTCAATTATTCGTTGATTAATTTATTTATTTTATTCACTTATTTATTTGATTTCTTTTTTTAACTTTATTAAAAAGATGATTTGCTGTTACGTAATGATATATTACGTTCGCGTTTATTTATTTATAATATTACTATAATGTACTTTTTCCTCTTTTGTTGTTTAAGTTATTCATGCAGCGTGTTTCTAATATCATTTTTGTGAAAGTTCAACATTATTGATAAGATAGACGCATTATTATTACACTAATCCAATTTCTTGATGATTTTGACATTGATCGTTCATTACGTGTAGACAAAATTCCTATGAAAATTATTGTCCAGCTGACTGCAGCATTTTAAATATATTAAAAGTTTGTTGTGTTTTCAATTATTCATTGATTAATTTATTTACTTTTTATTATTTATCTATTTATTTACTTTTTATTTATTTATCTATTTATTTGCTTTTTTTTTATCTATTTATTTGCTTTTTTTTTATCTATATATTTGCTTTTTTTTAAAAAACAAAACAAAGCGATTTATTATTTTGAATCAATTCAAGCAAAGCTATTACTTGATATGATAATTTAATTATTTTTTAGCCCATTAATTTCTTTGAATTTTTTTTTATTTTTAGGTTTATTTTTTTTAAAAAAAAATATTAATCATAGAAGAAAAAAAAATACTTTTTTTTATTGTATAATGCCGTGACATAGTAACAAATTTTTTTTTTGTACAAAAAGTACAAGAAAAATTACATTTGGCATTTAGGTAATACGCTTCTAAGTTCTAACCATAAATGTATACTAATTTAATGAGTTTATAATAAATAAGATTACAACTTTATATGGTGTAACATTATACAATAGTAAATCATGCTAAATTTGAATGTATAGTTTTAAAAGGGCGTAAAGACTTGTTTTTTGTTTCTATTTGTTTATTATACCAATTTATTGTTTAGAGTTGATAAATATAGTAGATATTCTCTTTTTAACAAATTAAAATTTTATAATATTATGTCTACTATTCGAGAGGGATTAATTCATGCAACAATCAATAAAGCAATTACATTAATTGATTATAATAATTACGATAGTGTACACAAACAATTTGAATTTGTAAAACAAACGATTCTTGCTGATAATTCTCTTACAAATGATGAAAAAATTGAAGCAATAAGTTCATTTAATAAAGATTGTAATCGAGAAAAAATTGTTCGTAATGAAGGGACAAGAAGAATTTGTGAAACTTGTAACCAAAAATGTTTGGCTATATCATATTGTGAATATTGTGTCCAAAATTATTTAAAAACAAAATTTTCAAGTTGGTCATCTGGAAATAATAATATTGATAATTTAATACAAAAATGTCAAATTGAGTCACTTATGCCAGATATGATAGTTGAATGGATTCCATATAATAATTTACAAAATATTGAATGTCTAACCAAAGGTGGATTTTCTGAAATTTATACAGCAACTTGGATTAATGGAGGATATGAAGAATTGGATTCTGAGAATCATCAATTACAAAGATTTGGAACTCATCATGTAATACTAAAAGAGTTAGGAAATATTGAAAATGCAAGTCAAAATTGGTTTGAAGAGGTTTGTAATAAACTAATAATTTACTTTTAAAGGATTTAATGTTTAAATTATAATTTGAATTTAAAATTATTTTTTACAGGCTAAATCAAATTTAACTATAAGTAATAAACATCCATCAATTGTTCAATGTTTTGGTTTAACACAAAATCCATCAAATGAAAATTATATGCTTGTAATGAGAAAGAAAAATGCTAATTTAAGAGAATATTTACAACAAAATCATAATCAACTAATATGGGAAGAAAGAATTAAAATTGCTTTTATAATAATTAATGCACTTTATTATATTCATAAAGAGAATTCAATTCATAGAGATTTGCATTCTGGAAATATACTATTATATTCCAAATTTAATAATTATTGGTTTATTAGTGATCTTGGATTTTGTGGTCCAGCAGAAAAACCATCAACAAGTATATATGGAAATCTTCCTTACATAGCACCTGAAATTATTAATGGAAAAGAATATACTTTTAAATCTGATATTTATAGTATTGGCATGCTTTTGTGGGAAATTTCATCTGGACAACCACCATTTAATAATCATGAACATGATTATGATCTTGCACTTAATATTATTAATGGTATAAGACCAAAAATTATATCAGAAATTCCTTTGAAATATAAAAATTTAATGATACAATGTTGGAATGCTAATTCATTAGAAAGGCCTGATACTAATATGCTTTTAAGAGAAATAAGAGAAATTATGTTATATTATCATAATAACCCAAATGAATTACCTCAACTAAATGTAAATATAGATAAAAAAATAAACTATGAAAACAAAAGCAACAAATTATTTACAAGTAAAATTTATAAATTTGAAAATTTACCTGAACCAAAAAATGCAACAGAAGGTATAATTTATTAATATTTGTTAACTATATTTAATTTTCTCTGTTATTATTATTACTAATTCAATCATTTTTTTTTAATTTAAATAATAACAGAAGAACAAGAAGGTGATATGAATTTAATACTTATTCTTATTAAAAAACAATTAATCATTAACAAATTAAAAATATATCTGTTTATTTAATAGCATTTTATAGTAAATTATATGACTTTAATATTTCAAAAAATAGTAAGTGTTTTTAAGTTTATGTTTAATTATATGGTCTAGTGTAAATAATTATTCTATTTTTAGTTGATGATTTTGGTCAATCAAGTAATCAGAATAGTAAAAGAATAAATAATATTATTAAAGGTAATTACAAATATTCAGCCTATATTAAATAATTACTAACTAGTATTTTAATTTTAGCTAGTAGTGAAAGATTGTCCAAGGTATTTAAAAATTTACAGATAAATTCAAAAAGTGGTAAGTAAATTATTAAATAAATAAATACTCAAATTAGAGTTTATTTGTTTATTTATAAAAAATAAGTACTTATTAAATGTTATTTTATTGATAATAGTTGATATACAAAATAACAATTATAGAGATACAATATATCAGCCACAAACTGGTGATATTGATGGTAGGTAAACTATTATTTATTTATTAAAAATTTTTTATTAGACAATAACTAATTGTATATTATTTTTGTTTCATAGATGATGATGAATGTAATAATCCAAATCTTCATTCAGAAGAACAAGAATAATTGAAATTCCTAATGGTTTGTTTATTTTTTTTCAAAATTATATAAAACTATTTATATTAATATTTACTAATGCATTTATTTATATCATTTATTTTAATTTAGATGGATATTGAATTATTTTACAAATTAAATAAATTAGATTTATAAGTAATATCATTTATCTTAAGTGCTTAAATAATTTCAATTTCGAAAAAATAAAAAGTAGTAGAAATTTCTTAGTTTGTAATTTAAATAATTTTTTTTTTTTTTGCCATATTAAATTATCATTAAATAGTATGTTTTTATTTTACTTACGATTTATGCTATAATAACACTAATTATCACAATTTCAGCAATGGGTTTATTTGTTTATCTCGTGTAGTGGTCAATATGAGCATTAAAATTTTGCAAAATTGTGTAATTAGGGCTTTTATGCTAAGGGTACTAGTGCAAATCACAGTAAGATACAACATATGCTGTAATACAAATAAGAGTTTTTTTATATTTAAAAATCTATCTTGCTTGTTCATTGATCACCGCTAATAATTTTCACATTTATTTTGGCCAAAATTAAATTAAATTATTACTTTACTACCTCGTATGTATTAATGACAAAAAATACTTAATTGCCATCCGGATAAGATTGGCACTATCACTATACTGATAAACGTATTAGTAAATGTTGGGGAAATTTATTATGATTTTTTATCATTTTGAAATCTGAGCTGCGTTCGTAGATAAGTCATAAATATAAAATATAATTTTATTTATTTTACTGTATATGTACATATACCAATTAAGTATTTTGACAAATTTTCAAAGATTTTCTTAAAATATAAAAGGTGCTTTCTTATAAGCTCAAAAAATCAATTCTTCGAATTTATAATTATTTCTATGTACAGTAGATTCAGACTATTAGTAATTTTATTAAGTACCTAATTTATAAAAATAGTGACGATCTTATCCGGGTTGCCAATTAAAGGGTTGATGCAAGAAGCAGCTACCTCAAAAACTAATGTCTGCAACCCTATGTGCAATCATATGACGATATAAAATTTTTGTTCGAATGCACACAACTTTTTGAAATGATTAAAGATGGACGATAGGAACTTTTTACTAACCCTTTGAAAATCTGGAAATGCTCAAAAAATTAATTTTCTTAAAAACTTCAGTTAACTTCATACAAATCTTTTAATAATATATAACAATAAAAAGAATTTCTGTTGACTCATATATCATTGTCCCTCCCTTTTAGAATGACTTTTATTTCAATAAATTTCCATGAGCTTTAAATAACAACAATAACAATAAGATGGTTTTATTTGCGAAAAACTTATGTCTTGATTTCATGGGAGATATCTTTTCTGAGATTGAGATTAAATAAACCAAATAAAAATTGCATCATTACAGTGATAAACAAGTTGAAATATTGGAATATATTCAATTAAGGTGATTTATAAACTTTAAAAAGAATATTCAGACGATACCTAATGAAGATGATAAGATGACTGATGTCATATTATTCAAAAGCTGAGTTGAAATACAAGTTGTTATTGTTATTATTTAGAGTTAAAGATTTTTATTATTTTTGCATACATAAATACTAACTGAATAATAATTTCTTTTTGCTAATAAAAGAATGTTCATTTCTTTATTGTAAGTAGGAGGATGTACTGTACCTAAGTTATAATATAACATTTTAAAATATATTATCACTTAGCATAATATTCATCATTTTACTAACTTTTTAGCTGAATATCATAAAAATCTAACATAGATTACTTGAAAAATTTTTCGATTATTATTGTTAGGTCTAACGTAAAAATGAATTTTTAAGTTACTAACTCGCTATATCTTCAGTTGATTTTGATAAAAATTTTAATAAAGGTATAAACTCACCCAATTAACTATCCCACATTTAAATCTAGCGTAAAAATATTAGTATATTTATCCGACGTACTAAAAGAACTATGATCCAATCACAAGTTTATTTCCGGTAATTGTCGATGATAGATATTTTGTGATCAAAAATCTCTAGAATAGAGTTTCAGGCCATGTTCTATCTGCACCATAACAATTTTTATATTATTTTCATGTGATACCTTGGTTGGGAAGGACTTTATAATAAAAAGCTGGCTTAAAACTGAATAAATATCAGTCTCTTTTAAAGTAAAGAGCGCTTAAAGCGATATTTTGTGCAATACTAGACTGTCCAGAGAAGTAGATAATAATTTTTTTTTTAAATATACAGTAAACTGAGTAAAGTAATCTATATAAAAGGATTATTCATATTACAAACTAGGAAATGTATAAATTACCTTGACTTAGTATTTAAAGAATTTAGTATTATTAATAATTTAGGTTTGGATTATTATATACTTCAACTTCATACATAAAGTAATTAACAATTATTTTTTCATATTATCAATTGAACATTGTTTTTTTTAGTAAATCATTTTCCGAACATCTAAAAAATTTTAAAAAAAATTATATTTATATACTTCCAGTTTGACAATATTAAACTGATATATTTATATATTACATCATTATTTTAATGGTGTCGCCATTATTTAATTAAGGGATGAAATTAAAAAGATTTTTCTTTTAACTTTTTTTTAATATAACACTTATTGTGTATCGAATAAGTGATCAATAGTTTAAATGTAGGATTAATACCAAAAAGAGTTAGCACTGAAAGCTTTAAAAATCTCGTCTCTAATAAAATTTTCTGCAAAGTTGTAAAGTTTAAGGCGACACAACTGGTATTTATGGTTTACATACTATCTAAAATTGGCTTAGTGTGACCCGGTCAACTGTTTTTAAGTCAAAAAAATTTTTTGGCTAATAAAATTTAACATTAGTTACCAATCTGGTCACTCACTTAAAATTATATTAAAAAAATTTTTGTGCTGCGCATGATGTAATAAAATTTATCTATAATTATTTTTTCACAAATATTGTTTAAGTGTTCGATGAATTACATCAAATAATTTATTTTTTTATAAAATATAACGGTTGAATTAAATTTGGATGTTATGAGATTAGCAAATAGTGAACATCCACGTTTAGTAATTGAAGTAGCAGTTCTAGCGTTTCAAAGAGACGTCTGAGGTGGAAACAGGGCAGTAAAGATAAAGGAAAGCTTTCAGATATTGAATGTAATGTTTTATTTAGTCAAGATATACTGTATTTTTATTTTTCAACGTGACGATTACAAGAGCCAAAAATTCAAGATATACTTGTATACAGATAATACAATGCTAATTTATCACATGATATTAAACGCAATTCTTATTGGTCTATTATATATAAAAAAATTGGTACGATTTTAATGACCCGGCCGGGATATGTAGACCATAATTACCAGTTTGTACCGACTAAATGTGGGATATTTATTTGGGTGAGTTTTTAAAATTTTCCATTAGAACGAATAAAACTAACTAAATGTATAGTAAGCGATACATGAAATTTATTCTCATTTTAGATCTATAATATCTCGGAAATTTTTTAATTCGTTTTAACAATAATAATCGATTTTAAAAATTTCAATGCAATTTATCGATTTTCTATGTTGGGATAAGACTAACATTCATATTTTGCCCTTAATGAATAATAACACGAAATTATTGGCCTACGTAAAAATCTGATTAAAAATTTTAAAAGTACCAACAGATAAATTTTGCAAATATCATATTATAGCGCTGCATAAATCAAAAAAATCCCTTTACTTACAATATTTTGATAGCAAAAATAGGAAAAAAGAAACAGCCTTTGAATAATAATGATAACGGTTATCATGGAATTGATGATTAGGTATTGCCTGGAGATTTTTTTAAATTATTAATTAAACAAAGCTTTCTTTAATAATTTTAATTGAATACATTTCAAAGTAAAAATACTTCTTTGCTCTAAGCTTGTTTAGCAAAATAAATCAGGATTTATAATAAGCAGAATTAATTGACTCGTTTGGCTTAACAACATAGTATATCCATGATTAAATTATATATGATATATCAAACTCAGTTGATTAGGAGTTCTATTCGTGGTATTTTTACTTCAAATTAAATTCTGTCTATCATAGTAGCCTATTTTCAAGATCATTGATAAAAAAAAATAATTTCCTAATCATGTGATAAGGTCAAATAAAAAGCAATCTTACATAAATTTTCATATTTTTTAAAAAAATATCAATTGAAATTTCCTATTGTTCACATTAAAAGTTTCAATTATTAATTATTTATTTTTCTCTGTATTTTAATTTAACAAGTAAAAAATATTGATTTTAAATTTATTAATAAGTCATAATATATAAAAAAAAAATTATTTAAATTACAAACTAAGGAATGCATAAAATATTTTGCTACTCTAGCCTTAGTGTTTAAATAATTCAAAATAAAATATTCAATATTGTTTGTTTATAATTATAATTTTAAAATCCATCAAAAAAAAAATGCATATAAATAAACAACAATTAGTAATTAAAATATTATTATTTATAAAATATTAATATTAAGAAACTAACCATCAGGAATCTCAAATTCATCTTGTTCTTCCGAATGAAGGTTTGGATTATTATGTATTTCATCATCGTCTATAAAAATATAAAAAAGTATTTATTTAATTAAAATATTGCAAAATTAAAAATTTATAATAAATATTCTACTTACCAATAACTGGTCCTTTCACTTGTTGTATTGTTTCTTTTTTATAATCTTTTTGAATTTCTATATTTTTTTAAATAAAATAAATAAAATTTATCAAATAAATATTGCATAAACAATAAACTAAGATTTAGATTTATTTTACTTACCATTCTTGGAATTTATTTTTAAAGTTTTAAATACTTTAGACAAACTTTTACTGCTGGCTATAATTGAGATAAATTTGTATTATTATTTCAAAAATTTTTGGATATATAAATAAATTACCTTTAAAAATACTATTCATTTTTGATGTTTTATTAATCTTTTGATCGTTTGAATTATTAAAATCTTCAACTAAAAATGAAAATTTGGTTAATAAATATTTCATCAAATGAAATTTTAATAAATACTTACTATTATCAGGAATACTAAAGTCATATGTTTTACTATGAAATGCTATTTAAAATGGTTAAAAAATTATTATAATAGTTAAGAAATAGTAATAAAAAATATTAACCTTCTTGTCCTTCTATAAACATTTAAATTAAAAAAAGAAATTAGTAATGTCATATCTTATAATCAATAAACAAAAAAATCTTATAAACAATACCTTCTGTTGCATTCTTTGGTTCAGGTAAATTTTCAAATTGATGAATTTTGCTTGTAAATAATCTGCTACTACTTGTATAATTTGTACTAGTTTTTGTTTCAAAATTACTTTTTGCTTTTGATTGAAATAATTCATTTGGCATATTTTGATATGATAGATGAATTTCTCTCATTTTTCTCCGAAGAGATAAAGCATCAGGTCTTTTTAATGAATCAGCATCCCAACATTGTACCATTAAATTTTTATAATCTAAAGGAATATTTAACATAATTTCTGGTCTCATACCATTAATTATATCCATTGCAAGATTATAATCATCATGATTATAATTAATAAATGGTGGTTGTCCAGATAAAATTTCCCACATAAGTATTGCAACACTATAAATATCAGATTTAAAAGTATATCCTTTTCCATTAATAACTTCTGGTGCTATATAGGGAAGATTTCCATATATACTTTTTGATGATTTATCAGCAGGTCCACAAAATCCAAGATCACTAATAAACCATCCATCATTAAATTGTGAATATAATATATTTCCAGAGTGCAAATCTCTATGAATTGCCTTCTCTTTATGAATCCAATATAGTGCATTAGTAATTTCAAAAGTAATTCTAATTCTTTCTTTCCATGTGAGTCGTTCATTATTTTGTTGTAAATATTTTCTTAAATCCATATCCAATTTCATCATTACAAGCATATAATTCCCATTTGATGGATTTTGTGTCATTCCATAACATCGAACAATGTCTGGCCATTTATTATTTATAGTTAAATGTGATTTAGCCTGTAAATATAAAAACTTTTATTGTAAAACAAAAAATTGGCTAATTTTATAAATACATTTAGAATACAAACCTCTTCAAACCAACTTTGATTTGCACTTTCAACATTTTCTAATTTTTTGAGTACTACTTCATGACCTCCCATTCTTTTTAATTGTTGTTTTTTAGAATCCCATTCTTCATAACATCCATTAACCCAATCTGCAGTATAAATTTCGGAGAATCCTCCTTTTGTAAGATATTTAATATTTTCTAAATTACTATATGAAATCCATTCAATTATCACATTTGGTCTAGTTGTTTCCAATTGACATTGCTGTATTAAATTATCAATATCATCATTTCCAGATGTCCAATGTGAAAATTTTCCTTTTAAATAATTTCGAATACAATATTCACAATATAATGTAGCTAAACATTCTTGATTGCAATTTTCACAAATTCTTTTTGTTCCCGTATTTTGAAGAATTTTATCTCGGTCGTAAGATTTAGTTATATATTTTATTGCAAAAGTTTTTTCATCATCTGTAAGAAGTTTATCAGCAGCAAGAATTGTTTGTTTTTCAAATTCATGTTGTTTGTGAATATCAGTGTGAATATTATAATCAATTAACGAATATGCTCTATTAACTGTTGCATAAACTAATTCATATCGAATGGTAGACATAATGCAATTTAATTACAAAAGTTTAAAAAGAAAAATTTTTTTATTGATTTAAAAAAAAAAATAAGTATATGAACTGGGAAAAGAATTTTTGGACAACGAAATTTAAGTTTCAAAAGATTCCCGAATAGTGTAACCATAAATTCGAATTTTTAGTATGATCAGCAGAATAATGTCATGTGACAATTACACAATTAAAGTTCAAAGATAAACAAAATAATATATTTTTAGATATGCTTGTTGATCATCCCTATAAATAATTATTTTTTTTTAAAAAAAAAACTAAAAATAGAAGATAGCGTGATGAAAAATTTAAAAATAACATTGACAGTAGTGGTGATAGTGATACATGAATTTTTTTTTTTATACATGGAAAAATTTCTTGTAAAAAAAAGCTTTAAAATTAGTAAATAAAATAAAAATAAATTATATTATATGAAGCAGAATAAATGAATACTTTCGTATTATTTGAGATTATAATATTTCTACATTACTATCAAGTTTTATTGAAATTCTCACTCTATAATGAGTTAAGAAAAGTATCAAACAAAATAAATTAAGAACCTCATACTGACCTTTTTGAGTAAAATCAAGTCTTATTGTAAAATATACAAACATTATAACATTAAACTCAATTTCTTATAAGCCTGATTTTTATAAACAACTTAGCTTGTTTTAAACCAAAACTATATTGAACTTATTAATAAATTAATATTTTTCGTTTCATTATAAATTGCAATTCTTTTTTTTATAATTCATACATAATTACTAGGAAACAGAAACTGTTGGAGCATCCGAAGCATTATAATCATGATCAATTATTACTTATCACAAAAAATTGAAATTGTCCACAAAAAATATGTATTGTTAAAGTTAAAAATAATGTATTGCTAAAAAATGTATAGTTAAAAGATGCAGTTATAAATAAAAATATTTATTACTACCACTTTAAAAAGCCAATGATATTTATTATTATAATTTATAATTCGTTGCAAAAATTAATATGTAACATTTATATTTTGTTTCTACACAAGCGTTACGTCTGATTCTAAAATCCCATTGGCCATAGCATAATTTGTTGTTTTTGTTACTACGTTATTACTGTAATCGTTTCATAAATTTTTATTGGCCATACACTAGCGTGACGGACAGACATTGCATGAGTAGAATGGAAAGTCCTTCGCTAACGCTTTGGATAATAAACTCAGAAACAGGAAATCGTATACTAGTACGACAGTATAAGCACATTTCATATGATTGCATTTCATTTATAATGATTTAATAGTAAATTGTTCATTAACTCGTTAACTAATTCATTTATTTTTGCATGACAGGCATTCTACGATTTCTGTAAAATTAAACTTAAACGCTTGTCAGCGACTGGTTTGATCAGGTTTAAATCAAATTTACTGTCAAGATAATTATTTATAAAATAATAATAAAATGAAACAATCTTTATTACAAATATTTAATGACTCTACGTTCATCTACCAATTATATCATTTGGCAATAAACTAGGATAACGGAAGGCGTCATTAAGTCCGAAGTAGTGATTAAATTACGGAATCTGTCATCTAAGGAACATAGGTTCAGTTTCTAGGATGAGCGGAATTATTGGGAATTACACGGACATCTGGACATGACGTCATCAAGCGTAGAAGTATATAGTCCTTCGTTACGCTTCAGACTAACAAGGTGTTACTATAAAAAATTAATTGTAATTTAAAATGATACATTTGATTTATGAAAATATTTTATGCTCTTAGTTATTTAAATAACAAAAAAAAAGAAAGTTTAGTTTATCATTACAGGATTTAAGTTCTACAATTCAAATTTTTCAACCTCTCTTTAAAAAAGAGAAGAAATCAAAAATTTTTAAATGGTTGAACTCATGATTGTAGTGATAAATATTTTCTGTCTCGATGTTATTTTATTTTATTTAGCTTTAATATTCACATTAGTGTTTATTTTTTTTTATTTAAATTCAATTTAAAATATATTATAGGAAAACGTATTAAAAAATAATATTTTATATGATTTTTTATTAGACTTCTCATTATTTAGAAGAAAAATAATTTAATAGGAATTGGAATCCATGTTATTTTTAGAACTTAAATTCGCGTTTTGTTTTCATATAAATCAATTATAATCTCCATACAAAATAATGAATTTATAATAAATATGATATCTATTTTTAGATTAATTTATTTCCTAAATTAGGGCTAACACTTTTTTTTTAGACGTTATTTTAAAAATCACTTCTTTCGATAGCTGAAATAGAGCGATGAAACTCAAGATGAAAGCAAAACTACGAGTTATTAAATATTCATGTTGTTAATTTCATTGTTGCTGATGAATTTATGAAATTCATTTGATTTACTATTAAGTTTTTATAAATAAATACGTAAAGCAAGTTTAAATATAAAAGGATGGTAAAGCAAAGTACCATCTATATTAATTTTAAAAAAAATTGTCATGCTTAGATTACTCTGTATAAATAATTTAATTTGATTGGCCTTAAGAATGTACACATGACTGCGGTAGCCAATCTTTTTCCGGTTAATTAAATTTTAATCGGATTTTTTTTTTCATTCTGATAATACTAAAAAAAAAAGTATACTTTTTCTTATTAATTGTATTTCGTTTGCGATCATTTCCCATCAGATCGATACTGTGGTGTTACGGCTTTTCGATTTTTTTGTTTAGTTGATATTGTTTCCCGATTAATAAGTTTGTACGGAATTTTTTTTTTTTTGTAAAAATTTTTTTTTAGTGGAAACTTTTTTTTGATTAGTGAGATTTTTTTGGTCAATGATATTGTTTCCTGACTAATAAGATCACACGAAAATTTTCTTTTAATGTTTTTTAGTGAATTTTTTTAGTAAGATTTTGCTTTTAATTATATAGATTGCATAATAATATTATGATTTTGTAATTGAAGCAATTGAAGCTATAATAAATTTTTTAATAAATAAAAAATAAATATAAATAAGAGATACTTTCATGACATTTCAAATATTTGTTTATTAATATAATACATACTTCATATCAGTGTATCAAGGTACTCATAATATGTGATACAAAACAATCAAATACCAAAAAATATTTAACATATCAATAATCGTATTTAATACGTTATTAAACGTTTATTATATAATTATGTATGAATCAAGTGATTTTATTTCTTTTTTTTTTGTATGAGAAATTATAACTAAATAAAGTTTTATTTTACAATATTTCATTCAAAAAAAAAAATGTATATGGTATACAGATTATAAAAAATTATTCTGTAACCCTGATTCATCTTCTATGTTGAAATGTTTAAGATACTTCCACTAGTTGATCATGTGCTATCTTAACTAAACCAAAAATAATAGAAGTCGACGCAATCATTATGCATTTTATCTTTCAATAAAGTACTTCAAAATTTTTAAACGAACTTTTCTATAGTATTTATAATAAATTCTTAAAATTCTATGAATAAATTTGAAAATACTTTCTGTATCACTAACAGAAAGTTCTATCATTTTTCTAAACTCTTAATAAAGGTATCATATAAATATAAATAAAAGACGTTCAAACTTTCTAAATTCATTATCGTTATCAATACCTGTTTATAACATATTATAACATACAAGTAATAATTAATATAATAAAATGGAACTTGTAGATATAAATGATGAAAATTCTTTTGATTCAGCAACAAAATTAAATCTAGTCCTATACTTATTAAATTTATTTCTGTTAATAGTGAAGATAAAAATTGTATTTATTGTGGAAAAAGAATATATCAAGACGCTTTTCGTTAAAACACAAAAATATTGTAAAAAATGTTTTATTACTCTATATATATTTGTTTACTAAATGGATTTGGAATGTAATAAACATGAAATAAAGAAGGAGAAAATAATACGAAATATTTCAAAAGTTCTGTAGAAATGTATCAGACTATTATCAGACTGTCAAAATATTGTAAGAAATGTCTTAAACTTTATACAAATATTATTTTTGGACTTAGAGGTCAATCTCAATGTAAAAAAATGTAAAAAAATATTACTTATTATAAACAACAATGAAGATAATGATTTAGTAGACGCCTTTAATGATAACTTAAATTTAGATGATACTGTAAATCTTACGAATTCTATAAGCGTTATGCAATATTCTTAACCATCACACGGATATATTAAGAATATGGTGTTATATATAAAGCAACTTGGTTAAGAAATAATGAAACTGTCATATTAAAAAGATTTGAAATTCCAAAAATATTGGTCAATGAGGTAAATACTTTAGATACTTTTCTGAACTGAATAATTTCTTAATAAATAAATTTAATACTTAAATTAATTTAAACTTAAATTTAATAGTTAAAATCATTACAACAAATGTTTTACTGAAAAATATTATAGTCGTCAGAAGGAGATTTACAAAATAATTTTACAAAAATTAATTGGAATGAAAAATTATTTATTTTACGACAAATTTCAAAGAGGTATTTATATTTTGAGTAAATATTCAAATTTGATTATTAATCATTTTAGTGACATAAATAATGATCGAAATCATCAATGAACTTAGATACAAATAACATTTCGAATAATGAAATATATGGAGTAATACCTAAATTCTTGATGGAGAACAACCTAAAATTACACCAGAATGTTACGCTAATTTAATGAAAAGTCGTTGATATTGCGGGAACTTAAAACCTTTTGCTAATTTTGAACATGACATTATCTAACACCAATATAAAAAGTACCGTGCGATCTCGATCGGATTCTTCAGTCTACCTCTTTCCAAAAGCGGCAACGTTTGGATCAAACATTTGGTTCTAGATAATACCAAAAAAATACAATAGATGAGTCAGATCTTCCATGACGAACTAGAAGGTCATCAACAGGATATCTAGAAGGTGTCCTGCATAGTCATGGCTGATACGTTAGCAAGAACATCTAAAAGGTGCCTTTTAATTTCATTTCACCACAACGATCTAGAAGGTCATCAACAAAGCTTCTGGAAGGTGCCCTGCATAGTCATGGCGCGCAAAGCAACTTGCTAGCCTGTTTCACTTCAAAATTAAAACAGCTCTTTTTGTTATTTGTAATTTTTTCCAGACTTTTTTTTAAGCCAGGTATTCTCTTCATGAAAAATATTATTAAAATCACCTTGTTGTTTTCAAAATTCATAATATCTGGGAATGGACCAATAATTATGTGGCGTGTTGAATATGTGAGATTTGTAGTTATGGGACCCATACTTTCAAGTAGTTTAACGTGACAAAATTTTCACGCGATCCAAGCCACGCAAAAAATAATTTCTGACCATCACATGATATTAATCATGTGAGTCACATGATTCTGATCGTTACTCAAAAAATTTTTTGATGCAAGTGAACGAAGCTTTATCAATGATTTTTCAGAATCAGAAAATGATAGAGATAACAAGAGAAACAAATGATGCTATCAAAGTGGGGAGTACGCGGATTCTAGGCCATTTAATGCAAGTCCCAGGCTCCCAGCATCATATTATTTCTTTGCTCTCTTACTTTTTAGAAAAATATCTATAGCTAATTCGTTTTTATTTCTAACTATGTAACTCTCACTTCTACACTTCCACACTCTTTTACTACACCAGATTTCTGAAATAAATTATTGATAGATAAAATTCTGTAAATATAGGATATACAATAAAAACATTAAGTTCCGCACGAGAACTTTCTCGAGATCAAGGACCTATAACATAAATTCGGGAGTGAGGTAAAAAACCAAGCATTATTTCCGATTCATACTCAAAACTACGATTCATTTTTACAAAATTTCAACATCAATGTAGACAAACCAATGCGTTGATTACTGATAAATGTGTTGTCTTCGTAAAACCACACCAATCTGTATTAGCATAAAACAATACAAAGTTTCACATGCACGTAATTCTATGTGCAAGCGTTTGAAATAAAGTTTACCCATTTCGGTATTTTAAAATATTAATCGATCTAAATAGAATTGTTTACAACTTTTGTTTAAATTTGTGTTAGTTATTAATCTCAAATAAATAAGAACATCCTTCTTGATTTACATTTATCGTTAACTTATTATTTAATATAATTTTTATTTAGACATACAAAATATTCATAAAAAAATAGGAACAATGCAACAAGTGAAAGTATCATTTAATGTAAGTAAAATTTTTACTACAAATTTTTAATTTTGCAATGTTTAAATTAAATATTTTTGTCCTTTTAAAGATAATAATTTAATCCAAATCTTCATTCAGAAGATCAAGATAAATTTGAGATTCCAGATGGTTAGTTTCTTAAATATAAATAGTAGAAATTAGCAAATTAAAAATATTATTTATACAATATTAATATTATTTATATATATTTTTTAGATGATTTTAAAATCATAATCATAAACAAGCAATATTAAAAGTTCCTTAGTTTGTGATTTAAATAATTTAAAATATATATTATAGTTACCAAATAAATTTAAAATCAATATTTTTTACTTGTAAAATAATCTACATGTTAAAAAACTAATTTTATTAAAAACATGAAAATTTTGTTTCACCGCATGATTTATGAAAAACTTTTTATTAATAATCTTGATAAAAGGTAATGACGTAACGGAAACTTAATTTCAGACAAACTAAGACAAGCTTTTAAGTACCAAATATTAAATCAAATTGTGTTAATTTAAATCTGCTTACAAGTATTATAAATTCTGATTTTATACTGTGATAAACAAGCTTGGGCTAACGAAGTATGTTTGAACTTTGGAATATATTCAATTAGGAAGCTTGATTATTAAACTTTAAAAAGATATTTTCAGACGGTACACAATAAAGTTGACTAAATATCGTTAATTCGTTATTATTCAAATGCTGAATTTAAGCTCAAGTTATTATTTAGAGTTGAAAATTTTTTATTATTTTTGTATACATGAATTCCAATAACGAATAATAATTCATTTTGTTAAAAAATGTTCGTTTCCTTTTAGTAAGTTAGAATAAATTGTAATATAACAAATTTAAAATTATATTATCGATCGGTGTTTTGAATTAAAAATATTCATCATTTTTTAACTGAGCATTAGTTAGTGTCATATAAAAATCTAACATAGATTACTTGAAATTTTTTTTTAATATCGATTATTATTGTTGAAACAATTTAGGAAAAAATTTAAGATCTAACGTAAAAATGAAATTTCATACTTTACTAACTCATTATATCTTCGGTTGTTTTTGAAAGAAATTTTAAAAAAATATATAAACTCACTAATTAATTATCCCACATTTATGGTAATAAACTTAGCGTAAAAGTATTAGATAAATAAAATTTATTTATCCGATGTACTAAAAAGAATTTATGATCCAGTCACAAGTTTATTTCCGGTAATAAGATAGGTTGTTGAATTTTTTTATATTAGTTTTTACCAATATTTTTGTGATCAAGAATTTCCGAATAAAGAGTTCCAGGTCACTTTCTATCTGCACCGTAACAACTTTCATATTATTTTCATGTGATGCCTTGGCTGGGAGTGACTTGGATTAAAACTGAATAAATATCCGTGTCTTGTTTATTTTGAATCGTTAACCTAATATAAAGTATATAATTAAATATATGAATTTTCTAAGGGTTTTTCATTATTTAACACCGACCGCTAAAACGGGGAATGGGAGCACCAATTCCGATTTTGCATGGCAGGACTGCCAGGTTACAACAAGACAGAAGATTAGGAACTTTGCAAAGTTGATCAGGACATCTACCACGACAAAACTTAGCACGACACTTTGCAATAAGAGAGACGCTATATTTCTTAGCAAGAGAGATAAGAATAGCAGGCAAAAACTTTGGTTTCAACATCTTTTACATCATTCCCTTAACGTTTTACCAAATGATCGTCAAGTGCTAAAGTAACAGCAGTAAAAATAATCAAGATGAAGAAAAGGTAAAAACTTGAATTTCATTTTGATTTTTCTGTTAACTTTTTTAATGCGGCTGCATAAATTGGTGGTAATTCTTCTAAAACCTTATTGCTTAAATCCACAAATAGTAATACTCCCTTTGTTTTATCAATTGAATTTGAAATATCAAGATAAAAAATTCACCTGAAATATGATCACGAATGTCATACCACCAAAATATACTAGAATATAATTGGTATTTAAACGCGCGCAGACAGACAAGAATCCAGAATGGAGTATATCTAATCATTTGTATAAGATGTCATTTTGTACTTATAAATATTAATTTCCCGAAATTGAATATAAAAATACTACATATGGTTGACCAAATTACGAATTAATTTTATATGTTTTAATTAAATACTTTTTATCCTTTGATGAAACATACTAGAAAACGGAAACCATTATCATTCCTGAATCGCAGTTATCATTGCACATCATCACGTGTCACTAATAATTAGGTAATGATCACATAATCATCAATGTTGATTCTAAAATTTCATTGAATATACACACGGCGACCACGGCGTGACAGTACAGTATTTGAAAGTTTCAAGTACCGAGTTGAAAGAAAATCTTGCTAAATAAAATCATGTATCAAAAAATTTGATTGGTGTTTACACACGTGCGGGCAGACAGATAGAAAATCTGGTTTAGAGGGTATCTGAAGTAGAGGTCTGCATCGACCACTATTTTACAACCCGTCCCAGCCCGCACTTGGAAATTAACATAAAATGCCCGGCCCGACCCGGACCCGGACTTTTATTATATCATTTTGTTGTAAAAACAAAAAAATCGGCCAACTTAATTTTGGCCAGTTTAATTTCGGCTGGAATTAAGACGATTTTGGCCAGAATTATGAAAATCCGGTTTAACGAAAATTCATGTGCCGGCCCGGATCCGGCCCGGGTGAATTTTGAATAAAGTTTGCCAGCCCAAACCCGGATCCAGGTCCGGGCCGGGTTAGGGTTTCTGGGTTCCGGGTCCCGTTTGAAGACCTCTAATCTGAAGTGTCCAACGCTTACGCTTCAGACAATAATCCAAACCCTCGATCAAGATGAATTCATAGATTCCTGATGGTTAGTTTCTTAATATTTTTTTTTATCATTGTTCAAATAATATTATAATTATCAATTTAAACATTTCAGGTTATTTAACATTCATATGTAGATTTTTTATGTTAGGATGAGACTTTAATATTCATACTACTTTGCCTTTAAGGAACAATAGCATGAAATTATTAGTTTAAAATTTATAAAAGTAACAACTGATAATATATTGCAAATATCATATAACTTAAATCAAAAAATCCCTTAACTTACAATAAAGAAACAAACATTCTTTTGGCAAAAAAAAAGAGAATTCAAATAATTGTGATATTAAAGTTCATGTGTGACTCAAATAATAATAAATTATAACTCCAATAATAACTTGATGCTTCAACACAACATTTGAATAATAACGTCAACAGTAGTATGATTACTTCAAGTTTTGTTTAGTAAAATAAATTGGGATTTATAATAAGCTCGTTTGAATAACTACATAATATATCCATGCTTAACTCATATATCAAACTCAATTGCTTGGAAAATCTATTAGTGTGGTATTTTTACTCCAAAAATAAATTTTAGTCACATCAGATTACTGATAAAAAAAAATAATTTCGTAATCAATGTGATAAGTAGGGTTGGATTAGTCCGGTCCGGTCCGGTCCCAAAAAGACCGGTCTTTCAACCTGGACCGGACTGGACCGGGACCGGACCAATTTAAACTTAAGAAATTTGTCCCTATGATTTTAAGCTTCTAAATTACGCAACGTTTTTTATTAAACAGTTAATAAACGTTGCGAAACGTTTTTTAACATGTAATTTAACAAATGAAAAAACGTTTCGCAACGTTTTTTATTAAAACAGTTAAAGAGCGTTGCGAAACGTTTTTTAACATGCAATTTAACAATAAAAAACGTTTCGCAACGTTTTTTTATTAAAACAGTCAAAAAACATTGCGAAACGTTTTTTGACATATAATTTAACAAATAAAAAACGTTTCGCAACGTTTTTTTAATTATTTTAACAAAAAACGTTGCGAAAACGTTTTTTATTAAGTAATTTAATAAAATAAAACGATTTCTCACGTTTTTTAATTAATTTAATGAGTCATTTTTATTGGATATTAATCATATAGATCGGTCCCCGGTCCCAAGACCGACGCAGGACCGGTCTTTGCTAGGACCGATCCAACCCTAGTGATAAGGTAAAATAAAAAGCAGTAAAGTTTCGATAGCACGTCCATAAAATTTCATGTTTTAAAAAAATGTCGATCGACATTTCCTGTTATTTGCACATTATTAAAAGTTTCGATTATTAATTATTTTTTTTTCTCTGTGTTTTTAATTTAACAAGTAAAAAACTAGTGATTTTAAATTTATTAATAGAAAAATTATTTAAATTACAAACTAAGGATGCAAAAATATTTTGCTACTCTAGCCTTAGTGTTTAAATAATTCAAAATAAAATATTCAATATTGTTTGTTTATAATTTTAAAATCCATCTAAAAAAAAAATGCATATAAATAAACAACAATTAGTAATTAAAATATTATTATTTATAAAATATTAATATTAAGAAACTAACCATCAGGAATCTCAAATTCATCTTGTTCTTCCGAATGAAGGTTTGGATTATTATGTATTTCATCATCATCTATAAAAATATAAAAAAGTACTTATTTAATTAAAATATTGCAAAATTAAAAATTTATAACAAATATTCTACTTACCAATACAAGGTCCTTTCACATGTTGTATTGTTTCTTTTTTATAATTATAATTATTTTGAATTTCTATATTTTTTAAATAAAACAAATAAAATTTTATTGAATAAATATTGCTTAAACAAGAAATTAAGATTTAAATTTATTTTACATACCATTCTTGGAATTTATTTTTAACGTTTTAAATATTTTAGACAAACTTTTACTGCTGGCTATAATTGAGATAAATTTGTATATTATTTCAAAAATTTTGAATATATAAATAAATTACTACCTTTAAAAATACTATTCATTTTTGATGTTTTATTAATCTTCTGATCGTTTGAATTATTAAAATCTTCAACTAAAAAACGAAAATCTGTTTAATAAATAATTCATCAAATGAAATTTTAATAAATACTTACTATTATCAGGAATACTAAAGTCATATGTTTTACTATGAAATGCTATTTCAAAATGGTTAAAAAATTATTATAATAGTTAAAAAATAGTAATAAAAAATATTAACCTTCTTGTCCTTTTATAAACATTAAATTAAAAAAGAAATTAGTAATGTCATATCTTAATCAATAAACAAAAAAATTTTATAAACAATACCTTCTATTGCATTCTTTGGTTCAGGTAAATTTTCAAATTGATGAATTTTGCTTGTAAATAATCTGCTACTACTCATATAATTTGTATTAGTTTTTGTTTCAAAATTACTTTTTGCTTTTGATTGAAATAATTCATTTGGCATATTTTGATATGATAAATGAATTTCTCCTATTTTATTCAGAAGGGATTCAATATCAAGTCTTTTTAATGGATCAGCATCCCAACATTGTACCATTAAACTTTTATATTCTAAAGGAATATCTGACATAATTTTTGGTCTCATACCATTAATTATATCCATTGCAAGATTATAATCATCATGCTTATAATCAATAAATGGTGAATATCCAGATGAAATTTCCCACATAAGTATTGCAACACTATAAATATCAGATTTAAAAGTATATCCTTTTCCATTAATAACTTCTGGTGCTATATAGGGAAGATTTCCATATATACTTTTTGACGATTTATCAGCAGGTCCACAAAATCCAAGATCACTAATATACCATCTATCATTAAATTGTGAAAATAATATATTTCCAGAGTGCAAATCTCTATGAATTGCCTTCTCATCATGAATCCAATATAGTGCATTAGTTATTTCAAAAGTAATTTTAATTCTTTCTTTCCATGTAAGTCGTTCATTATTTTGTTGTAAATATTTTCTTAAATCCATATCCATTTTCATCATTACAAGCATATAATTCCCATTTGATGGAGTTTGTGTCATTCCATAACATCGGACAATTTCTGTACATTCATTATTCATAGTTAAATGTGATTTAGCCTGTAAATATAAAATTTTTTATTGTAAAACAAACAAATGGCTAATTTATGAATACATTTAGAATACAAACCTCTTCAAACCAACTTTGATTTGCACTTTCAACATTTTCTAATTTTTTGAGTACTACACCTGCTACAAAGTTTTGTGTTCCAGGTCTTTCAATTTTTTTCAATAGTTGTTTTTTAGAATCCCATTCATCATAATTTCCACCAATCCAATCTGCAGTATAAATTTCGGAGAATCCACCTTTTGTAAGATATTTAATATTTTTTAAATTATTATATGGAATCCATTCAACTATTGTATTTGGCATAAGTGATTCCATTTGACATTTCTGTATTAAATTATCAATATTATCATTTCCAGATGTCCAATGTGAAAATTCTTCTTTTAAATAATTACGAATACAATATTCACAATATAATGTAGCTAAGCATTTTTGATTGCAATTTTCACAAATTCTTTTTGTTCCTGTATTTTGAAGAATTTTATCTCGGTCGTAAGCTTTAGTTATATGTTTTATTGCTTCATCTTTTTCATCATCTGTAAGAAGTTTATCAGCAAGAATTGTTTGTTTTTGAAATTCATGTCGTTTGTGAGTATCAGTGTGAATATTATAATTAATTAACGAATATGCTCTTTGAACTGTTGCACTAACTAATTCATATCGAATGGTAGACATAATGCAATTTAATTAAAAAAGTTTAAAAAGAAAATTTTTATTGGTATTAAAAAAAAAAAATAAGTAAATGAACTGGGAAAGGAATTTTTGACGTGTTTATTTTATTTATTTATTTTTATTTTATTACTAAAAGAGTAGTACTCCCAAAACTATTACAAAATAAGAGTAAAACATCATTTACATGATGGTACAAATAGGCTAGTATAGAATTTTGGAAATTAATCCCCTACGGGACCCCACCCTTCGAACAATACTATTCAAACTACTAGAACTACGCTAATACTTCGAATGGGGAAAAGAAAAAAATAAAACCTAAAGACCCATCCGTAACGAGAGAACCTAAAACAATTCAAACTAAAAAATAAGAATCCGTATTTTTCTTTCGACCAAGGTCGCCACTTGTAAATACTGTAAGAAGTGGAATGTTTCACTCTATTTTAAGTTGTTTTTTGTTAAAATATATATATATAAAAAAAATTAGATGAAATAAAATGTAGATTAAACTACTTGATAAAGGTATTTAACTCCTCATGTATCAAAATTACATATGAATAAAAAATTTTTCTGAATTAGTTGACGGTCCAGCTACTGTGGAGTTGTCTAATGTATCAGTAGAAGGACGAGGACGTTTGTTAGGATGTGATAAATTGTTGGAAATTGTATTAGTAAATCGAGTTGAATCGTGTTTGTTGGGTCGATGTTCTAAAATTTTTGTATCATCTGATAAGTCGTCTTGACGAGTAAGAGAATTGAATGTAAATTGTTTCAAAAATTTAGATAAATTTTTGTTAAGATTACGCTGTTTTCTTTCATTATTGATATGATCGGGGTGATTCTTGTCTTTAATATGACGGCGTATATATTCATCATAGCAATTTGTTACAGTTGTAAGTATCATTGGACCTCGTAAACGTGATCCTAAATGTTTGCGACTTGTACCATAATAAGCGGCCCTTGCATTATTATTTTGTTCACGTAAATTCCATTCGGCTAGAGCTTCAGCCTGGAGTTGGCGATCCTGTTCATCGAAACGTTGTTGTCTTCTGATTCTCTTTTCTAAATTGTACATATAAGTGAACCACTGTCTAGATCCAGGTGGAATATAAGTATCACCTTCTTCAGTCAAAATGTAAATAGGTTCTTTTGGGATAATATCTCGGTATTTTAACGGGATAAACATGTTAGGAATAGGATTATATTCTTCAACCCAAGGAATCAAATTATCGAATGATAGTAAAGTAGAAGAAATGTGAATACGAGCCCCAAGATGATTCACATTCGCCTTGATTGTAGTAGCGTGTTGGGAATTGTTTATATAAAAAGGTATAAAAAATTGGTAGTTGTCAGCATTCGGAGCGATGTTGTCCTTTTTGTATAATAAATGTTTGATTGGTTTGTTGATATACTGTGATTTAACGAATAGGAATCGGTATTTTCTTCCCATAGCCAAATAATCTGAGTGTTGAGCGGTACGTCCAGGAGGTAATTTCATCTTATTGAATATGCGACGACAAGCGCGATTAAAACGAATTTCTTGTTTTTTCCGTGTACGAAGATTAGGACTTGGAATCTTTTCAAAGTTGGATAGTCTTTTTCTGTACATGTGTTTGTTGTGAAATTTCAGGACCGATACATTGTCCTGAGCATGGTAAGAAGAAATAAAGGATATACCCATTCTTTTAGAGAAAATATGTTTTGGTCGTCCAGCTAACCATCTAAAATACAACAGGTTAGCATGTGAAGTTTTACTATTAGTAAAATCAGGCGTGATATCTTTATCATTGTGTTCAGGTTTGGGTTTAATATTATGAAAAATCTGTTCTTTAAAAAATTGTGGTTGGTGATTGACGCAAGCACGTCTATCACGTGACATAATAAAAGGAGCAGGAATTCTACATTTGCCTAACATAGGGAAGGTGTCGGGAGTTGATTGATTATGAGAACAGGGTATAAAAATTCCAAAATAAAATCTATATTTTTTGTAACTAAAATTAAAAA
This sequence comes from Rhizophagus irregularis, assembly GCF_026210795.1. Classification (NCBI taxonomy): domain Eukaryota; kingdom Fungi; phylum Glomeromycota; class Glomeromycetes; order Glomerales; family Glomeraceae; genus Rhizophagus; species Rhizophagus irregularis. The sequence continues at coordinate 1,814,354 of NC_089434.1, forward strand.
AAGTTCGAGTGTGAATATTTCTGGACGTTACCAACGAACCACGTGATTCTATAATATTGATTCGGTCCAATAATCTATTACGAATCATATTGAAATATTTTTGTTGAATACGTCGGGGTATAACTCTTTGTGAAGAAAAAAAGTGTGTGAGCATAACACTAATTTGGTATTTGTTATTTGGAAATGAACTCGTGTTTTTATAATTAATAGGTTTTGTGTTCATCTGATAATCATTTGTGTGTATTGTTAATTGAATATTATTGGTGTTCGAATTATGATCAGCAAGCTCAAAAAAGAAACTTCTTGATCAACGTATTTCATATATCTTGTTGTAACCTGATCGATTTGGTTTGGTCACATGGAATTTTTTCAGGGATACCTGCAAAGGAGTTTTCGAAAAATTTTTTTCCAAAGAAAAATTTTTGGAAGACATTTTAAGGGATATATAATAATAAAAGATAGTAAAAATTTTATATTTTGAATATTAAAATATAAAGGTTCAAGTATATAATGTAGCAACAGTAAAAAATAAAAAAAACTCTTATATAACTACTGGGGTGTATATTACGTAAAGGGGGTATATATGACGTTGTTTCTTGACTGTATAATTCTATTAAAAGTAAAACTTTTACCATATGTATATACTAAAAGATATGGAGTGACTTGTGTATATTCGCGAGTTGTTGTAAGTTAAAAGAAAATGTAATAGCTAGCGAAAATAAAATAAAAAAAACGTCTAGTTCGTAATAATAAAAGTAATTCTACTGCGCCATTTTAACAAAAATTGGGTAGAGCGGAAAGAGTTTTTTTTTTCCTCACCAATTTTTGACGTGTATTTATAAATTCGAATTTTTAGTATGATCAGAATAATGTCATGTGACAATTACACAATAGATAAACAAAATAAACTATTTTTAGATATGCTTGTTGATCATCCCTATAAATAAATATTTTTTTTTAAAAAAAAAACTAAAAATAGAAGATAGCGTGAATCTAAAGTACGGATTGTGATGAAAAATTTAAAAATAACATTGACAGTAGTAGTGATTATTGCATTAGTGATACATTAATTTTTTTTTTATACATGGAAAATTTCCTGTAAAAAAAAGCTTTAAAATTAGTAAATAAAATAAAAATAAATTATATTAATAAAGCAGAATGAATAGACTCGTATTATTTGAGATGATAATATTTCTACAATTCTATGAGTTAAGAAAAGTATCAAACAAATAAATTAAGAATCTTATACTGACCTTTTTGAGTAAATCAAGTCTTATTGTAAAATATACTAACATTATAACATTAAACTCAATTTCTTATAAGCCTGATTTCTATAAACAACCTAGCTTGTTTTAAACCTAAACTATATTGAACTTATTAATAAATTGTATTTTTTAAATTGCAATTTTTTTTTAATTCATACATAATTACTACTAGGAAACAGGAACTGTTGGAGTATCCGAAGCATTATAATCATAATCAATTACTCATCGTAAAAAATTGAAATTGTCTACACAAAAATATGTATTGCTAAAGTTAAAGATAATTTATTATTATAATTCATAATTCGTTACAAAAATTAATGTATAACATTTATATTTTGTTTCTACACAAGCGTACGCCTGATTTTAAAATCTCATTGGCCATAATTTATTGTTTATTTTTGTTACTATGTTATTACATTAGTTATTATTGTTTCTATATAATAGTTTCATAAAATTTTATTGACCATACATATGGCGTGACGGACAGACATTGCATGCTTTTTTGAGTGGAATAGAAAGTCCTTTGCTAACGCTTTGGACAATAAACTCAGAAACAGGAAATAATATAGTACAACAGCATAATAAGCAAATTCATATGATTACATTTCATTATAATGATTTAATAATTGTTCATTAACTCGCGTTTATTTTTTGCATGCCAGGCATCCTACGATTTCTGTAAAATTAAATTTAAACGCTTATAATATACCAAACTCAGTTGATTATATTTTTACTCCAAATCAAATTTCTGTTATCGTACTATAGTAGCCTATTTTCAAGATTAATGATAAAATCATGTGATAAAATTAAAGAGCAATCTTCCATAAAATTTCATATTTTTAAAAATATCAATTGACATTTCCTATATGTTTACATTAAAAGTTTCAATTATTAATTTTTTTTTTTCTCTTTTTAATTTAACAAGTAAAAATATTGATTTTAAATTTATTAATAAGTCATAATATATATATATAAATTATTTAAATTACAAACTAAGGAATGTATAAAATATTTTGCTTCTCTAGCCTTAGTGTTTAAATAATTCAAAATAAAATATTCTTTATAATTATAATTTTAAAATCCATCTAAAAAAAATGCATATAAATAAACAACAATTAGTAATTAAAATATTATTATTTATACAAATATTAAGAAACTAACCATCAGGAATCTCAAATTCATCTTGTTCTTCCGAATGAAGGTTTGGATTATTATGTATTTCATCATCGTCTATAAAAATATAAAAAAAGTACTTATTTAATTAAAATATTGCAAATTAAAAATTTATAACAAATATTCTACTTACCAATAGCTGGTCCTTTCACTTGTTGTATTGTTTCTTTTTTATAATTATTTTGAATTTCTACATTTTTTAAATAAAACAAATAAATTTTATTAAATAAATATTGAAATTAAAATTTGGAATCATTTTGCTTACCATCGTTTGAATTTATTTGTAGCTTATTAAATACTTCAAATAACCCTTTACTATCATCATCTAAAATTGAAATAAATTTGCATTATTATTATCTAAAAAAAATTTTATATAAACAAATTACCTTTAAAAATACTATTCATTTTTGATGTTTTATTAATCTTTTGATCGTTTGAATTATTAAAATCTTCGACTAAAAAACGAAAATTTGGTTAATAAATATTTCATCAAATGAAATTTTAATAAATACTTACTATTATCAGGAATATTAAAGTCATATGTTTTACTATGAAATGCTATTTAAAATGGTTAAAAAATTATTATAATAGTTAATAATGAAAATAGCAATAAAAAATATTAACCTTCTTGTCCTTCTATAAACATTTAAATTAAAAAAAGAAATTAGTAATAATTTCATATCTTAATCAATAAAAAAAAAATCTTATAAGCAATACCTTCTGTTGCATTCTTTGGTTCAGGTAAATTTTCAAATTGATGAATTTTGCTTGTAAATAATCTGATGCTTGTATAATTTGTGCTAGTTTTTATTTCAAAATTATTCACTGCTTTTGACTGGAAAAATTCATTTGGCATATTTTGATATGATAGATGAATTTCTCTTATTTTTTCCTGAAGAGATTCAATATCAGGTCTTTTTAATGGATCAGAATCCCAACATTGTACCATTAAATTTTTATATTCTAAAGGAATATGTGACATAATTTCTGGTCTCATACCATTAATTATATCCATTGCAAGATTATAATCATCATGCTTATAATTAATAAATGGTGGTTGTCCAGATGAAATTTCCCACATAAGTATTGCAACACTATAAATATCAGATTTAAAAGTACATCCTTTTCCATTAATAACTTCTGGTGCTATATAGGGAAGATTTCCATATATACATTTTGATGATTTATCAGCAGGTCCACAAAATCCAAGATCACTAATAAACCATCTATCATTAAATTGTGAATATAATATATTTCCAGAGTGCAAATCTCTATGAATTGCCTTCTCTTCATGAATAAAATATAGTGCATTAGTAATTTCAAAAGTAATTTTAATTCTTTCTTTCCATGTAAGTCGTTCATCATTTTGTTGTAAATATTTTCTTAAATCCATATCCATTTTCAACATTACAAGCAAGTAATTTCCACTTGATATATCTTGTGTTAAACCATAACATCGGACAATTTCTGACCATTTATTATTTATAGTTAAATGTGATTTAGCCTGTAAATATAAAAACTTTTATTGTAAAACAAAAATTGGCTAATTTTATAAATACAATTTAGAATATATACCTCTTCAAACCAACTTTGATTTGCACTTTCAACATTTTCTAATTTTTTGAGTACTACCCTTATTATTAGGTTTTGTATTCCAGGTCTTTTAACTCTTTTTAATTGTTGATTTTTAGAATCCCATTCATCATAATATCCATCGATCCAACCTGCAGTATAAATTTCGGAAAATCCACCTTTTGTAAGATATTTAATATTTTTTAAATTATTATATGGAATCCATTCAACTATAGTATTTGGCATAATTGATTCTATTTGACATTTCTGTATTAAATTATCAATATCATCATTTCCAGATGTCCAATGTGAAAATTTTCCTTTTAAATAATTTCGAATACAATATTCACAATATAATGTAGCTAAACATTCTTGATTGCAATTTTCACAAATTCTTTTTGTTCCCGTATTTTCAAGAATTTTATTTCGGTCGTAAGCTTTAGTTATATCTTTTATTGCTTCAGTTTTTTCATCATCTGTAAGAAGTTTATCAGCAAGAATTGTTTGTTTTTTAAATTCATGTCGTTTGTGAATATCAGTGTGAATATTATAATCAATTAACGAATATGCTCTATGAGTTGTTGCATTAACTAATTCATATCGAATGGTAGACATAATGCAATTTAATTACAAACTTTAAAAAGAAAAATTTTTTTATTAGTATATAAAAAAAATAAGTATATGAACTGGAAAGGAATTTTTGACAACGAAATTTAAGTTTCAAAAAATTCCTGAATAGTGTAACTATAAATTCGAATTTTTAGTATGATCAGAATAATGTCATGTGACAATTACACAATTAAAGTTCAAAGAACGAAATAAACTATTTTTAGATATGCTTGTTGATCATCCCTATAAATAATTATTTTTTTTTTAAAAAAAAACTAAAAATAGAAGATAACGTGAATACTAAAGTAGGAAGTTACCGGATTGTGATGAAAAATTTAAAAATAACATTGACAGTAGTAGTGATTATTGCATTAGTGATTATACATGGAAAAATTTCTTGTAAAAAAGTTCTAAAATTAGTAAATAAAATAAAAATAAATTATATTATATGAAGCAGAATAAATGAATACTTTCATAATAATTGCATAATAAAACTTTCATATGTTTACGTTTCATTAATAATGATTTATTAATAATTGTTTATTAACTCACTAATAGATTACTTCGTTTATTTTTGCATGCCGGACTCCGTAAAATTAAATTTAAACGTTTGTCAGCAACTGTTTGACCAATCCAATTTACTTTCAAAATATTTATTTATAAAATAAAAATTAATAATTTTAACTTTATTTACGAAATATTTTAATAACTTTACAATGTAATAAGTATTTTTATATATATTAAATTATCAATATTTTTAAAATACTTTTTACTTTTTAATTGAAACCAGGTAAATAGTATAGCTATTTGCTTGGAATTAGTTTTTTTCGAAAATAAATGGTTCCTGTACAGTAAATAACATAAATTTAATTTTCGCAAAATTTGATCACAAAATAATAATTATATTGGGTAAAAAAATTCATTTTAACCCAGATTTGAAAATAACAAAAATAGTGAAAAAATAATACTTTTTATATTCAGTAAGTTATGAAATGATCTGTTATACTTATAGTCGGTTAAAAAATTTGATCGCTTCTTATAAAATATGTAAAGAATATAACGTATACAAGAAATATTATATTAATTATAAAAATAATATTATGCGCATCGTACGTATCTTATTTGAATGAGATAAAGTCTAATATTTTACATAAAATAGTATTTATATAAAAATTATCAATCGTAAAAAAGATTTTATTTCGATTAAATTAAAAATCATATAAACCATTTTTTATATTATTTTTCCACAGATACACGTTGTTTTATAATGTGATCTAGACTAATTTTATTTGGTAAATTTCTGTTGTTATAATTATTGTAAAATTATTATTTCAAACACGTAATATTAAGTTCCTTTCCACAACATTACTCATATTATACCCAACTTTACACAAGAAATTAATACTAATATGTTTATTAACTCAAATGGTAGTATTATTAGAGGTTTATGCTGATCAACGTAACTAAATTGTATGTATTTTATATGTCTTATAATAATCTTGGTGTTATAAGTCATCATTTTATGTTTCTCGTCATGTGATTTATTTATGTATGAGTTCAAAATTTTTAATATTACCAACTATATTATTAATTACATTGTCTATTTTAATTTTTTTTTATAATTTTTTTGGTAAGGGATAAATTAGAAGAGGTTGTCATGATACCATTTAAAATTATATATGGATATTCAATTATGAGAGAATAACTAAAGGTCAAATTATTTGCTGATTCGGAAGTTAAAAAAGAAAAATCAAAGATTATTCAAGTGTGTGGTGAATACATGAATGAACTACGATCTAAAATATGTAATTGAGTTTGAAGAGTCAAGGGTTAGGTTGATCCTTTCTAAAACTTCATTCCATATCTGCCACTCCGTACTTATGTTTTTCGAGCATTCCCATATGTGATTCCATGATTCAACATCTATATGACACCTTGCGCATTTATTAGATTTAATCCAAATACTCTTCTTTTATATAAAAAATCATAACTCGGCAGTGTTTGAAAGAAAATTTAATTCTAAAAGCTCGTATTTTTGTATCTAAATCGTTCGTTATATATTTATCACTTGAGATTCCATTTTTAATTAGTTTAAATGTAAACGTCCATCAAGATATTCTTCATATAACTCTACTTCCATTTGAATCTTATAATCTTCATCCCTTATATTTAGATGACGTTAAAAAAAAACACCTGTAATTTTTTCTTTTCTAATTTCTATCAATTGCTTCAAAAATTTTAATAGCGTGTAATTTTTATGATTAATTTCTTTTTTAGAGCTAGATTCTTCAAAAAATTCATTATAAATGAAATGAATTTTATGATTAATTACTATATTCACTGTATTATTATCCAGAATAATAATTAAACTAAAAATCAACGCCATTATTACTCTTTCATATAATTATCGCTTTTAAACTTTTAAGCCATACAAAATATTTTCCCATTATTAGTTAAAAACTTAATCTCGTTGTAAAAGAAAGACTTAAGACAATTATCCGAAGAAGCCTCCCTTCTAACTAAATTAGCCACAAATTATTAAGAAATCTGAAATTATACTTTGATTCTCTAGAAGCTTGTTTAAATTTTCCCAAAATATTCATACGGTTTTATTTTACTCGTATTTCCATCTTTAACCTTTTCTTTTCTCACCTTAATATTTCTTGATGACCGATCTAATGGTAAATAAATTAAACAATCATGATGTCATGTAACGTCATTTTCTTACATGTTAACTTGTATTTTTTCCGCTGTTTATTATATTATCTATAAATGTCTCGCACCTCAAAATTTATTCCGTACAAGTTTTATCTTAAAAAATTTTTAAGAAAAAACGTGGTTAAAGCAGTGTATACAATTATTATCATTTTAAAAATCAAAAAAAAAACTTATTTAACAAACATTTATTTTTTTTATTGTGATACTTAAATATATTGTGATTTATAATTAACAACATATATTTGTAATTTTCAAATTATTATAATTATAAATAAATAAAACACGAAGTGTAACTTTGACATTATACTTTAGATTTATAAAATATTTTTTTCTTTGAAAAAATACGCACAACTAATGTAAAAAAAAAATAAAGTAAGGGCTCGTTTGATCGGCATTATTCATGTGACAAAAAATTAATAATAATAAGGGATCATTTTTTGTTTTTACAAGCATCTCTCTCTTCTCTCTGTTCTCTCTGCAATATGTAATTTCATTATTTGAGATATAAAATTAATAAAAATAGCTATAAATTCTTCCTATTACATACCTTCCAATACTAATAGTTCAAGTCATTCAAGCAATCTCAATAGAAAATCAATTAACATCAGGGAATCAGGAAATAAATTCTCAATAAACCCAATATGGAAAATGCTAATGTCGGTAACGTGCCTAATAATGTAATGTAGGTAAATAAGATTTTAGTGTATGTAGCAGTTTTCAAGTTATTAATAACTATTATTGTCATTTCAGTACAATTATTTCCAGAACTACAAAAAGTTCTTGATAGTTTGATCCCAAGGCAAAGAAAAAGATAACGATGCCTCGCAAGTGAAAGTCGATTTATTGGTAGTGATTTTAGAAGAACGTAAAAAATCGGTAATATTATTTATTTTGTTAAGATATTTTCACTATATTTTTTTTTTGATTTTTACTAATATTTTTTTTAAAATTTTTCATTATATTTAAATATATATTTTTAATTTTTACTTCTATACTTTTTAATTTTAATACTTCACACTTACACCAAAAAGTTTTGTCATCAGTTTCTATTTCCTAATAACCCATATAAGAAATTAGCTGGAAATTAATCTCTGTTGCAATTTACTGCAATAATTACTGCTGTTATTTCTCTTGCAAATGCACTATATTTTTAAGTATGATGAATAAACAAAATTTTTTATCTTATTATTACTTGTGTTTATTTTGGGACAAAGTTTCTTATTCTGATGATAAAGATAGAACGCGATAGAACGCGATTGGCTTATTTATAAAAATTATGATTTTTATTATTATTTCATCACCAATGTTTAAATTATTGATTGTGGTGATTTTGAGTATTTATGTCCAATCACCTGTAATAAAAGTTAATTTCGTAAATTTTAGGCTGGAAATATTTAAGTATATCATTTTATTGATTGCCCATTAGTCTAAGGATTTGGTCATTTACTGCTAACAATACACACAAACTACACATTATAAATTGCTTGTAATGTAGTTACGCACAATTAATTGCATAATTTTTTTATTTGAATAGCTTTATTTAGAGGATGATGCGGGTTTTGATTAAGTATTTTTTTTCAATACAGAATTTCAAAATCTTGTTTGAAGAAAATGCACCATATATTCCTCAAATAATGCCAGCTAAAGCGAGCGCCAATCTAAGTAATCCACCTATACCCCGAACTTCAAAAGCATCTAAAGTTCCTCCAAAACAATCACAAAGTGATCAACTCATTCCACTCTGGAAGAAGCTATCAAAAGGGAAGCGTAAATGTCAAGAGGTTATTGTTAAATCAATTCAAAAAGAACTTGGGCCACGTTATTTAGAACTAACATGTTTAGGTATTAACGTGTTTAGATATAAAGCTCAACAAGGTGAGCATCAAATGGATTGCTACAACATCTTTGGTTCGGGAACCTGCCCTATATCAGTATCAACATGGCAACATGGTGGATTGATAGCAAAAGAAATAAAAAATATTATGTACTTTACGATGAAATCAAAGAACCTGGAATCCCACTTGATGAGGCGTTAGAATTATATTCTGAATCAAGTTCGGATATATACCAGAAATAACATACCTGAAAGCATCTCCGGATAGAGAAGTAACAGTGAAATTATAACATAAAATTTTTATCATGTGAGATCGATGCGCAGTTGATATCAGAAGTGTGACGTAAGATTTGCATAAGTTCTCATCCCAGGATTGACGAACTAATCTCCATGATTCGCAAAGGGGTGGAAGATTAACGAAATGATGAAATGCAGTGCGTCATTAAATGGAGATCTCAGGACCGGTTGTTCTTGGAAATGTTACCTTTGATAAGCGTTATAAAACAGATAGATCATTTTTTTGCTCAGCCATATACGCAAGGCAGTATGGATAGAACATACAGTACATCGAAGTAATTGCAAAAAATATTCTCAGTGCCCTTGCAGAAAACACTGATATATCCATGCTCTTTGTGTGGAGAAGATATTTATACGAATGAATTCACTCCATACAAGAATTTACCCTAGGTTCATGTGGACACATCTTTGAAAAGTATCTGGTGAGTGAGTGGAAAAGCGATTTGTCCGAATAAGAAGTGTAACAAAGCTGTCGAAACTTTTCTTCCTCCAGATCTATTTAAGGGATCGCAAGACAAATCTTCAACTGCAGATGCCACCTCCAAGCCAGCGGACGAGGATGCCGATGTAACGCTCATTAACGAACTAGGATTATTAGGCAGAGGAACAAAGTTCGTCCAACAACACCAAGATAAGCAATCAGCCCTATTGAGATTTTAGTATTGCACCTGGCAATTCCAAAAATTTGTATAACTCACAAATCAAGCGCATATATGAGAAAATGTTGACGTACAGTCAGACCTCTATGTACCGATATCCTATGTACCGATAATTGCCTGTACCGAATTTTCTATGTCCCGTTTCACAATTAATAAAAAAACCTCATTGTACCGATATTATATAGTAACAACCGATACTTTTCTTTGCCACTTTATAATTAATACATAGTATAAAGATGTATCAATACTTTAGGTACACTGGTATTAATTCGGGCCAACACTATAAATTTGGCCGAAGTTAACGTAAAGATTCCATCCAAATCACATGACATTTTAATAGATTGAATTTGCATAATTCTGGCAAGAATTGGATTTTGGCCTGCATTATGATTCACTGATGACGGTATATCATATATGTAACGATAATTTGATATACCGATATATTTTCCCCCAAACAACAGTATCGGTCCGCCCGTAATAGGAAATCGTCTGCATCTACCGAAGAACCTTCTAGCAAGTAAGTTAAAAAGTAAATTTTTAATAGCTGATGATCGATTGATTTTCCTATTTCTTCAACTTGTTAGTTAATTCTGTTTGAATTAATTATTTATTTAGATTCAATTAAGGAAATAAAAGAAAAAAAATTTACTAATTGGGAAGTTACGACATGAACTGGTGGAAAGAAAGTACCTAGTATGCTAAAAAAAACTTATTGAAGTTTTATTAACTGATATTCCCGATCGTGATGTGAGATTGGAAGAAATAAGTGAAAATGCAACTAAGTATTTTTTGTAATTATTCAATAGATTGAAAGCGCCAAATCTAAAAATGAAGATTGCAGGTCAAGAACTTATTCCCTGCTACTTTGACTTTGGGGAAGTTATACAGATGGTGATCAAAAGTATACGGACATTTTAATTTGCCAAAATTATGCCGATCATCACGTGATGACGTAATATAAACAATACGTCATTTAACGCCTTATATCATAATAAAAACCTCCCCAATGTTTTTTTTTTAGTAAACATTCACCAAATATGAAGCCACTCACCCCAAAAACCCGATATGCGATTATTTATGGTTATAATTGTGGACAATCGGGCCGTTTAATTGCAGAACACTTGGGGTGTAGTAAAACTGCTGTTTATGATGTACTTAAACATTTTCGTGAAACTGGCTCTTTCACACCAAAAAAAAAATCAGGTCGCCCTCCACTCTTTGACTCACCAGCACGACAAGAACTCAAAGCTTTTGTTAAAGAAAATGGTGAAAATCGTCGACTTTGTTCAAAAAAGCTTGCAACTGTTTGGACAGCTCGTAAAAAGCAACCTATTTCTGTGTGTACCATACGCCGAAACCTCAAAAAGGTTGGACTTAGTGCCTGTATTCCCCGTCATAAACCTGCAATGACAGAAGCACATCGTCAGGCTCGTCTTGAATGGGCTCTTGCACACAGAGATTGGACAACAAGAAAATGGAGAAGAGTGCTTTTTTCAGATGAAAGCACTTTTACACAATTTCAGAAAGGTCGTCAGGGAAGGGTTTGGCGTGAACCAGGAGAAGAATTGAATCCTGATTGTATTGCAGTTACCGTTAAACACAGTCCTAGCAGAATGTTTTGGGGTTGTTTCTCCTGGCGTGGGCTTGGACCAATTGTTCCGTTAAAAGGCTCAGTTACAGGTCAAACTCATGCTAAAATTATTCAAAACTATGTTGTACCTACTTTGGATGAGCATTTTCCACAGGGTAATGGAATTTTTCAAGAAGACAATGCTCCACCACATCGTTCAAAAGTCGCTATGGCCACCCGTGAAGATGCCAAAATTGTGGTGCTTCAATGGCCAGCACAAAGCCCCGATTTGAACCCCATAGAGAACATGTGGGCAGAAATGAAAGCAATGGTGCATCGACGTGACCCACCACCATCTAATATCAAAGTACTTGAGAAATATGTTAAAGATGCGTGGGATGATATTCCTCCAGAATATTATAAAAAATTAATTGATAGCATGCCACAGAGAATTGAGGCAGTTATTGCTGCAAATGGATATAGTATTAATTATTAATATATAATTTTTTTTTACATAAAATTAATAAAGGACAATCAGATTAATATATTTACTTAATAAATTTTATTTTTATTATATTATTTTATATGAAATTTTTATTTTAAAAAATGTCCGCATACTTTTGATCACCATCTGTATTTAATCGAATACAAGAAGTTAAAACTCGTCCACGACAAAGGTGGAGTTGAGGTTAAAATAATTCGTTATTTTGCAGTGTATTTAGCAGAGTATTTAGCAATTTTCAATGATTTTTTATTAGCTTTTTCATTATTAGGAAAAAAAATAAGAAAAGTAATTTAAAGAAATTAAAATTCAAGATGTTTATAGGACTTAAATTCGCATTTTTTCATTTTGTATAGAGATTGTAATTTAATTTAGATACTGTAACAAATATTAACGAATTTAAAAAATATATATTTTTACATTTAAAACATTTAAAGGAATTGTACAATCAATAACTTATCTCCTAAATAAATGTTAACACTTGTTATTGACATTATTCTAAAAGTCACTTCTTACGGCAGTTGAAATAGAGCGATAAAACTAAAGATGAAAGCAAAACTATGAGTTATTAAACTTCTTATCCACGGTGTTAATTTCATTGTTACCGATGAATTTATGAAATTCACTTAGAAAAATGTCTCGTATAATTTATATTATTTTAGAATTTAGTAAATATGCGAATAAATAAATAAATACGTAAAGCAAGTTTAAATATAAAAGGATGTCAAATCCAAGTACTACATTTTTTTAAATAAATTCCTTTTTTTTATTTAGATTAGTCTGAGAGGCAAAAGTACCTTATTGTAAAATATATGATACGGGTCAATTTAGCACCGCGTGGTAGTTCAAGAACGATACATTTGCGTCTGAGAGTTAAAGTAGTCTATTATCAACTTGCGTATTATTTATTTATACAGTATATTAACAATTCGCGAGATTTACTATAAATTTATTTTATTATTACAATATAGTGAGTGAGCTTTATACTATAATTATAAACACTGATTTGTCATCCAAAATTTTTTTTGGCCTCATTTTATATTTTTATATGCAAAGAAAAAAATTCTTTTTTTATTTTCCATTATTGTACAGTTACTACAGTACAAATGATGTCTTCGCCTTCTTTCTGTTTCTTTCATGTTAATTTGTACTTTCCATCATTAGTATCTTGCTTCTATGCCAAAATATTTAATAGTTAGCCAATACTTAAAGATATTTATTTTCGCTAGTATCTCAAATAAGCAAAATGATAAAGGTAAATGCATTAATTACATTATTTTATGCATTTACTCTGATAAAGTACTTCTATAATATTAAACGGACTATTCCGTAATACTTATGGTAAATTCTCAAAATTCCTTGAGAATCAAGAAATATTTTCCGTACCGTCAACAAAAAGTTCAAACCTCTGATAACGCATAATTCAGAATAAATAAAATATGTACGTTCAAAATTTCATCATAGTATATCTTACTATTTATTATAAAGAAAAGTCAAAATGGAAAAATCAAGTTTTTAACTATTGCATGAGTTTCACTTTATTAATAAATAAAATAAATTAATTAATGACAAAGTAACATAATAAAATTATAATATTTATTTATAGCTATGATTAACAATTAAACATGTTTAAAAATATTTTATTTTGTCTATTTTTAAAATTTTTTGTGTAATTGTAATTGTCATATGACATTCAGATCATACTAAAATTTGAATCTATAGTTACACCATTAATTTCGTTTTTCAATTTATTTTTAACAATAAAAAAATTTTTTCTTTTTAATTAAATTACATTATGTCTACTATTCGATATGAATTAGTTTATGCAACAACTAGTAGATCATATTCGTTAGTTGATTATAATATTTACACTGACATACACAAACAGTATGAATTTCGAAAACAATTTATTCTTGCTGATAAACTTCTTACAGATGATGAAAAAACTTTTGCAATAAAATATATAACTAAATCTTACGACAGAAATAAAATTCTTCAAAATACGGGAACAAAAAGAATTTGTGAAAATTGCAATAAAAAATGTTTAGCTACATCATATTGTGAATATTGTATTCGAAATTATTTAAAAGGAAAATTTTCACATTGGACATCTGGAAATGATGATATTGATAATTTAATACAGAAATGTCAAATAGAATCAATTATGCCAAATACTATAGTTGAATGGATTCCATATAGTAATTTACAAAATATTAAATATCTTACAAAAGGTGGATTTTCCGAAATTTATACTGCAGATTGGATTGGTGGAGGATATGATGAATGGGATTCTAAAAAACAACAATTAAGAAGATTTGGAACTACAGAAATAGTACTTAAAAAATTAGAAAATATTGAAAGTGCAAATCAAAGTTGGTTTGAAGAGGTTTGTATTCTAAATTGTTTATTATATTAAATAATTTTGTATTGACAATAAAATTTTTAAATTCTTATAGGCTAAATCACATTTAACTATAAATAATAAATGGGCAGAAATTGTCCGATGTTACGGTTTAACACAAGATACATCAAATGGAAATTACATGCTTGTAATGAAGAAAATGGATATGGATTTAAGAAAATATTTACAACAAAATAATGAACGACTCACATGGAAAGAAAGAATTAGAATTACTTTTGAAATAACTATGGCACTATATTTTATTCATTTTGAGAAGGCAATTCATAGAGATTTGCACTCCGGAAATATACTATTTTCACAATATAGTGATAGATGGTTTATTAGTGATCTTGGATTTTGTGGACCTGCTGATAAATCATCAAAAAGTATATATGGAAATCTTCCTTACATAGCACCTGAAGTTATTAATGGAAAAGGATATACTTTTAAATCTGATATTTATAGTGTTGCAATACTTATGTGGGAAATTTCATCTGGATATTCACCATTTATTGATTATAATCATGATGATTATAATCTTGCAATGGATATAATTAATGGTATGAGACCGGAAATTATGTCATATATTCCTTTAGAATATAAAAATTTAATGGTACAATGTTGGGATGCTGATCCATTAAAAAGACCTGATGTTCTAACTCTTTGTAATAAAATAAGAGAAATTCATCTATCATATCAGAATATGCCAGATGAACTTTTCCAGTCAAAAGGAGTAAATAATTTTGAAATAAAAACTAGTACAAATTATATAAGCAGCAGATTATTTACGAGCAAAGTTCATCAATTTGAAAATTTACCCGAACCAAAAAATGCAACAGAAGGTATTATTTATTAAGTTTTTTGTTTATTGATTAAGATATGATGACGTTACTAATTTTTTTTTTTTGAATTTAAATGATTGTACTCGTTATAGAAGAACAAGAAGGTTAGCTTTTTTATTGTTATTTTATTAACTATTATAATAATTTATAACCTATTTTTCTTATTTTTTAAATAGCATTTCATAGTAAAACATATGATTTTAATATTCCTGATAATAGTAAGTATTTATTGAGATTTTCATTTGATGAAATATTTATTAATCAAATTTTCGTTTTTTAGTTGAAGATTTTAATAATTCAAACGATCAGAAGATTAATAAAACATCAAAAATAAATAGTATTTTTAAAGGTAATTTATTTATATATTCAAATTTTTAAAATAATGATACAAATTTATCTCAATTTTAGGTGATAGTAAAAGGTTATCTGAAGAATTTAAAAGTTTACAAATAAGTTCAAATAATGGTAAGTAATATTATTCTAAATTTTAATCGTTTAATTAAGCAATATTTATTATAATCTTATTTATTTATTTAAAAATTCAGACATTCAAAATGATTATAAAAAAGAAACAATGCAACAAATGAGAGGATCAGTTAATGGTAAGTAAAGTAATTTGCTATAAATTTTCATTTTATTTTTGCAATGTTTAAATTAAAAATTTTGTCCTTTTATAGACGACGACGAAATACATAATAATCCAAACCTTCATTCAGAAGATCAAGACGAATTTGAGATTCCCGATGGTTAGTTTCTTAATATTAATATTGTAATAAATAATAATTTAATTGCTAATTTCTATAATTTCTATTATTTAAATTTATTTATATATATATTTTTAGATGGATTTTAAAAATAATAATTATAAACAAGCGATATTGAATATTTTGGTTATTTTGAATTATTTAAACACTAAGGCTAGAGTAGTAAAATATTTTATGCGTTCCTTAGTTTGTAATTTAAATAATTTATATATATATACTATATGTTATAGCTTACCAATAAATTTAAATCAATATTTTTCAACATGTAAATGAGAAGTTGACGCCTCGCCACATTGATTTACGAAATAACTTTTTTATTGATAATAGGTTGTGACGTAATGAAAATTTAATTAATAGAGTCGAAACTATATGAACTAATTAATATGTCGTTAATTAATTTAAAGATTTTTATTTATAATACTGATTACTGTGATAAAGTGATAAACAAGTTCAAAGTAACGAAGCATGTTTGGATTATTGTTGTCGTTATTATTTAAAAGCTGAGTTGGGGCTCAAGTTATTATTTAGAGTTGAAGATTTATATTATTTTTGTATACATGAAATCTAATAACGCAAATTATTTGAATAATAATTCTCTTTTTGCTAAAGGAATGGCTTGTTCTTTTATTTAAGTAAGAGGATGACGTGCTAAAAGAATTATTAGTTATACCCAACTTATTTCATAAATCATTAATTAAAAAAGTAATTCTAACAAATCTGGGTTAATAGGATAGCTAATAAATAGGTTTTTATAATAAATTTATATGCAATCAAAAATTTCAAGAATAATTTTTAATGTCGTTCTATTTATACCGTAAATGTAATACCCTGTGACTTTACAAAGAAAAAATCGGTTTAAAAAATTGAATCATATTCATGATAACTTCTGCAGCCTAATAATTCAAAATCAAATATTTCAATATTACATATTTAGATTATTATATACCATATTTCTTCATCATTATATATATAAAAAGTAAATAAATTATCGCTATAAAATTAACAATTATTTTAATATCATCATCATTATTCGAAATTTAAAGAATTATATTTAATATTATTGTTCAATCGATTACTAAGAATATACGGGATTTTAACGTAATAACCAAACTATTCTTTATTCTTTCATCTAATATTATTAATTTTTAAATTTTAAATTGATGTATTAACATTATTTTTACTACACATGTCAATAAAATCGACTATTTTTAAGACAAACGTGATTTTCATTTTAAAATTAAATTAATTAATATAATATGAAAGGTGGTACGACATGAAATAATTTTTTTTTATAAACAAAAAAAAAATTTTTTGTTTTTAAAAAAACATGTTACCAGACTTTTCTGATAAAAAATTAATTTATACATCTTGTTATTGTGAAGAAAATATTTACCATTTATGTAAAGAATTAGATGATATAAAAAATAAAATTGATATTTACGTTTGTTTTATATCAAATGAAAATCTTACGGTAAAAAAAAAGAAAATTTTATTTTATTTATTTATTTATTTGTTTTTAGTTGAAAATAAATTATAATTTATAATGAAAAACTTTTCCAGGTCCCATTATGGAAACAACGTGCATCTAAATATTCAGATGGAATGATAATTTGGGTAAGGGTAATGGAAAAAAAAAATTTCTTTTTTTTTTTTAAAAAGAAAAAATTATTAATTTCGCCTCATAATAGGATTATCATGTGATTTTGATAGTTAAAGAAAAAGATTCGGAACAAAAGTATTTGAATTTGATATTTTGGATGTCACAAACCATCTCTTTTATTCTAAAAACATTTTTTAATCAGGATAAATGTTTATGATCTTGACACAACACTTCCATTCCCATGTGATTTTTCAACTTATACGCAAGAATCATTTAAAGTACTCAATATTCCACAATATTATAGGTAAGTAAATTTTAAAAATATATAATAAAAAGATTCAATTGTATAAATTCCTTTTTTTTTTTTATGTTAGAAAATTTCGGATAATTCCTGCTGAAACTTTCCTAAGAGTTTTTGCATCAGATAGAAGTCATATGGTATCATACTGTATATGTAATACAATTTCAAATTTTATATTTGTAATAATATTAATTAAAAATTCTTTACTTTTTAGATTAAAGAGGATGGAACTTGGAGTTCTCCTCCACCTACTTATCCACCTATATTCACTTCAGATTCTGTTAATAATTTACAAACATTTATAAATATGATAGAGAACTTGGATTCAAATGATTTCGGTAAAGTACTTGAGGAAGATGACTTTAGAAATTACTTTTTTCGTTAGGGAATTTACATTTTTTTCGGTTAGTTTGTCTAGTTTGACCTTGACCCCTTTTAGATGTGGTATTGTAGATCAATTATGGAGATTTTCATAAGATTTTTTTCTTTCCTCGGACATTTGGGCGATAATTTTCACATGTATTTGAGGGGCTTGATCATAAGATCAAAATTTGGGTGAAACATGATAAATAGTTCAATTGCCGATTTTTTTTTTTTAAAAAAAAATACATAATTTTTTTCAAAAATTAAAAAAAAATTATTTATATTTTTAATATATATATATATATATATTTTACGATCATGTCAACGTTTAATTCACTCTCTAAAACGGCATCAACTTTTGTTTCCCCAACATTACTTCTTATCGGTTTCATTTCGGTTTTACCGATTTTGTATATCGCAAATTTTTATTGTCGTTATAAACGTTATCAAGCCGCTACACCATGGTCTGTTCAAAATAAAGTTGTTGTAATTACTGGTGCTTCAAGTGGGATTGGTGAAGAACTCGCTTATGAATTTGCTCGCCAAGGTGCAAAATTGATTCTCTGTGCACGTAGAGCTGATAAATTATCTGATGTAGCGGATGTATGTAGAGATAAATATGGTGCAACACACGTAGCAATTAATAAGGTTGATGTTACACGTGAAAATGATGTGGATCGTTTAATTGAAACTATTGAAGCATCTTATGATAAGATTGATTGTCTTGTACTTAATGCTGGTGTATCAATGGGTGAATCTTTAGAAGATATTGAAGATTTTAATATTATTAAAGATATTATGAATGTAAATTATTATGGTAGTACTATGCTTACTTATTATGCTTTACCACTTTTGAAAAAAGCTGAAAAACCTCGTATTGTTGTTGTATCATCTCTTGCTTCTGTTTTACCTTTTGTTCCTATGAGAACTGGTTATGCTGCTTCAAAATGTGCTTTAAGAGGTTTCTTTGAAAGTTTACAAACTGAACTTCTTAAGGATAATATTTTCGTCACGATCGCTTACCCGGTAAATATCTTTTAAAATTATATTTCTTCTTTTTTTTTTTACTAAAAAAAAATACTAAAAATAATATCATCATCATCATTACAGGGTATTGTTAAAACTGAAATCAACGATAGTAGATTAGGAAAAAATCCAAAACATCTTGATTTTAATAAAGCTATGCCAGCTGAAGAATGTGCTAAAGTCATTGTTGATGGAACTATTAGAGCTGATAGAGAAATTGTTTTTACTCACCTTGGTAAATTGGGTAAAATACTAGATGGTGTCTTTCCTGATTTATTATTTTACGTTTCTCAAAATTACGTTTTGAAACAAATTAGTATGGATAAAAAAATTCAATGAAAAATCATCAGGAAAAATCTCCTCATTCTCTTGTTTTTAATGTGATTTAGTGATTTAGTTAAAAAAAAAAAAAAAAAAAAAAATTTAAAAAAGTTATTTAAAAAATTATATTTATTATTTATTATTATAACAACAATCAAGTTGAAATCATTTTATTTGTTAAAGGAATAAATCATTCTCGAATTATTTTTATTATTTAATATATTACATTTTTTTTTTTACATTTATTAACTGATTCATGGCGCTGACTTTATATCTTAAATAATTTTATAATCGATAATATTTTCTTAAATCACGTAAATTTCATTCGGCCCCATTAGATTTGGTAATTCTCTTTTTTTGGTGTATTGACTTAACTTATATTTTAACGATAATAAATTAGATTGCCTTAACTATATCCGAACAAAATAATTTGTAAATATAAAAGATAACTTTAATTTCTATAATACCTTGGAACCAATCAACAATTAAAAGAAAATACGAAACGAAACAAAATTTAGATTAAAATCATAATGTTTTAACTATTAAGATGTTACCTTTGGCGTTTCATCACTCTCATATTGAGGTGGCGGTCTAACATATGGTACAGGGACAGAATGATCATCAAACCAATCTCTTTTATCATGATCTTCGCTGGGAATATAATCTTCTTCCTTCTTGTAAATTGGAAATAAAACGCCCAATTCCCAATTATTAATCTTGATTTGCAATTCTTTTGTTTCGCGTGATGTAGTGACCTTTCCCCTAATAATTCGGGTAATTCAGGTTATAAACGAAAAAAAGTTTTGAATACTTATACATAATCTATCGAAATACAAATATTTTAATTTATCTTACAAAGCCGATTCGGAAAAATTATGACTCCTATAATTGAAAAATATAAAGTTATTTTTTCTGTATGAGGTCGTGCATACACATATAAAACATACAAAACATATAAAAAAGTACATACCCACAATAATACCATCCTCCAATATTCTCCTGAGATTCATCAAGGACAGGATCAGATTCCGCTTCATTAAGATCTTCGCGATATTTCGCCAATATAAACTATATATAATAAATTCCTTCTTAGAATTAAACATTTGTATAATCTCATTACTTATGTACCTTTTCGACATTACCTTTGAATGCATCAATAACCCATCACGTTTAGAAATGCAATTTCTGAAATTAAAGAAATTAAAGATAACTGGATTAATAATTGACATAACAACTTTTTTTTTTTCTGGTCAACCCTTTTTCAAATTACCTTAAAATTTCTTTAGGAAAAGTATCCTTATTGTAAGATTGTTCAAAAAGGCAAATTGTAGACGCGATACTAGATTTTGCCTATATATTAAAATTTAACAAGAAACAATTAAGTTAAAGATAGTCAACATACGAATGTTTTAAACTATTTATATGTACCGGATTATCGTATTTTGATTCATCAATTACTTTTCTGGATGGATAAACTACAGTAATCGGGGGCAAAGGAACAACTTCACCTTTTTTTGGGCGAGGCCGACTTTGGGCCGAAACGGGATCTAATCCTCTTGCTGATCGATAAAATTCGTTCAAGAACTGTTTATTAAGACTCCCAATTGAAGACGACTTCATAAAAAATTTTATATATAGTTATTGATCGAATGCTAATAAAGTAAGAGATACTGCTAAAATCACGTACTTGAACTTCTAATTGAAGATCATCTTCACGTTCTCCGCATAATTCTTTAACCGCTTTACATATACGTCCATGACCAAACTTTTTGATATTTTCCATTCCTTTATAAGTTCCAGGAATTGATGGAATAAGGACTGCCTTAAAAATGATTTAATGATTTATAAACATATATAATTAGTAAAGTGAATTTTATCATTTTTTTTAATGAATTAACGACTTACTTTTGCCTTTGAGTAATCATATTCTGGAAGCCTAGTAATAATATGCGTTTTAAGCCCCATCTTTACCAACATATCATTAATAGTTTGAGCGAATTCTGGTAGACCATTATATTCTTTTGATTTATCACGAGACGGAAAATCTTGAACAAAGACAACATTTTCACAAAGTTCCCAATCTTGAGGAATCAAATTTCCGGATGAAATAACGACTCTCATCCATTTATCGAAAATCAATAACATTAATTTCGCGTGAAAACATCCAAATCCACTTTCCGCTTTCGGCGCATGAACGATCAAATAATTCGTGTTTGGGATACCAGATAATCCTTGCTTTTTTTTTAACAATCATAAATTAGTTAAATTGAGATCAATAAATAAATAACATATTACATATAATGATACTTACCGACTCACTATTTGCATCCCAATCTTTGGCTAAAATGATCTGTCGATTATTAGGTAATTTTGTAAATAACCATGGAAAATCAACGATCATAGTACTGAGGAACGCAAGCTTTAAAAATGGCTTTTTTAAAAATTAAATAATGTTATTTTTTTTTAAAAAAAAAAAGATGGATCAAATGATTTGATAGTGATCATTCACCTTTTGAATTAAATCATCAATTTTCACATAATTATCTTCACTTCCATAACCTGGTACATAAGTAAGTTTGGTAACACCATTCAAGTATCGTGGGCCTATTTATATTTTTTTTGATTTATTTATTCAATTTTATAAACTTTTTTTTTTAACAAAAAAAAAATGATTTTTACCTTGATCTGTCATTGTTGTGATATATCTAAAAGTCGGAGGTCTTACGAGACGTACGAGACGAGAAAGCTTAAAAAAAAAATTGTGGGAACCCATTACCCATCTGATGATCACTTCATAAGGAAAAGAGACATGTTTTTCATATGTTTAAAATAAACAGAACGAAATGGCGCAGTAATTAACTTTAGATAATCTGGAATTCTGGAATCTGGATACGCCCTTAAATGTACAGTACTATACCGCATATAGAAAAGTTAAAAAGATATGAAGATAACTTATTAATTATATTATTTATTTATTTTTTATTATACTGTATTAATCATAAACTATATTATTATTATATATGAAATTCATTATTACTATTATATTATTTTTTGTTTTTTTTTTAATAAATAATGTTTAAATTCACGACTTCTCTTTCATAAATATCTATTCTCAATATGTAAATAATCAATAAATTTTCTAACAGTGGCATGCATAGTGTATATCATTATCAACCACATGATTATATGTATCACGAATGCAGTTAGCCAAAAATAAAGTATACACAAAAATAAAAATATTATAAATTTAAAATAACCATGAAATTTCTTTTCACAAATTATTGAACATAAATACCCAAGATATTTATCACTTTCTAAAAAATTTAATAACATTGTCGTCTTATTCTCTAATGAAGCTTCACTTTCACGTAAATTAGGACGTCTAACACTATAAAAAGGTGTCAATATTTCATTTGTTAAATGATATTTTAAAACTCCATTAAAGATACGTCCTATAATTTATTATTAAATAAATTGTTAATATTTATATATATAAAAAGTAATTTAAAAATAATATATATATATATATATCCGAATAAAAGTAATGAATTCTAACCTGGTATAATAGGTTGAAAAGGAACAACCGCATTATAAAAATCTTTTGAATTAATATGATGAAATCTTATCAATGGAATACATTTCTTTAATTTCTCTTCAAGTTCCATAAAATCTTCTGTTGACCAATTTTCCAATTTATGCTTATCTAATTTTTTTGAAATTTGTTTAATTCCCCAATCTAAAACATTGTTCCAAATATCAATTTCATAAAGGTTTAAATTATCATTTTCTAAACATGATATTACAATATTTTCGGGTAATTCAATAAAATATTGAGAATTAAATATCCGTGTTGAATAATTTCTAACAAGTATCGTGATATGTCTTTGAAGAATTCGAAAGTGAGGGAAAAGACTTATAATATTGCACATTTCAAGCAAATTATCAAGAAGAAAATTGGTATAATTTGTGGGATCCGTAATGAGGATTTGTGTATAATCAATTAATTTTTCAAGACAAAGTTTATCAGCTGCTAAAAGTACATCGAAAAGTAAAAAAGGATTTGATTTATCAGTTAAAATTGTATCTGTGTACATGAATCTACAAAGAAAAGAAAAAAAAAATTAATTTCAAATAATTTGTAAAAAAAAATTTAATTATCATTTTATTCTAAAATGACCTACAGTACCTAAGAATTATTTCAAAGACTTTAGGAGATATGTTTGGAATACGTAAGATATAATAATCATCTTCTTTATTAATCCACCTACTCGATAATGCACTTTCAAAATATTTACTCTTAACTTTTAAAGTTGCCGAATGAGCATAAAATTTTTTATAATCTTGTTCTTCACCAACATGTAAAATGACATCATAATTTGTATCTGTAGAATATTGTTTATAATTAAAATATTTATTAACATTATCAAAAAGATTTTGCACAAGTTGAAATGCCATTTTTCTTGGAAAAGATTAAGATGAAAAAGATGAAAATAAAAAAAAAAGAATTGGTTTGTTTATTTATTTAACTATGGGATGAACAGCTGCTGACCTAGATATAAATGATTGGCTTGCTTTTTTTCTCGTAAAACGTAGCAAACAACAAACAATACATATTTTGTATACGAAAAACTTTCCCATGCTATATCAGCCATTAAGGATTTACACTATAATCTCATGAAATGATCGCTATCCTTTTTTAGATGATGTAAATAAATTGGTACTTTTCCATTTTTTGACAATCCCCTTTTTGAATGTTGTACAATCTCGAGTCTATTGATCCGCAGTTAAATAAGAATGTAAATGGTAAACTTTTTTTCTTCCCGAGAACTTTTTTTTTTCATAAATTTTTACACACAAACAAAGATTTTAATTTTTTTACTTTTACCTTTATTTTACTTTTGATTTCTGATACAAAATGTCAAACACTATTATAACATCTAGATTAACGGAAGAACGTAGACAATGGAGAAAAGATCATCCTTATGTTGATTTCTATTAAGAAAAAAATTTTTTCCTGTTTTTTTTATTTGTCATCCTAATATCCAATAATATGTATTAACTATTATAATTGCCTTATTTAGGGGTTTTATGCTCGGCCCCAAAAGAACGATGATGGTACTTTAAATTTGTTTATTTGGAATGTTGGCATACCTGGTGTAAAAGACGTAAGTATTTTGAAAATAAAGTTCGAAATTGTCGATCGGATCGATATTTTAGATTATGTTTATAATCGGTTACAAAATCATTTAAATTATTATTTAGACGCCTTGGGAAAATGGGACTTATAAGCTTGTAATGTTTTTTCCTCAAGGTAAATAATTATTATAGAAAAACTGAAAGAATTTTTTAAATATAAATGAACACTAATTTGTTTTGGTTTTGTATAGAGTACCCGGCAAAACCTCCGAAATGTAAGTGTTTGAAAGTTTAAAAATTTGAAACACTGAATTATAACTTTTCTGTTTATATTTTTTTAGGCAAGTTCGCTCCACCTTTATTTCATCCTAACGTTTATCCCTCCGGGACAGTTTGTTTATCGATTTTGAATGAAGAAGAAGGTTGGAAACCTGGTATTACTATTAAGCAGGTAAAGTTTTTTTTAATCCAAATTGTATTTTGTAGAGAATTCATTTATTGATTATGATACTCCTCTTTTAGATCGTGCTTGGTATTCAACAACTTTTAAACGAACCTAATCCACAAAGTCCTGCTCAAGCGGAAGCTTACGAATTATTTAAGTAACTTATCGATCTAAATATTTTGATTTTAAAGATTTTGTATTGACTTTTGCTAAATATTATTTTATTCCATCTAATACAGAAGGGACAAAGCAGCATACGAACAACGCGTCAGACAACAAGCCAAAGAAAATATAATGAGGTAAGTTATTTTTTTTGGAAGCATTTATTATTAATTTATTGATGTAATCATCCAGCTAAGAAAAATTTGTCACTTGTTATTTAGATGATATATTTTCCGAACGTGTCGTGTTTACTTTACTATATGATATCAATTTGATTCAAAAATAAACGATATAACGAAGGACAAATATATGGGAGATGTTTTTTTTAGATATATGAAAATTTTATTTGTATATTTTCTTTGAAATTTTGTAATTCACAAAAAAAAAAAATTTTTTTTTCTTTTATTGTCCTAAAATGTTAGTGAGATCTTAAATTTTCTTCGTTTATTGTTTTATAATCAAATACTATTCAATTAATTCGAAAATAGATTATGTATATATAATTAGTACAGTACAAAAATATTTTTTTTCTTAATTCAACTCCCTGTAACTGTTGATCAATTCATAACAATCAGTTCTAGAACTAAGTTCTAAATTGTTGGAAAATTTGAAAGAACGTAAAGAGAAAATAACAACATGAATTTATTTCTCTCATCTATTAATTACATATTGTATTCATATTCATTGAAATGCCAAATGTATTAAAAGTTAACGTCCAAATCTTTCGGAAAATATGCCGAAACGTGAAATAACATTTCCTGAGCATTTTCCGGCGCAAAGTCTGTTAAATTAAGCATCTAGTTAGTGATTCTGACGGCCACAGTTGATCCAGGCACCAATTTTCTAATCATGTCTGAGGATATATCTAAACAATCAAAGCTAATGGTCGATATAAAAGAAAAACATAATTTTAGAGGCATTGCCACTACTTTCACAGAATCGCATGTTTAAGACATTGAAGCAATCGAACTAAAGTAGAAGAATTGAATTTGAACTAATTTAAAATATTAAAAAGTTTCATGAATTATTTTATTGGTGGCTGCAGTTATATATACACACTAGATCGAAATTCTCGATTCTAATATACAAAGATATATATACGTGATTATTTGATTATTTCATTTCATATGAAAGATCCGTTAAATTCATTCGAACGACAATAATTTATGTACTACTCTATCTTTGATATTTTTTTTTTTTAAAAAAAAAAGGAAAGTGATTCTCAGAAAAACCACTAAACATTCATTTACATCTACATCAATTTGAATTGCGCTTAAATAGTTTGGTAAATAACGTATTAATTATTTTTGAATGATATAACAAAGAATGCTTGTGCCACAAAGTTACCCAATTCAAATTTCGAATTTTAATAGACTTGAGCTTTATAAATTTCTCAATGAGGGCTAAAACATCATATCATTAATATGAACTCTGTCAGCCTCAAATTTCCGATTTGAGATTTGGAGTAATGTAATCCATGAGTTAATTAGTTTAAAGACATGTATCATTAGAAGAATTGAGTCAGAATATTATATATTAATTAAAAATAAAAACAAACTTATACTATTTTCTGTCATTCTTAAAGAAGATTCGGAATTTCAATTATGGTTTTTTTAAGCTTTTTTAAGCTTTTTTTAAACTTCGTGAATCAGACAGATATCATGCGTATCTTTTCATTATCTAGTTATATATATAAAGGCCTAAAGCTTATGAATAATGAAAAATTTTATTATTAGATTGCATTCGCTTTTTTTCTTTTTTTCTTCTTTCAATAAAACACAAATTATATTTGTATAGCCTCAAATATACAAATGGTTACTTCAGAAAATAAAAAATTCTTTAATAATGATGGGAGTGAATTCACTTTTGATTTTGAAAATTTCATCAAGAATGAATTAGGAATCGGAAAAAAAACCGGTAAAATAAAAATAAATTTCATTATTACCTCGATCAATAATTGATTATTATTAAATATCGATTTTTTTTTTAAAAAAAAAATATATATATATATTATATAAGAGAAAGTGGCAAATCAATCTAATGAAATTTGTCAAGATTTTCTACGTGGAATTTGTACAAGGACAAAATGTAAATACCAGCATAAAATCAGAAAATTTATCGTTTGCAAATACTGGTTACGTGGATTATGTATGAAAGGGGAAGAACAATGCGAATATTTACACGAATATGATTTATCAAAAATGCCAAAATGTGCACATTATAGATTATATGGTGTATGTAATTCAATAAATTGCATTTATTCGCATGATAAAGTTGAATCTGAAAGATGTAATTGGTACGATCGTGGATTCTGTAGAAAAGGTAAGTACTTATTACACGAATCATTAGTCTGTTATATATATATATATTGACTTTCCCCTTTTTAATATTTTTAATACAGGTCTAACATGTAATAAGAAACATGTAAAACAAATTGCCTGTCAATTGTACTTGACCGGATTTTGTCCTCGTGGACCTTCTTGCCCTAATGGACAGTAAGTACTTTACCAGAAAAGGCATGGAAATTTTTCCTCTATAATTAAATTTTTTTTATTTCTCATTAGCCCTAAAATGGATTTAACCGATAAACATCGCGGGATTTCGTTCTTCAATAAAAACGTATATAACGAGATGATGGATTTAATCAAGGAGGGTGGTGACGATTTTGTAAGTGCATTTTTCCTTTTAATTTTTAGTTCATTTTTCTATAGAATCGGTCCATTGGAAACAATTAGTAGATTTATCCTGCTTAATAGATATTAAAAATCTAACCAAAACTGATAAAGTGGATACGCCTTATTGAGAAAAGGCCATAATAACTAAATCTGAAATTTATTTTCATTTTGTATGTACAGCAAGAAAACATACGAGCTAAGAGTTATAATTTACCTTATAAGAATGTTACTTGTTTTAATGTAAATAAATTTTTTAAATAAAATATCAAGATTTCCTTTTTTATTTATCAATCATTTACTAAATGTATGTATCTCTTTCTACGCCAATAGTGTGGAAAGAAGGGTCATCTGGCAAGAAACTGTCCCGCTTAATTTCTTTGATAATTCCTTAGACATTAATATAATTTGCTGATAACAATACTAATTTACTTATGCAGGAAATATGATATTGCTTATAATTATTCACTATTAATATCAGATATAGAATAGAATTTATTTGCTAGACTTTAATTATGTTGGTTCTTTTGAAATAAGTAACTTCATGGCGGATCTATTGATAAAGCTTCATAAAAAACATTGCTCTCTCAAATAATTTTCAAAAATGTTGTAATTCTTAATTTGTAAATAGTGTTTACAAACTTGTTAAAAAAAGTTTTATTTATTTTCTTTTTTTTTAATATTGTAATATCAACTTGTTAATTTATATTTATTATCTCAAGATTACATCCAATGAATTTTATCCAGATCATATTCTAGTGAAAGCGAAAAATGTATTTATAATTCATCTCGTTCTTCAGGATAGATTTCTCTGACTTTATCTCCAATGATCTCCAATGCAGCTAAATTACTGCCATAATGTTCGGATAATCCAACGTCAATAACATACACTTTTCCATGAAATCTTGACTTGATCTTTTTACCAAGAACCGTATGTCCAACCACCATTCTCTTAATCTTTAAATTAAAAAAAGAGGGTGTAATTATTTATAATTGAATTAAACAAAAAAAAAATAATAATCTAATTTAAACGATCAGATATAAACTAACCTTTAGCACTTCTAGGACTTCATCTACTTCCTTTTCGGTCGCCTTATCATCATTATAAGCAAACTTTCTGTTCCAAAGTGGCCCATCAGGATGAACAATGCTAATTTCATCACTGGCAGCAATTACTTTTTGCTTCCCATCAGCTAAAGCATCTGTACATTTCTCAACTAGACCTGCTCCAAGTTGGTTAATTTTCTCGATACCTTTATTTGCCCATTGTAAGTTAACACCTCCATGAACAAATAATGTATCTTGTTCAACAATTGCAACAACTTGGAAAGAGGACCTGAATGACTTTCCAATATATCCTTTAGAGGAGAATGCGGCAATTCGAGCTTTTTTTGATCCAAAAGTGTTGATATCTTCAGGAGTCACATATCTCCAATCCAATTGAAGATTCATAAGTTCATGATTACCAAAAAGATTTATAACCTATGGTACAAAAAAGATAATTATTATGCCATGGTAAAATAAATTAAATTAATTAAACGCTACGATTAATATTTTTACCTTTCCTCCGACCTTTTCCGCTTCTTTTCGTAATTTCTCGAAGAATTCATAAATCATTAGGCAATCAGGACCTCTATCGACTATGTCACCCTATAGATATTCTTTGAACATTATGGAGAAATTTAAATAATAAAATTTGAAATAGAAATAATAATTACTGTTTGAACCAGAATTCCATTACTACCAGACCAATTCTTGTTATCGTCAATTATGTTAGCTAAATGCAAAACTTTAATTGTTTGTTTATAATCTCCATGTAAGTCTCCTATTGCAACTATTCTACGAGGTGAGTGAATTTCATTTGACTTGACTATGAAATTAGAATAAAAAAAATTTAAGTTTAGACTTAAAATTATAACCAAAAGAAATTGTTTCTTGGACGACATGTATATTTAATAAATAATAAAAAATAAATATGGTTTTAAAAGAAGTGTTTAAGTAATTTGCTTAAACTGCATTTAGAAGATCATTTAAAAAATTTAAAAAGGAAAATTTAATTCGTAAATAAGTTATTTCATAATCATAAGAAGAGAAAAAGTTCAAGAATTTTTTTTTTTTTTTTTTTTTTAGAGATAATGGAGATAATGGAAGATAAGTAAATAATGAATCGGCGTTTTTAAAATACACGCATTCCGGTATCACGCGTTAAGACTGTGTTAAGGTAAGTTTTTTTTCTTTTGGAATGGTTGGATTGATCATTGAGTGTGATTGGTTCTTCTAACGAATTAAAAGCGTGTGTTGAATTGCTATTTAAAGAAAAGGGTTGTTCCCATTATAAGCTTTAAGATTAAATTAAAATTTGGATCTATCACGAAAAATTTATTTACGAATCACATGATAACGTTAAAATACATAGAGGTTCTTCGACTTGTACCAAGATTAAATTCAGATCATCTCTATAAAAACTTCAAATTCAGGTAATAATGTTTGTAAGAACATCGGACAAACAACAGAGGATTTGTTCCCATGTACTTTCTTTTATTTGTGATTTCGATTGGCATAATGGCATTTATTAATTAGAATGAATACTATAATTTATAGGAAAAGAATTCGTCCGAATTAAATTTTAATAGCATTAGTTAGGAATATAATAGTAACATAGAGTCATTAAAAAGTATGTGATAAATCGTGATATCGCGACTAGCATTACGAATTTTGTTGATCATTTTGTTTATAAGTATCATGCATTAGAATTTACACTACCCAATGTCATACATGTATTTACATTCTTCGACGGTGAATAATTAATTACATTCTTCCACCTAACCTTTTAGTTTCTTGTAGTTTCTTGTAGTTTCTTGTAGTTTCTAGTATTAAATCATGAACAACACATATGTCTTCGAAGATAAAAGGGTCTCGGTGTTGTTGGATCAAGCTACAGAAAAACAAAAAGAAGTACAAACAAGATTAGATGCTTTGAATTCATTTAAACAATTAGTTGAGGAACAAAGTATTATATTACAGCCCGAAATATTACATACAATTAGTGGTTTATTGCGAGATTCTGTAAATGAAATAAAAGAATGGATTGTAGATTTTTTGGATTTTACTTTTATGAAAATTGGATTATCGCGGACATTACGGAAAGATAGTATGTTTCTTTTTTGATTTCAACTGGAAATTTTTTAATTATAATTTAGGAGTAATATAGGGAATATATCCTTCTTTATAAGAATAGATTTTATTTTATTTCATTTTTTTTTTTAGTTAGGAAGGTTTAAATAAATGTTAAATAATAAAAAAAAAATTTAAATAAAAAAAAAATTTTATTTCCCTTAAACAAATTATTGTTTTAATGACATATTATTAATAATTTTGTGAAATAAATGTACATTGAACCAGGTTTAGAAAAAGTGTTACCTTCCATAGGATATATTATCAACTACGAATCATCTCCTGCTATAATTAAAAAAGCAATACTTTGGAATGCGTCAGTTTATCCATTAATATTTGAAAGAGTGTGAGTTCATTTGATGAAAATCTTTCAGTTACTTTTTCGTCAGTGAGAAAATTTTTTTTGGTTTAAGTGCAATTATTGGGTATTCAATTTGCTAATTTTCAGATCTAAAATTTTTCTATTGGATTATGTTTTATAAAGAGTCGAAAATGCATCAGATTCCACTTCTCTTTGGAATATTTCTTTATCTATCAAGTCTCAAATAATGAGATTTTTTGATTCAGAAAATACTAGTCAAGGCATTAAATTTTGTGCCGTTAAGTACCTTGTAACGGTTGCAAAAGTTCAATCTCGTCGTATGCCGGATTCTTTGGTAATTTTTTTGTTTTAATTAGTTAATTAGTTAATTTTTACTTAAAGAGAAAAAATATTTATCTTGTGATTTGTGATTTTCTTTTTTTCCTTCGATTTTAGGGTAAACCTGAAGAAGACATTTCGTTGTCCCATTGTCATTCTTTACATCCCATATTGGATTTACAATATCTTGAAAAAGAGTCAATTTCAATCGTTAATGGAATGTTGACAGTAATGCGAACAGAGTTAGTACAAATAAATGATGCCGTTCTATTATTTGTATAAGTGGTTAACATAATTGTTTTATAGATCAAGTAGCGTCATTACGGCTATAATCAATGCGTTTGGACCCTTATTGAGGGTAAGACCACAATATGTCTTAACATTTGTTAATCATGTTGTATCATGGACTAAAATCCCGGAAAGAAACTTGCGTTTAAGTCAATTTCAGATTAGGAGTGTTAATAAGTCTATGAAGGTGCAATTGATGGCATTATTAAGGTGATAGTGATAATTTATTAATTTTAAATTTTTTTTTTATTAAAAAAAAATTTTGGTGATTATTAAAAATTCAATTTCACTTTTAATAGAATACATGAAAATGCAACTTTCGTTATGGAAATTCTTAATGCTATAATTGCATTAGGAGGCAAGAATGATCCTTCCAAGTTTCCAAGACAGTTCCGTAGGCATTTACAAAGAGATTCTATTGAAGAAAATGGACGTGGAGCTGTACAAAGGATTCCAAATACTCAACAATCAAATATTAGTGTAAGTAATTCATCGAAATCAATTATTATTATTTTTATAATATTAGTAATTTATTAATATTATTTTCTTAATGTTATTTATATAAAGTTTGATCCTTCGCAATTTGCGCTTCCTTTTGTTGTTGAAGTCATTTGTTTAGTTTTAAAAACGATTCCACAAGAAAGATTGAATCAAGCTAAAAAGGTTTGTAGTGTGAACATTTTATTTTGAGATTTCATCAACCGGTTAAATTATTGATCCTAGGGATAATAGTTTATGATGGTCAATACTCGATAAGCGGAACCCTATGTTTTATTCGGAAAAACTTGAAAATCGATAGATAAGTTTCTTAAATACTGAAATATATAGGATCCTCATTTCATAACGATAAGTAAAGTAATTAAGTGGGTCGATAACATGTTGTCTAATAACCAGGCAAATTATATCACAAATGTTCACCTTGTATAACACAATTTTCTAATTTCCTATTATTCAATTTAAATGCTATTAGGCAATACAAGAACGAAATGCCAAACAAGCAGCATTAGCAGCACCATCAGTACCGCAGCCTGAAACTGAATCAAAACCAAAAGTTCGGGATCAAAAACCACGTGATCCACGTTTAGAAGAGGAGGAAGAAGAGGATGATGATGATGAGTATGACGCGGGTAATGCGATCATTGTTGAAGATGACAGATTGGAAAGAGTGATAAATGAAATAGTTCAAGAAATACCTTTAGATTCTGATTCTGATTTATCAGTTGAAATGGAAGATAAAAAATTCAAATATGAACCTACGTCTCCTCCATATGAAGTTAATGATATGGATATCGAGGATGTTTACAATGATGATATTGCTGCAGAGCCACCGAAATCAGATATGATGGAAGATATAACTCCAACTCCACCTGAAGTCGAATCAACGCCGGAACCACAAGTTGTTTCTATTCCCGCTTTCAAATTTCAACCTTATGCCCTTCCACCTCCTGAATCTTTATCACATGATCAATCTAATTCTTTCATAAAAAATGCCTTTGAAAATATATTGGACGTTGAAGCTGCGTTATCTGCTGATGTAAAAGATAAACGTTCGAATGTTGTTCTGACAACTTTGTCTAATGGGAAACGACTGTCAAAGTCACAATTGCACATAATGGCTTCAAGGTTTTTGACGCGAGGTCTTGAGACTTTTGAGGATGATCGTAAACAATTTGATGATTTAAGAGAATTGGTCATTAAATTCATACTGAAAGATTTCAGAAATAAGTAAGTTTTTTATTTAGTAAC
The DNA here is from genome assembly GCF_026210795.1 of Rhizophagus irregularis. Lineage (NCBI taxonomy): Eukaryota > Fungi > Glomeromycota > Glomeromycetes > Glomerales > Glomeraceae > Rhizophagus > Rhizophagus irregularis. The sequence goes on from NC_089434.1 coordinate 1,848,434, forward strand.
CTTTTTTAGTGAAAATTGAATTCACCAAATTATTTTAAATTTTCTTAATCAGAACGGATTTTGCGTTAACATGGCTTGACGAGGAATGGTATCATGACTCCATCATGTTGCGTAAAGACCCATCATATGTAAGAACTATTTCTTCCTGTTATTATTATTATTATTATTTTCTATGTTGCTATGAATAATAATTTATTAAATTTAAATTTTTTTCAGAAATCCAATTACTCAATTTGGTTATGTAGATTGTTAGACAGGATTATGCCAGCACTTGAAGATCGTATATTTACACAATTTCTCTTAGATGTTCCCGAATTGTTTGAAGATGCTGTTGATCGCATCAAGATCTTTTGTAACGATCCTGATAGGTGATTATGCATTCACGTCTTAAAATAGTTTTTAACCAAATTAATGACCGAGTTAAAATTTTATCTTGGTCCTTTATAGGAGTTCTCTTGGATTCACTACTCTAAGCGAATTGATCGAACTTCGGCCACCAGCAAGACCATTTTGTCTAAAAATCCTATTAGCATATTGTCTGCATAAAGGTCAATAATTTAGATAAAAATCATTTTAGTAAAATTTATATTATTTTGACACGATTTTTTCTTTTGATAAAATTCAGATGAACGGCCAAGAAGTTCCGCTATTACTACCGCTAACAAATGGTTTCCAGTTCATCCAGTGATTGGTGGCGAGGTTGAATCTTTTGCATTACAGTCATTAAAACAACTTACCCAAGAGGTACCGCCTCCAACGTACGACTATCATTATCATCATAGTGAAGTTTCAGAATTAGCAAAGGAAGAAGTAAAAGACGAGGAAAAGAAATGGACACAAATAGACGTAGAGCGACATCTTGATTTATTTCTTTCTTTGTGTGCAAAAAAAAGACAATTATTTGAAAAGTAGATATATTTTGATTTATTTCATATATATATATATATATATATTATCTTAAAGATTCTAACATTTTTATTTTTTTAAAGATTAGTTTCAATCTACATCGAATCATCAGATTCCATTCAAAAGTTTATTCGTAATTACTCACAAAAAATTATTGATACAATTGGGTTAACTGGATTAATAGAATTATTCCAAACTTTTCCAGACGGTGCTGAAGATTTTGTATTGAGATTATTAATCGTATATACAAATAAGACAGGTAATTATTTAAAGGATACATGGTTTATTCATTCTTGGAATTATTGTATTAATGATTTTTACATAATTAAGTGCAACCGCCAACACAGTTAATAAATACTGCAAAGTCTGTAATTGTACAGAGAAATCTAGATGGAAGATTTCTATTTCCGATTATTGCATACTTTGAAAAGGTACTCTATCTAACTCAATTCATGATGAAACTATATAGATATTAATATATTTTTATTATAATAAAATAAAGGAAGAAATATTACGACATCTTCCTAAAGTCATATTAACGCTTGATGCAACAGAAAAACAGAGAGAAATTGTAAAAAAAGTTTTCTCGAAGATTATAACAATTTCTGCAAAAACTCCTACACCACTGGAACCAAGAGAATTGTTGGTTTTTTTACATCAATTGAAGCAAAATGAAGTTCCATTAAAACACTCTGTTGAAGGTAAACGTTATTTATATGTTGATTTTATTTTGTCACATCGAATGTTTATTTATTCTTTAATAAATTTTGTAGCAATTCATGTGTGCTTTAAGTTAACAAATATATTCACTTCACAAATATTGGGTGCGGTGTTGCAGCATTTATCTGTACAACCCGAATTGCCACCACCTTTTATGAGAACGGTATGATTACTTTGTAACGTGCGATTTATTTTAAAATATTAGTGTTATTAATATAATTATTTTTTTAGGTGACATTGAGTGTTAGAGCATATAAAAATTTATCTGGATTTGTAAATGAATTATTGTTGCGATATATTAATCAGATTTGGCAGAATGAGATGTTACGTAAAGGATTTATATTGTATTGTACAGAATATTGCCTTAAGGTAAGTAATTATTGTATCTTGAATATTTATCTTTAGATATATTATAATGTAATAATGGCATATTTATATCTTTATTTAGATACAACCAAATGATTTTAAATTCTTATTACGATTACCTAAAACTCAAATATTAGACGTATTAGAACAAAGTGATAGTACGTTAAAAAAGCAATTTAGAAACACTATATTAGAATCTAATGCAGATCAAAGACGGTTACTACCAGGATATTTGATTGAATTGTTAGAAATCAATAATTAAAATTAGTTTCAACTTTTTTTTTCCTTTTAAATAATTGTTAATCAAATAAAATTTGTTTAAGTTTTGTAATTTATTAGTATAATTTTCTGATTTACTTGAATAAAATGAATAAAATAAGAAATTTTGAATTTAAATAAATAAAATATACTTTTAATATATAATGCTTTTAGATTTACATTATCTATTCTTCAATCTTATATTTGATTCGCCATAATGAGACGTGGTATTTTTATAACTTTAACTTCAATAGATGAAAAAGTTATTGGCATTTTACTGTTTGAAGCTTTTTGAGAATAACTCCCTATTCTATCAATACTAGAAACATGAATTTACTGCAATTTGATGCATTTCATTATGGTGATTCTAATGAGCTTTACTTTATCTTTTTATGATCATGATAAGTTATTATGATTTAACTTCTTTGAAAAAGGTAAATGTATATATATCATATAATATATTATACTGTATCAAAACTGTTGAAACAATTTCAGCAGGTTTTAGCAGTTTTAGCAGTTTCAGCATTTCAGATGATTTTGCAAACCTATTTTCAGCAGTTTTATATATACCATTCTGCTAAAACTCTTTAATTTTGGTAAGCAATTTTACTTTATCACCACTATACATGCCACCCAAATTATTTTGGGTTGCCATAATTATAAGTAAAATCCTATAAATTAAATGAATTATGGAATTCCAAATTATAATCATGACATCCCAAAATAATTTGGGCAACATATATAATCATCACTATTATAACTATTATTATCATCTTTACTATCATTTTTACTACCACTATTTTCATTACTTTTATCATTTTATTATTGTTTCTTTCTTTTTTTTTACTTTTTTTATCAATTGACTTTTTTTCATCAGATTTTTCTAACTTTTTGAATCTTATTATTATTTGATTTATAATTACTTGATTTTAGTATTTGGTTTATAAAAGCAAATCTGATAAATTATAGTTTTATAACAAAATGTTTTAAGAAATATTGTATCTTAAAATTTATTTTTAAGATTTCTTACAAAACAGAAGGAATGAGAAAATCATATATCTTTATTTGAATTTTCCAGTACATCTAAACAACAAGTTCATTTTAAGTAGTATGAAAATGCCGGTTCTGGCTCACCCCCACCATATAATCTAAAATACTACCACTTTATATAATCTAATTACCACCATCATATAACTTAATTACCATCATATAATCCACCTACCACTTTTACTATAATTTAACTACCACTTTATATAATCTAGTTACCACCATCATATAATTTTAATTACCACCATATAATCCACCTACCACTTTTCATATAATCTAGTTACCATCATATAGTTTTATTACCACCATACAACTCTATTACCACCATACAATCTGAAAAAATTAACCGAACAAGAAATAGGATTTCAAAGCCAACGGAGCCAAAAAAGATAAGGAAATATTAACCCATCCAGGAAACCAGCCATGGGGTCAATAGAGCGGAATAGCAAGGCAAGTAATTACCCTTATACCGAGAAAAAATGTAATTGAATAAAAGGTTTACATATAAAAGACTTACAAGATGTCACAATACAGACCATCACTAAGACGTATACTAGGTCAGTTTGAACTCAATATAGAAGAATGGGTAAAGGAAATAATGTGGTATTTAGATATAGTATATTTAAAAGCTTTAGATTCCGAATTTAGCAAAGAAAGTATGTTAGTATCTGGATTAGAAGAGCTAGTAGAAATATTTGATGAGATGTTAGAAGGTGATGATATATGGATACATCCATCACTTTTATCACGAATAAGATATTCTATTCTACCAGATGAGATGGCAATATACGAAAGATTTTTAGATATCATTAAGAACTTCTCAGAGGATAAAGAATTAGCATATGCATTATTAGACTTAGTAGAAATATTATCGAAAAAGCCTCTGGACATTCAACATTATAGATTACAATATACAAAGAATATTCACGAATCCTAATGATGAATATAGAAATGAATTCAGCATCTACCATATTAAAGGAGATGAAGATATGAACGAAGACACAGATGAAGACATAGATGAAGTAGAGCAGAATGAATTCAATGAATACTATTAGAATCTTGCACCGACCACCGAGAGTCAGCTGGATAGACTAAAAAATGAGTTGGCTATAACTCTATGTGACGAATGTCTTATGCCAACAAGCCAAGTTGGGAATGTGATTGCTGGATTTTACAAATAGAGGTTTCTAGTTCCCAGTGAAACCATTTTTTACCTCTCACAATCTGGAATAGGTACATCACAAATAAAATCCCCAAAATCATTCGGATTAGAAAATAACTTCTGTAAGAACTTATAAATCATATCAGCAGCCAATTCAGTCTTAGTGCCAAATATATTAACCTTACCAGATTTAGGCCAGATATGTACCCGAATCTTTGATGTGAAGACTATAACAATTTTAGAATGAATATCACCCGCATCATTCTTAATATACTTTATCGGAAAGGGGAGAATCTCACGAATACCATCTACAGATTCTAAAGCATATGCTAAGGTAGAAAGATGAATAAACTTATTACTCCCGATATTAATCACAAATTTGTAATTACACAGGAGAGCCTTATTTCCACCCACAAGTTCTACAGAAGAAAACTCAGGTAGGGAACATTCAGAAAGGTAACGTAAGAAGATAGCAACAGGATCAAAAGATCCGAAAACTTGTATACTACCAGATCTAGGAAAATAACGAATGGTATGTACAGAATCAGCTAAAATGATAACAAACTCAATGCAAGCATTAAAAGTGCTACCATCCCCAGTACGTCACCGTCTATTTAATGGATTGTCAGGTGTACTTCTTCTGCATCGTCTCTCACCTTTTGGTTTAGATAAGTACTGTTCATAACCCTCAAAAGCTTTATGAATAAAGTTGCTATTAATGGCAATAACATCCTTAAGTAGGTTCAAGCTTATGTCCAAGCACGGTGTAATCAGCCCCCTTCAACATTGATCTTAAATTCAGTAACAGTAAGAGATGGAGTAAGTTCACTAAAAGTAAGCATGTCTGGTTTTTTCTATTGATAGAAAAGAAATGTTCAAATTATTTTATCCTAAGAAAAAATCTAATTAAATAAAACTTCTTCATCAATATCTCATATGAGATACCATGACAAACAATAGCTTACCTTTCGAACTTTTAGAAAAGATATTCAAAACTTCATATGAAGGTACTTACTCCCGTTGGTATTATCTTTGCAATTATGCATTAGTGTGTCGAAAATGGGCTGTAGTAGCAAACTCTCTCCTATGGGGTGAAACAGACCTTTATAACCGCTATAATATTAAGGAGTTCCAAATGTACAAACATCTCACAAAACCAGGGACAGTATGTGGAAAATATATCAGAAAGCTTAATATGGATGAGGTAAAATTATGGCCCATTTGTATTGTAAAAATGCTACAAGCTTGTCCCAATATCCAGGAACTTAGCATAATAGATTATCAATACTATGGTGGAAAAGGTGACGTTAGAGATTTGCTAAGTGAAATTCTGCATATATTACCAAAACTTCGAATGATAGATATCAGATATAGTCGATATTTTAAAAATAAAAATGCCATTGAAAAACTCATAGAAACCCGTAAAGACCTAGAAATCAGAGTAACATGGCAAATGTAATATTTGTAAAGGCTAATCACTGCCAAAAAATTTGGGCACTGCCCTGTTCACCGCCCGTCACTGCCAAAAAAAATTTGGGCACTACCCCTGTTACTGCCCGTCACTGCCGAAAAAATTTGGGCACTACCCCTGTTACTGCCCGTCACTGCTGAAAAATTTGGGCACGCCCGTCACGCCCGCCACCGCCCATCATCGCTGCAGAAGTTTGGGAAACACATGGATTTTTCCTAGCAAGATGACGCTTTAACTTAGAGGGAAAGTCAAAACTTGCTCCACATAGATGACAGGTTAATCTTCCTCGAGAGTGTGAATTTTTTTTAAGTCGATAGTATCCATCTGCAAGGAAGTCACGTTAGTTTTCCGTTTATGTAGAGAAATTGGAATGGTAATTTTTTTACGTGATGATAGAGGGATGGTCAGTTGCCGATTTTGGAAATCTAGAATGACATTATCACGATCAATCCAAGGTACACCCAGTAATAAAAAGTCCTTATCACTCTTAACAACCATGAAGTCATCTTCGATTTTTTTAGAGTTCTTCCCATCATACACAAGAATACCAAGACCATATACTGTCCCAATAGTATCAGATTTTGTCGCAACACCACTAAGGTCAGGAGCATTACTTCTATCAACGTCAAGATTTAGGCGCTTTTACAATATTGTTAGATATCAGAGAACTATCAGAACCAGTATCGAAAATTGTCGTAGGAATAACCAAAGATTTTTCACTCTCAGGCGACTTCTTACTTTGGTCTTAATATGACTACATCACTAGCAGACTTGCGGTTAACAATTCCAATACCTGCTATAGAAGACCATAAGTCATTATTACATATAACATCATCATTTTTACGGATTAAATTTGCAGCCATACTATTAGTTACAACCGAAATCATAGGATGAAGGATAGATGATGAAAAAGGTCCTTAACATTATCCCAAACTTTTTCACGTGTTTTTATTGAGGGTTCTCCCTTTAAGCTGACTGAGTACTGGTTCTTTATAATTAATGAATTCAGCATTCAGAGCATTGTAAGCAGATATAACAGTCTCTTTTGGTACAGCATTAACGAAGGATTGAACCAGAAGCTTTAAGAGTTGTATAAAAACCTCAAAGATAATACGCTGCCTTTCAAGTTGTGATTTTTTCTTATCAGTAGGCTTTTTATCTATACGTTTCCTTTCTGTAGGCTTTTTTTTAATCATAGCAGGCATGTCCAGAGTCTGATGAATCGCTATCAGAGGATTCAGAGGAGTCAGAGGCGTCAGAAGAGTTAGAGGAATCAGAGGAGTCATGTGCATAATTTGTTTTCCTCTTTCCCTTCTTAGATTTTGGACAGGAACTCTTAGTATGACCAGATTTTCCACAACTTGAGCATTTCTTTGATTTCTTTGGTTTGCGTGTACCTGAACTTATACCAAATACCTGATTACCACGGTAAATATGGTCAGATGGTAAATTTTTATTAAGTTCTGTATCAATAAATATTTCAAGATCACTAAGGGTTACTTTACTTATATCGATATCTCTTGGAAGACCTAATTTATATGCTAAAGCAAGTAATCTCTGAAATGATGTATCATTTTGAGGACTTGAAAATGGACTAGAAGATGGTACTGGTACTGCAGATGATCTAGCCGTAGTCATAGGAATTTTAGAATTTATAAGATTCTCAATATCCGCTAAAGTTGGACCCTCGATATGTAACTATAGGAGTAGGTGGCATATCTGTCCTGTATTTCTCAACTTCTTCCAATTTATTCAGAATAGATGCAACTGAATTTTCTAAACCAATACGTCGCGCATCCAACTTATTTTCACTGGAAAGACCATTTAAGAACTGTTGCCGTACTAATTCATTCTGATTTACCTCTGGAAGAGTTGGATATGCAAGTCTAACCATTCTTCGTAATTTAGAATAGAATCGGCTTACAGTATCACTACCCTGAACAATAGCATTAAATGCAAGTTTAGACTTTTCAGATGTTATAGTAGGGAAGTAATGCTTAAAACGATATATTAATTGTCCAATACGTATTCCAGGAGCCACAATTGTACCTCCATTATTAGCATTAGGATTATTAACAGCTATATCAGTAGGACGACCCTCGACTACTGACCAATCTTCATCCCATACAGTATGATCAGGTATAAAATTAGCACCAGTAATAGTATTATCTGCAGCTGCTTGTCCATGTAATACACCAGCCCTTCCACGAAATTGATTCGCCGCTACAGCCTGTATAGCGCCATTATTCAAAGCATTAAAAGCAGCAAGATTGGCCACACCAGTATTATCCAGAAGATTTACACATTCCCAATTTTTTCCTTTGATATGTGTTTCATACCAATCTCTAGCATCATCTTCAAGTAAAGTCTCAAAGATCCCATGAATCCTAACACGAGTTCTAGCATTAGCAGCAGGATCAAGTCCAGCAGACTCACACCAATGCGGAGGCCAATAAATTCTGCTATAACTGCTCCATTACATTCATCCTTAAATTTTCCTGGGATTTTCATATTTATGTCAGTCTTATCACCTAATGCTTTTCGTACAGGATGATCTTTAGGATAATCACTGAAGTCAAATTGGTCTGCCATATCTATGAGGTCTGCATTAATATCCTCAGTTTGGATTTGTACAAGAAGTGAGTCTGTGTCTGTATAACATAACTGGATTTTTTCACCATATCGTACTTTAAGAGTATCATAGTAGAATTGATACATACAGAGCTTCGAGAGGTCAAGCACACTCATACCCACATATGTTGGACGGTTAAGCATTACCTCCACTTTTCGTCGGTGAATTGCAACAAGATTTTCTGAGAATATTTTACGACCCTTGAATGCAGGATCTGAGGTAAGCTTTTTATATTTCTTGGGATGGGTTTGGGGTTGTACTACTGAGACACGTACACGTTTCCTGAGATTTTCCATAGTTTTACCAAATACACTATTATTCATGAGTTTATAGAAGTCCTTCTCAAAATCATTTTTAGCCTTAGCACGTTCGGCGGTGTTAAATTCTATATATGGTTTCATCCATGGAGCCTGCTCGAATTTTATAGCTTCATAGACCTTCTTAATTACTAAGCCCTGGCTAACATAATACTGGAGATTTCTATAATGAACTACATATTCATCCTTATCAAATAGGTTAGGGATGAGCTTATCCGTGGGTGTATATCGTTGTCCTGAACGTGCTATTATTTCCTGCTGCTTTTTACTAAGCCATTCCTTCTTAACCTTCATTCGTTCTGGTGCAAGGGGGTAATCTGTGTGTTGTGAATGGAGGGCTTGAGGGTACTCCAGTTTGACTTTAAGGATATATCCCTCAGAAGAATCATCTGGTATTTCATTACTTTCTATTTGCCTTTGAATGTTAGATAACTCGTTTTCCTCCTTTATCCAGTGGAAGTTACCTGTAGGTAAGTATTGCAACATGGCCCATCCATATAGGTTATTTGCGTCTAAGTATAGAATAGATGACTTGGGCTTATCTGCGGTCCATTTACCTTCTCCCATACCTGGATTATTTGCACGAGCACATCGTTTACTTACCATAGAGATTCCACCACGTAATCCTTGTTCTACCATCATGTACATGTCCTGGTCAGTTATAAGATCCAATCTTTGCCCTGTCATTAAGAATAGTGCATCCCATGCGAAGCCTGGTGTTGAATAGTACCAAGAGAGGATCTAACCCATATTTTTTCAAGGCCATTTCTCGGAAATTCTGAAATATATCGGCTAGTAGGAGGACGTCAGTTTTGAGATAAATGTCATGATAATCTTGCATTGTTTTACATCCTGCTTTTTCCCATACATACTGTGCATATTCGTATTCTTTATCACTAATGTGGGTTTCATTAAGTTTGCTATAAAATGCTCCTTTAGGTGGTAAACTAGTTTTCTCGAACTTTTTCCAGTCATCCATGTATTCATACGGGTAGACACCTTTCTTAAGATAAATCTCGAGTAATTCAGGTGGTATTTGACTTCGTGTTATTTTAAAGTTTTCGGGATGTGCAAAGCATCTACCTGCATCAATTCGCCATAAGTGTTGTGGATTACTACATTCTTGTGCTCTACATTTTTCTGCGCCTAGGTTGGATGCTAATTTGTCGAGACTTGATTTCATGAATTGTAAGCTGTCTATAAATCGGAGGAACCTAACTTGAATGCCATATACTTTTCCATGTTATAAGGGATAGGATCAATATCATCCTCACATTCCATTGCACCAATTCCTTGCATAATTATATGTCCATCATATCCTGATAAATTGTGAAAGATTACTGGGATATGCATTTCACGAGGTTTTATGGATAAGTCAAGATTACATCTTCTATGTGCTGCACCTCGATACCTTCCTGTAATATGGCAGTGGTCTCTTACTTTATTTCCATCTAAGGGGTTACGACATATCCAGCAGTTTATTGCATTATCATAACTTGCTTGCTCTTGGGTTGTTAACGGCATCATTTCCATTGGGTTTCTGAATTCATTACGGATTGCTTCAGCCTCATTTAGCATTTCGATTACAAATTTTTGTGCTGCATTTTCTCCTGTAAATATCTTCTGTGATTCACTTACACCATCATATCTTACCTTAATATACGAGTATGAGCAGGGGATTTGCTCTTGTACTTTCTTGGTTTTCTTATCTTTGTCTTCATCTGTGGGTGGTATGTCCATTACTAGGGCTTCAAAGTCTGCAACAAAGTAATATGGGACTTGCATGCGGCGTTTCCAGTTCTTGAATTCATATATATCATTTCCTTTCTTTACTGATGGCATTCGGTCTGCTTGTGGGGTTTTCTTTAATCCTCGACATATTGCTACATGTTTGTCGTAGGTTTCTTTGTTGATGTGTAAAGTGGGAGATACACCATCGGCAGACTAATATTGCATGTTCATTTTTTGTACGTTTATTTACTAAACGGCTCATATTCTTAATCCAGCAATAGTGCTGCTTTTCCCCGTTACTGATAAGTACTAAATCTATTATTTTACGGCCCTCTGCATCATCCCTATCGGTAACATATATTGGACATAGGCGGTGGTCACGCCATTCACAGATGCAGAGGGCAATAGTTGAGTTCTGTCGCTCAAATCTTCTTAGAATTACCTCATCAGCATGTACTCGAAATTCGATACCTTCAAAGTTTAACTCATTTACATACTCCTTATACTTGGAAATTCTTTCTGCATTCTTTTCTACTGGATGTAATGCTGCTAGGATTGCCCACTGGAAGCATTTGTCATCATCATTAGCTGGATTTACTACTCCCTTTTTCGTGGCAAGATCTTTTGGGAGTGGTATATGTCCTGCTCCTGTGGGTGGTTGGAATTGCGAGATTTCTATAAATATTTTTTCTACACGATAGAATTCCCAACCTGATCCGTAATTTACATAGTCTTCTACTTTCTGCATGATTCTTGCTAATGCAAAGTTAAATGTACCATTAATATCTGTTGATGGTAGGATTGGCATATTGCGAGTTTTAAATGGTATGTTATATCTGTAGATATACTCTACTCCATCATCTTCACTAAAGTTACCATCTCCGAATAATCCCTCAAGGTAAGAATCTAAACGTCTTATTGTAGCAAATATTCCAATTCTTACTTTTATTGATCCCAATCGATTTCTTTCATCCCGAAGAATATTCTGGATTGTTTGACTGTGTGCTGTAAGAAATGAAGCATAGTCATGCTCTCCAGGTGTTCCTATAGCAATATCAGCTGTAAAGTTTGAGTCTGTTAACTCCTTTCCTATACGTACCTGATCACGACGTTCAAAGACTACCTCATAATGTGGGTCTGGGTCAATTTGCATCATGCGGGTTATCTCTTCATTGGTTACCGCCGCTTGTGCTTCACGGATTTGGCGGATCTCATCCTCATATTCCTGCAATTTTGCATTTGAGCGGGGATATAGGATGGATTTGACAGGTACCTGTTTGAGTTCAGCTAAAACTGATCGGACGACTTGTCTGTGTTGGGCACTTCTTGCTTGATGTGTTGACATCTTGTATACTTTTTAGATCCCTCTTTTATTCAATTACATTTTTTCTGAAAATAAAATTAATTATTCGCCTACCCTATAAGGATAAAAAAAGATGAAGACGGGTTAATATCGCCTTCTAAAATTTATCTGGATATAATCTATTCCTCGTCATCTGAGTCATCATCATCCGAGTCACCGAACGCATCCTCATCAGGAGTATCCCCATCCTTAAATAACTCAAAATTGCGCATCATTCGGATGTATTCTCCCTTATTAGTTTCTTCCGATATAAAACTACAATGGAGAATAGCTTGTTCTATGACTACCATTTCTTCGAATCTGGTATACTTTTCTTGACTAATTTTAGTTGATTCATCGGAAAGTTTATCAAAATTTATACCACCATCTGCACAATCTCGCCAGAAAGCCCTTTCAGCTTTCTTACATATATTGCCACTGTTCGTATGTCTATCGACGCATGCGCGCAGCAAAATCTTTCGGCTCTCCAGATTGGATTAACTTCTAGAAGATGCGGTCCAAAATTGTTACTTGGAATGTATTCCAGGATATGGCCTACAAGTTTGGGGATTGTTAATACTGCGTGCGGGGTTTGACAGCTTTTTAGGATTTCCCTATTGATAGCCATAAGATCGGAGACTGTGCAGCCGAAGATTGATGCCAACTTTTCCGCGGTATATGCCATGTTATGTGCTATTTATCTGTATAGTTACTTGGTACCTACCTTTTATTCAATTACATTTTTTCTCGGTATAAGGGTAATTGCTTGCCTTGCTATTCCGCTCTATTGACCCCATGGCTGGTTTCCTGGATGGGTTAATATTTCCTTATCTTTTTTGGCTCCGTTGGCTTTGAAATCCTATTTCTTGTTCGGTTAATTTTTTCAGATTGTATGGTGGTAATAGAGTTGTATGGTGGTAATAAAACTATATGATGGTAAGCTAGATTATATGAAAAGTGGTAGGTGGATTATATGGTGGTAATTAAAATTATATGATGGTGGTAACTAGATTATATAAAGTGGTAGTTAAATTATAGTAAAAGTGGTAGGTGGATTATATGATGGTAATTAAGTTATATGATGGTGGTAATTAGATTATATAAAGTGGTAGTATTTTAGATTATATGGTGGGGGTGAGCCAGAACCGGCATTTTCATACTACTTTTTATCCATGCATTGACTAGTACCCTTTATTTCAGTTGTAATCATAAAAAAGAAATAAAATCATTTAATATGGATTGCAATCTGTAGTGCCTAGTACACATGTTGAAATGTACTATACCATTAATTTTTATTTAAAATAAATTAATGTAATTAATGTATAATTAGTTTATATATTTTTTTTTTTATTTTTTAAATTTTAAAGTTTATTAATTATAACACTTAAAACCATACAATATAGGTGTTACATATCACGAAAATACAGACGACAGGTCAACTACCCCACAGTGCAATGAAGATGCATTAATAAATCTGATACAAATACACTTACGAACTAAAAAAAAATGAAATGCAGGAAAAAACAAAACAAAAAAAAAGAATCCTACATACAAAAATGAAAACAAAAAAACAAAATGAAAAAATAAGGAAACAGTCAGTAATGAAGCCATCCTATTACAACTTCTAAAACTAAGACTATATATCTGAACATTCTTTCAAACTTATCAAGACACTTCCAGCTTTTTAAGCATCAACCTTATTTCTGCTAATATAGTAAGCTTGTCAATACCGCCCAAGGTCTTATCTATGTTCTTGATTTTCTTGACCACCTTTTGCTTCTTATTTGACTGAATGTTTGTATAATTAGTTTATATATAGTATATATTATTACTAATATTTGCTATCTATTAGTAAATAAGTTAATATACTAACAATTAGTTTTTTTTTATTTAAAATTTTAAATTTGAATAATTCCCTAAACATATTTTATTTTCTTTAAATATTATTAATTATTAATTATTTTTTATAATAAAATTACAATAATAATTCTTTATTAATAATTAAACATTTCTTTAAACTTTTATAAATCCTGAAATCCAAAATTATGAAATTTTTATCAAATTTATTGATATTTATACATTTTAATATTTTATTAAAATCTAATAATTCCTTAATTTTTAAATTCTATCTTATTTTCTTTAATTTCTAAAAAATTTTACAATATTCTACATTTCTACAATATTCTAGATATTTATGCTTCTATAAATATATTATATACTAATTACATTTGACTAATAAACTATTAATAATTAAAATATAAACATAACTATTTTAAATAAATATAACTATAAATAAAATCTTTATATTATAAACTAAAATATAATAAATAATTTTTTATTAAAATTATGATTTACAACATTAGTTATACTTTTTAGATTAAAAGAAAGCCATATTTGATTAATTAAAAAAAGAAATTGCTAGCATTATATTATTCTAAATTACTTGAATTTATTACATCTATTTTTTTATATAATTATTCTTAATAATTTCATATTGAATTACTTTAACATTATCATTTTTCAATTACTAATATATTTTAAATTATTAATTTTTTAATAACTTAGTTGTATTCTAAAAAGAGTAAGGAATTTGCAAATTTACCTAAAATATCTTTTATATTATATATCTTTTACTAAATTATTTCATAAATTTATATAATTATATTTATTTATATAGCAAATAGCAATTTAGTCAAATATCTTGAATTTAAAACTTAAAAATCTTTAATTTATTGCATATTTACTGAATCTATTTTAAAATTAATATGAAATTAACTTTATAAAGTTGAGTTTTTACTTTTAATAATTTTTTGATTAATTTATTTTAATCTTTAATCTTTTAATAAAAAAAATTAATTTAGATATATAGTTATTCTATTTATTTATAAGATAATTATATCAAAGATTTAAGGTAAAAATAGGATTCTACCTACTTCTAAAATAGGCTATTCCTAAGCCTAAAATAAGGTTTATATGGTTTATATATAAAATTTATTAAAATTTTACTATAAAAAAATTTTTATATTACATTATTATAATTTTTTTTCTTTTTGACTAATTAACTAATAGAATTTAAACAAATTCTAAAATAAGGTTTCATATAAAAGTTGAAATTTTCTATGGTAATATTTATTAGTTATAAATGGGATCTTATAAAAATTATATATAAATTTCTTTGCATTTACTATAAAAGAAAATTTTATTTTATATTATTATGATTTTTTTTCTTTTTAATTAATTAACCAATAAAATTTAAAAAAAAGTAAGATAAAAATCATTAGTAAAGGACTAATTTTCTACAGTGAACTTTATTATAAATTAAGGATACTTGCTAAAACTATTTTTTCAAAATTTTAGTTTAGTCAAAATTCAATCTGAAACTATTTTTTATAATAAAATTAATTGCTTAAACTGTTTTTATGTTTTTTTAAAACTAATTATAATTTAGAAAAATTTAGATTTACCAATTTTTTTATTAAAAATAAAGTTTTTGGGTTTCAGATTTTTGAATTTTATTGTTAAATGAATTTTGAGCAGTAACACTATTATAAAGAGTGATATAAAAAGTTGTGGAGTTTGATGGAGATGATGAATGGAGTACGGTCTCCTATGTAACAGGTTACTCAAGTAATAAATAATACGATGGGCCAAACACATGATTCAGAATAGGTTGAGATACTATTTATTACCTAAGTACGCTTTACACCCTTTATGTTACATACCACCAAATGTCACTGTACTCTACTCAACATCCTTACCAAACTTCACAACTATTCGTCTCACTGTATTATAAATAAGCAAAATTCTCTAAAAAGGCCAGGTAAAATTAGTTAATGTATGCCAAATATGAAAAAGTTTACTACTATTATATTTACTTAAATTATATTTGATAAAAAGAAAAAAAAAATATTTATTTAGCAGAAATATAGTTTTTACTTTACTTTTTTATTATCATATATAAAATAATTAATAGAACACCTTTAATTTTATACATATTTATTTTTTAAAGAAATTTTTTTCAATTTATTTTTCACTTATTTATGCAAGTTTTATATATTTTAAAAATAACTTTTATCAAACTTTTAAAATTATTATAATTTATAAGAATGCATTTTATAAATTGATTATATATATTGATTCTTTTAGTAAAAAATAATTATAAAATCAAATCATCATGAAATATTAGATTATAACTAAAATTACTAGATTATATCATCCAATAATATATTAATCATTATAAGAAATGTTATTATTAAATATTAAATTTTTATAATTAATTAATTATATAAAAAATGTAAAGGTAAATAATAGTAGATATTAAGAATTAAATATATATAGCATTATTGTATGAAGATTTTATGAAATATTACTTTTGTTATCTAATATTTTATAATATTTCCATCTTTTAAAATTTCATATAATATAAAAAGTAAGTATGAAGTTCAATATATTATCTGTATTTATATATATCACATTTAAAATTCCTCTTAATTTATTTTTGCAATTATCCAAAATTTTATTAAGATTAACTCTATTTAAAGTTTATTGATTATATTCTTTATATTTTTATCAGCTTTTTCATTTTCAACATTTTTACAACTTCTGCATTTTCATCAGTTTTTCTTATTGATACCAGCAACCTTTTCTTATTCTTCCTGTTATTTTACAACTAAAAATGGCTAATTTTTTGAAATATTTTTATAGATTTAGATATAATGGCTTTCAAAACAATTGTGCAATTATTTTTTAAAATTTTTAAAATATATCAAGATATATTTGAGGTATTTTTGAAATTAAAATATTAAAATAATATCAAAGCAAGTTAATTATATTATAATAATAAAATGGGTATTGCTAAATATCACCAGTGGATCGTCATACATATTAATTCTGGCTGAAAATTATAATTTTGGCCAGAGTTAAAAAATACATCATAAATTTTTTTTCAAAAATTTCAATTTAAATAATAAATGTGTAAAACAAACCTGAGTAGATACTAATCACACTAAAATTTGAAAATTTGACTAAAAAAAATCTTTTTTAAAACAAAAAATTGTATTTTGCTTATAAAATCAAACTTTCCTATTTTTCTCAAAAACTATCTAAACAACAGCCTTTATAATCTAAGGCAAACTTGTTCTACCTATAAATTTACATATAGTAATGATATTTATATTATAATTAGAATAATATCTCAGTCAAAAAATTTTGAAAATTCAAAAAATATTTTACATGTAGTAACGATCACCACTGGTGATATTTAGCAATACCCTAATAAAATAATAACAAAAATATTAAAAAATTATTGTGATATTATTTTGAGTTATTTTTATAGACTTAAATATAATATAATTACAAAATAATAACAAAAATATAATAAAAACATTTTGATGTATTAAATGTATTTTTGTAATATTTTAAAATTATTACAAAATCATTTCAAAAAATTGGCCATTTTTAGTAAAGTAAGACTATGATTTTTTACTTGTTTTAATTATTTTTTAGCAAATTCCAATACTAAAAAATCTTTTCCATTCATTTTAAGGAAAAAATCACAGTTATTTTTCTTTTTATATCTTTTTTAAAATTACTTTATTTTAAAAGTATTAAATTTTTTCTTCTACAAAACTTAATAAATTTAGCCATATTATATTTTTTAACATCTTTAATAGAAAGGTTAACTATTTTTTAGCAGATTTTTTTTATAAATAAGCAAACCCATTCTTAAAGGTAATATATAAATGTATTTATATTTCAATTTTTTTTTGTTTCTTTTTTCTTTTTTATAATAATACCAAATAATCTATTAACCATTGTAAATAATAATATAGGAAAAATTATACTAGAGTTGAGTGCCAAAACTCTTTGCTAAAATTTCAAAATAAATTTTAGATTTCAGCAATAGTTTGAGATTTTGATATTAATTAGCTAGAAATCTACCTCAAATTATTGCTAAAATTTCAAACTGTTATCAAAATTCTGGACCATTGCTGAAATTTCAGACTATTGTTAAAACTTAAAATTGGATGATAAAATCTCAAACCTATCAACTATATTTCTTGCCAAAATAATTTCAAACTGTTGCTAAAAATCCAAAACTGATGCTAAAATTCCATATTATTACCAAAATTCAACTCTAAAATTTGATTTAAAATTTTGGCAGAAAGTTTTGACATTTGTTATAGCCAAAACATTTCAGTACCCAACTTTAAATTATACCCCTTTTGGCATGATGTTATATATACAAGCTGTAGATCTTGGAATTGCAAAGTTTTCATGCACCTACAACATATAATTTTAATTGCTATTAGCCTATTACCCATTAAGAATTGTCAAGCCCTTTCCTTTTATAGCCTATTCAGGTTGTCTTCTTTAATTTTTTCTATTGAAAAGAATTTTCAGATTTCTTTAACACAAAAATAACAATTTTGGGAAGAAGTATTAATACCCTGAACTGGCTGTATCACAAAAATTACATTTTTGATCCTTCTTATATTACTTTCTTAACTGGTCAAAATATGATTATGTATAATAAAAATGTTCCTTTTTTAACCTGAAATGTGATATGTGATAAAGAAAGAAATATTTAACAAAGACAGCATATTTTTTTATTTCTACAATATTGATAAAATTAAAATAATTTTATTTTAATTACAAAAGATAGCCAATAAGTAGATTACATTTAAGAGTAGTGGTAATAAATACTAAACTACAACTGCATAAAACTAAATATTAAATAAAAAAAATAAATTATTTTGTCATTAATCATTAATGATAAAAAAATAAGTAATATATTGTTTTTTTCAATGTGTCTATAATAGAAAAATAACAACGCATCAATGTTTTTTGTAGGTCAAGAAAAGAAATTTTTGTCATACATAATCATGCATGGTAATACGAGGAGGGTCAAGAACGTAATTTTTGCTTATTCGCTAGAATAGCAGTATAGCACCGGTTTTATATGATCACGCGAAGTTTATTTATACAGTTTACAGTAGGATCGGCATCGTGCATGAATAGAGTCAAAACCTTACGTCATACGCGTGCGATCAACAAGTCCTCTTATAACTGATAATCTTTGTTGACTTTGCTCTAAACTGATTTTTGATAACAAAACTGAAAACAAAACTATGGACGCAACTAATTTTAATAACGACAAACCTGAAGTGGTCGAAAAGTTTGAATATATGGAAGATGTTAGTCGGGTCATGTCGGTGACGTCAAGTACTCGATCGCCACAAACTAAAAATTATTTAGCTAATAAGTGTGGTGGAATACAAGTAATTATTATAAATTTAAAGTGGATTTTTATCATATTATCATTTCAACGCGTTTATAATAATAATATATCTCGTCTATTAGAAACGTGCATTCGTACCAACAGTGCCAAAACCTTTCAAATTTTATACTGAATCGTGGGCCAATAACTCTTGTAATAAAGAAAATTCCCCAAAATCACCATTTATTCCTTTAGCTCTCAGTGTGCAACAATTTTTAGACAATCCAACCAGATTCGATGCTAAGGTATCAGATGATAATACGTTTCAAAAATCAACATCGTGATTTTGAAGCTAACAATCGCAATTTTTTCCTTAAAAAAAAGTCTGATAAAGTACGTTCAAATACCTTAACTGAACCGAAATCTCCGTACTTGCGCACTAAATATAGGTCTAAACCCACTACGTAAGTTATACGTCACTAATAAATTGAAGTTCAAATAAATAAAATAAATACGAAAAATCATTCATAAGCCGGGTAATTAATTATTAATGTATTTGATTCTTGTTCAGTATATTACCTACAGAAGAGCGTAAAATAAGGGAAATGAGAGGTTATAGATTCAAGGCTAACCCATTAGATCGAAAGGTAATTGCTCGTCTGAGATTTTACGCATAAAACATCGTTACATCTCTTGCTTTAAAATTTAAATTCTCTTTTAAAGATCCTTGAAAATAGGAATTTCGGAATCCCAAAAGTACAAAAGCCAAAGTTGACTGAACCATATTCACCGGCCATAACGAAACCTAAGCCACCAAGACCGAAGAGTCCTTCACCACCACGTGTCATTAAAGCTAATCCCGTACCTGATTATAAAGAACCATATAGACCGGTGCTTGAACACCGGTTAATCGAATTACCAGTGTTTAATTTACCTGGTGAGGAAATTTCCAAGAGGAAATCACAAGAAATTGAAGAAAGGATTCGTCAAGAAAAAGAGAGAATGGAAAAGATGCGTGAATTTAAAGCGCAACCACTTCTTACTGGTTCCCCTGATGTATGTAACCATTATACGTACTAGAATAAAATAAATAAAGAATTATTCTAATTATTCTTCTCTTTTGTTTTAATGTCCAAGTGTCTGCCTACACGTCCTTATCATCCACCAACTCACCCGAAACCATTTGCATTGTTAACTAATGATCGTGGAGAAAAATATCAAAGAGAATTTTATGAGAAAGTGAGAAAAGAGCAGGAATATATTAAGGAAAGTCGATTCCATGCACAACCTCTCCCCAATTTTGAGCCCAAAATTCCTAGAAAACCTGAATGTCCTCCACCAACAGAACCAATTGGTTTTTTCTTTTTTACTGATACTCGTATGGAAGAACGTCATATTTATGACGAACACAGAAGATTCCGAGAGAAGGAAGCTGAGGAACAAAGAATAGCAAAGATCATGGAGGAAGAGGTAAGATATAAGAACTAATTCATATTATCGATCTTTTTTCAATATTTAACTTTTTATGCATTTATGTTAATTAAAGGTACGCAGTGCGGAGGAAATCCATCGGTTAAGAGCAGATTTAGTTCATCACGCTCAACCTATTCGATATTATACACCGATAAATATACAACCATCGGATAAAAAATCGACAAGACCAATTTCTCCCATGATCGGTGAAAAACGACGTAAATACATGCAAATGTTGGATAATTACGAAGGGCGTCCTTAATGTGCGTCCCGGGTATAGCTGAGATTATTATTCCATACCCTTTTTTCCTTAAATATGATTGGTTCAAAATGTGGCTCAACCAGCCACAAATTTTGTGTAACATTTATCTTTGAAAAAATATTTTTTTATTCTTTCACAAATATGTTCAGGTATTCTTCTTTACAAAAATACATCATCAAAAATGTATAATACTGTATGGCAGTTACATTTTGCCTTTATAAATTATTTATTTTTTTAAATTAAAATTATTAAAAATCTTATAAAAATTATCAAAAAAGTAAATTTGATTTTAATAAAGACAAATTTAAACTTTTAAAAATAGATTATCTTTCTAAAATATTAAATAATAAATTGGGGTTTTTTTTAAATTAATTCTATTAATTCTTAAAAATAAAAAGTTGATAAGCTAATTAGGCTGAGCCAATTTTTTGTTTATCGCAGTTTTCAGAATTCTGTATACGTTATAATTACTTGATGATTATGATTACAGGACAATAACTGGACAATTACTGGACAATTACTGAGTGATTATGATTATAGGACGATTATAGGACGATTACAGGACAATTACCGGGCAAAATTGTCCAGTTTTTGTCCAGTAATCGTCCTATAATCACAATCTCATAATCTTTTTTATTAGATGACCTGCAGGGGGTAGCACAATTTTGAAAAGCGCAATAATATAACATAGGGGGTCCCAATCTGGAGGACAAAAATTAATACATAAAATACAATACATGGCCAGAATTACCATTAATTTTGGCCAAATTTTTGACCAAAAGAGTGAGCAAAAATTTTGGATGATAATTCCAGCTAAGACTTAAAGATTTGTCTAATTTCAGCTTAAATTACATGTATTTTTTTTACATAAAAATCCAAAAACAGAGGGGGAAGGGGGTTATGTTAAACAAAAAATTGCCTTATTATAACAAGATTATTTTTAAATACTTTAATTTTTTTTTTTTTGGTAATTGCTATACATTTACTAAGAACAATTTTAAATACTTTAATAATAAATTATCTATTATTATTAAATTATAAAATTACCTTTTTTATATTAATTTTAAAAAATATATCTGATATTAATAAAAAAGCTTATGCTTTAGTAATAAACTAAATTACAGTAATACCTTTATAAGTGCATTCTCTATAAGTGTATACACTATACATGAAGCCGAAACCTCTATAAAGCTGGACAGGGTTTTGGACTTTCAGTAATTTAATTATAATAAATTATTAAAAATTATCCAGAAATCCATCTGAAACTCCAAAGACTTTATATTATAGTTTCAGCTGGATGTAAAGATTAATTTTTATCATTTATTAACTTAATTTTGATTTAAAGACGTGGCCAAAAATCACGTGAAAAGGTTTCAGCTACAAGTATAGTATACACTATATAAATTCTCTTTAAGTGCATGGTGGGTTTGGTTCCAAGTTCTAATTTATAAGGGCTTTTAATATTTATTTTCTATAAATGCACATTCTCTTTAAGTGCACATTCTATTATTTTTTACTATAATTCCAAGGAGGATGCACTTAAAGAAGTATTACTATTAGTATTTATTAGTATGATAACTGCATAATAATAATTAATTTGATTCTTTAAAGAATAAAATTATTAATAAATTTAAAAACTTTAAATTTAATTCTAAATTTGCTATTTTAGTAAGTAAATTAAAAATTTTATAAATTAAATTGTACAAATCAAAAGAAAAATTAATCTGATATTATATAAGAAATTACATAAAGTAATATAAATTTTGCAAATATAAAAAACTTAAAATTAATTTTATTTTTTATTTATTTTATAACTCTAAAATTATAAAATTATAAAATTTTTTTTTTTTTTTACAAGATAGTACAATTTGTAAGTTTATATGTAAAAATACAGAAATATTTGTTATATAACTAATTTTTTAAAAACTTTAAACTAGTTTTCTATTTATAAGATCACTTCTGTACTCTACTATCATCTTATGAAATTCATCTGTATTCTTCCATAATAACTATTGAATTATATAAGATCATCATATTATAAGGTTTTAGTATATGCTTTTACTACTTTTTAAATAAAAAAAAGAAATGTTATGTTATATTTATATATTTTTGTATTAGTATTATATACCTTTCATAATATCCTATTTTCTTCTCTAATAAAATTAAATAAAAAGATTACTATTTTATCTAAAAAATGTTTAAATAGTTAAAATAAAAAAACCAATAATATTAAATTGTTAATACTATACTAATAATATTATTTATAATAGAATTCATTTTAGGCTAACTAATATTAAATTAAATGTAATGTAAAATACATAGCTAATTCAAAATTTTTTACAGTAGATGTAATTATTTCTTATAGAGTTTTTCTTAAAATTAAAATTAAACATTATATAATTTACTTATTGAAAGATATTGATCTTTTACTAAAATACAATTAATATATTTCATAAGTTTTAGCTTTTATAAAAATTACAACTTTTTATGCATTACTTGTTAAATAACAGATTCATTGAGTTTATTAATTTTAAAACAACCTGAAAAAATATTAAATAATAAATTTAAAATTATAAATTAAATGTTAAAATTAAAGATTATAAATGAAATAACAGTAAAGCTTTAAAAAGGATCTGGTAAAAAAAAGTTAATTGATAAAAAAAAGTTCAAAAAAAAGGGATGATAATTATAGTGATAAAGATGGTAATTATTCTGGTAATAATAATAAGATAATAGTGAAATAATAATGAATAAAGAATATTGAAGATATAAATGATGGCAAAGAAACTTTTATTAGTTAATATTAATGCAAATAAGTTATATATCCAATTAGTTGAATCTGTCACAATTAGTATTTCTCCAATTACAAATAACTGTATTTGCAAAATATTTATTTCCAAAAAAAAAATTGGTGTATTGACAATGTTGCAAGTTAAACAAGTATTGGAAAGCAAGGTAAGCAAAAAAAAATTAATAATGATCGAATTTGTGTCTGTTGTTCCTGCAATACCTTCATAAGGATTAATATTATTCAGTTCTTATGCATCATCCATCGTAATCAAATCAGTTCTTGGAATAAAAACAGGTTCGGAGTAGCAAGCAATCTAATTCATTTCTTAGCGCATAATCTTTTTCACATTACAAGCATTTCCCATGATCTGTAATTCTTTATCTTTAACAATATCGTCCCTAACTTTTTGAGAATGCTATAAGTGAGGTTTCGAATACCGGAAAGAAGTGAAAGAAGCATCCTATTGATCCAGATCTTTAGGAACCTATAAACAAGCAAAGTATGAAGTAGTAAAAAATGTCCTTTTATAGCGCTAGAAAATTTAATCCTCCTTGCAAACTGCATAACCCCAAATGAATAAATACGTAAAAACAAAAAAAATTTTTTTTATTAATACATTTAATACATGCAAAATAAATATATATCGGGTCTATGCCATAGTACATGCGAAAAATACATCGAACGTGACATCTACGCTACTATACATGATTATTTTTTCGAACGGTATTCTTCTATCCTAGCTTTTTTCTTTGAAGATTCGTCTTCCGCATATACCCTATCTTTCAACAGCCCTACTATTATTTTCAAAACCTTCTTCACAGCACTACACAAATGATTAGTATACGCTGGAACTTTTGTCCAAGGCCTTGTTAAATTTAATAATAACGGGAACTTTCACTCGTCTGAAAAATTTCACCCGGAGAATAGAACAATCCCTGACTGATGCCACAAAGTTAGACCTAGTTTGTACACAATTAAAATATTTTATTTTCACGTGCAATGAATGAACCAATGAATATTCATTTGATCAGCATATACGCCATTATGGTAAAAAACAAAAAAAAACCGTTTAAAAAAATGTTTCTCTAATTCTCTCATCAATCAACCTTATCAAAAAAAACTTTTTTTCTTTTCTTATAAATTAATTCCAATAAAAACGATTAAAACACGACGTCAAATAAATTCATATATTTTCCTTAGGATATACCTTTTTAACTAATTGTGTCTTTTTTTTTTATCATTAAATAAAATTTGAAATTTATTTATTATAAAATTATATAAAAGAAATGTTTCAGCAAGTTAAAACAGGTTATTTACTTTCTTTTTTTTTAAAAGTATTATAATAAAATTACTTTATTTTAATGATCGTTCTTCGTTTTTTAGTTGTATCCTACGTAGCTGGAACGTCAACGCTTCGTCAATACGATCTTGGTGAACAAGTTGCCAGTTCAGGTTTATGGAAGATCTTTGCAGGTGGATGATATTTTTGTTTTCTTAAATAATTTTTTAAAATGACTCTTATTAATCTAATTTAATTATTGATAGGTACTAAAAAGACGACAGGACAAAAAGTAGCCGTATTTGTGGGTATTAGAAATCTAAATCTTAAATTAATCGGGTTTATTATAAAATTATTAATGAATAAATATTATTTAGATGTTTGAAAAAAAGATTATAGACAATCCTTTAAGGAAAGGTTATGATAAAAAAGAGACCGAAAGGGTTTATACAGTTTTAAAAAAAGAGGTAATAAAAAAATATTTATTTATAATTATTTTAATTTTAAATATATTTTTACTTATTTGTATTTGATTTTAGGCTAGTCAATTGTCGCGACTTCGCCATCCATCACTATTAGAAGTTGTTGAAGCTGTTGAGGAAACAAGAACAGTTATCACATTTGCAACTGAACCTATTTTGGCTTCTCTATCAAATTTACTTGGAAATTATGATAATTTATCTCCTATCCCGAGCGACATTAAGAGTTTTGATATGGATGAATTAGAGGTACAAATTATTTAGTAACGTTTTCTTGAAATGTAATCTTTTTTAAAATAATTTTATGTAGATTCAGAAGGGTTTACTTCAAGTCGGAAAAGGCTTACAATTTTGTCATAATGATGCTAAAATTGTTCATTCAAATCTTGTTCCAGAAGCAATATTTGTAAATACAAAGGTATAGATATAATAAATAAAATTTTTTATTTAAAGAATAACTGATGCTTATATTTATTTTAATTAGGGAGACTGGAAAATTGGAGGGTAATTTAAATTTAATCATTTTTAATTAGATTTTTCAGTTTAATTTATCTTGTCGAAAAAAAAAAAATGTATACATATATATTAGATTTGGATTCGGCACTTTTCTCAATAATCCTGATTCCCCAGTACCTTACGAATATCCAGATTATGATGTTCGAATACCAAGTTACGCGCAAAAAAATTATGATTACATGGGTAAATAAATATACCTAAGTTCTTTAAATTTGTTGTGCCTCAGATGACGACTGATCTAATTTTTTGGTCAATTTTATGATGCCTTAAGAGAGTGGCTAAAATAATTCATCTGAAGTGCGAACTGACGGTTAACACACAACATATTTATACTAAAAAACTTATTGTCTTCGATTTCTTTGTAAATTTAGCGCCTGAATACGTGTTGGATGAGAATCTTGATTTCGCGAATGACATGTTTGCGCTTGGCTGTTTAATATATACGGTGCATAGACATGGCAAACCTCCAATGGAAAACCATAATAGTATTCACACATATCGAAAAAATATTGAAAATTTATCATCGATAAATTACGACCATCTTCCATACCATCTTCATGGTAGTTTTTGAAATTTTATTCTATTTTTATTATAATGATTAAATATCTAATCGGTTTATATATTTTTATTGTCTAGAGGTTATGTATAATCTTATTACGCGATATCCATCTCAGAGAATGACTGCAGCTGAATTTCAAACGTGCAAATACTTTGATAATGTCTTAGTTTCAACTGTGAAATTCTTTGAAAGCTTTCCTGAGAAAACCGCAGACGACAAAGCAAATTTTATGAAAGGCTTAATCAGAATTTTGCCGCAATTTCCTGAAAGAGTACTAGTTCGCAAGGTAAATTTACTTTAAAATATATTTTTATTTATATAGAAGGAAATAATTAACTAATATATTAAATATGATTTAGATTTTACCATCTCTTCTTCAAGAAATGAAGGATCATTCACTTTTGGCTTATACTCTTCCTAATATTTTCTTTATAGCACAAAAATTATCTCCTAATGATTTTTGCGAAAAAGTTCTTACTCCTCTTAAACCAAT
Source organism: Rhizophagus irregularis (assembly GCF_026210795.1). NCBI lineage: Eukaryota > Fungi > Glomeromycota > Glomeromycetes > Glomerales > Glomeraceae > Rhizophagus > Rhizophagus irregularis. The sequence goes on from NC_089434.1 coordinate 1,875,457, forward strand.
ATTTTCTGTTTCTGAACCAATGCAAAATATGATAACTTGCCTAGATAATATTGATTTGTTTCAACAAAAAACCTCATCTTATATATTTAAAGAAGGTATTTTATAAGCAAACTTAACTTTTTATATTATAAATTTTACTAACTTTACGCGCACCATAGATGTAATGCCCTTAATTTATCATGCGTTGGAAGCTAAAACACCTGCAATACAAGACAAAGTTCTTAAAGTTATTCCAGCGATAGCTGATTCTTTAGATATTTCGACTGTTAAGGTTTCATTATTTCCAAGGATTCAGGTATGAAGAAATATTTTTTTTTAACAAATATAGATTCAATTATAATTAATGATTTTTATAATTTTTAACAGAATTTGTTTATCCATACTACACTATTATCCATTAAAGTTATAGCCTTAGTCTGCCTTCAATCATTAATAAAATTTTTGGACAATGTAGGTCTATTTGTTAATTATTGGTTATTTCAGTTTATAATTGCTTACATTATTAATTTTTCTCTTTTTGTTGCGTAGTTTACGATAACGGAAAAACTTATACCTTTGTTAAAAGGTATCAAAACAAAAGAAGCCACTGTAATGGTAAATAATTTTTTGTTATAATTAAATTTATGCATTATATATATATTTAATATGCTTTATATTATAGGTTACTACGCTATCAGTGTTCGAAGAAATGGGCAAGAATGGAGAAAAAGATGTTATAGCTACTGAAATAATACCACAATTATGGAGACTATCTGTTGTTCCTACGTTAAATCTTCAACAGGTATGAAATTATAATTTATACAGAAGTTTTTTTTTTAAAAAAATTTCTCTGTACTAAATTTTTCACCCTTTTAGTTTCAAAAATTCATGGATGTGATCAAAAAATTATCTATGAAAGTTGAACAGGATCATTCTCGTCAACTTCAAGACATTAGGAATATTGAAGATAATACAAAGAAATATGTAGAAGGAGGAAAAAGTAGTGATGATGTAGTTCCCGTTGATTTTGAAAAGCTTGTTGGTTCATCAGGAGGAACAATAAATGGTAATACAAGAAATGGCATTAGTAATGGTGCCATTGAAATTCCATCGGATCCTTTTGACACACCGGGTAATAATCCTGTTGCCGAATTTATGACTACATTAGGATCTTCTAATATGGTACGTTTTTATTCAAAAATTCTTCTCTCTAATATTTTAAAATAGGTTTGCCAATAATTTTTTTAATTATTAGAATTCGACGAAAAGTGATAGAAAATTGTCATCATCATCCGTTCAATCTGATTTCTTCATAACAAATGGAGGAATTACTCCAATGTCACCAAAACCTCGTAATTCATTAAATTCAACAAATTCATATGCAGGAAGTAAAGCTCATTCGCAGACACAATCAATAAATTCATTTTCTACAACATCTAAACCTTCACTTGATATAATTCCATCATTACCGCCACCAAATTCTTCAAAAGCAGGAACACTTTCATCAACTTCAACTACTACTTCAATTTCATCAAGTCTTTTTAATTCAATAGCAACAACTTCACGAATGTCTCAACAAAATTTTGATCATTCAAATACAATGAATACGTCTAGGCCATCATCAAATACGCCATCTTTAAACAACATATATTCACCTAATACAAATACAAACACAAGTTTTAATTCCCAATTTAATTCAATGTCATCATTGCCAAACAAAAATAATAATACACTTAATTTGAATAAGAATATGAATACTCCTCCATCTCAACCTATGTTTAATGCCGGAAGTATACTTCAACCCATAAATTCAAATAAGTCAGGGTTAAACAACAACGGCAATAGTAATAATAATTCAAGTACTAACCAAAAAATAAGCAAGGGAGATTTAACGATGTTCGATCCCTATTCGTAAAATTTTTTTGTTAGATATATTTATTATTATTTAGAGGGAAATAGCAGAGTTGTACAATTTATAATGATTAAATATATGTTAAAATTATTTATATAGTATTAAAATAAATTATACCATGTAATATTATAAATTAATTAATATGCGTTATTTTACAAAAATCAAAATTAATATAATTCAAAAATTTCGAAGGTAAATTAATATAAATAAAAATTTAGCATTATCTGTTACGTCCCTTTCTATAAAATGAATAAAGTATTTAATATGAATTAAACACATTAATCAAAAATTAAATGTATAGGGATTGAAGAAAATTTCTTTGGTGTATAGATCTCTGATATTAAGAATTAATATGAAAGAATAGACAAACTTAAAATGCGAGTTTAGCGTTTAAACATTTTTTTTTCAAATATCAGATATCATGAATTTCTAATTAAAAATCAAAGCCTGCCAAAAACTGCCATTAAAAATAAGTGACCAAAAATGCTTAATTTTAACTATTTTTTGACGATAAATTATCTAGCCTTTCTTTAGCTTCATGACTTCCATTCTTTACGGCTTTTTCGTACCAATAAATAGCTTTTTCTATATTCTTTTCTGTTCCCTTACCTTGTTCGTATAAAAATGCAAGACTTTTTTGTGCATCACGATTTTCTTCTTGAGCAGCTATTTTGTAAAAATCGAATGCTTTTTCTTTATTCATATTCACTCCAATTCCATGATCATAACAATATCCAACTTTATACTGAGCATCTACAAATCCTTGATCAGCTGATTTTTTATAAAACCCAAATGCTCTAACTTTATTTTGAAGTATACCCTCTAATTCGCAACATTTGCCCAAGTTATATAATGCAACTTTACTGTCATCTTCTGCTGCTTTCTGATACCACCAACACATATTATCTAAAATGTTTATTGATTTTTCATCATAATCATAACGTTCAACATTAATTTGTGCCACGTTATTATATAATTCAAATCCTTTTTTCTTATTAACCTCAGTTCCAATACCGTTTACATAGCAATATCCTAGTAAGAGTTTTGCATAAAAAAAATTATTATCAGCCGATTTTTTATACCATTCAAATGCTTTAACCTCATCTTTTTCAACACCAGTTCCTAGTTCATAATATTCGCCTAAATTATATTGTGCTATTTCATGTCCATTTTCTGCTGCTTTATGATACCAATGAAAAGCCTTTTCTAAATCTTTCTTTGTTCCTATTCCATTTTCGTGTAAAAATCCAAAATTATTTTGTGCTCTACTATAATTTCCTTCTTCAGCAGCTATTTTAAATAATTCAAAAGCCTTTACATGATTAATATCTGTTCCAATTCCACGATAATAACAACGTCCTATTAAAAATTGTGCATTTATATTTTCTTGTTCGGCCGATTTTTTATAAATTTCAAATGCTTTACTAGGGTTTTTTTCTATTCCTTTTCCAAATTGATAACATTTTCCTAAATGATATAATGCACTTGAATTTCCATTATTAGCTGCTTTTTCATACCAATAAAAAGCTTTCTTTAAATCTACATTTGTTCTTGCTGTACCTTCTTCATATAAATTACCAAGGTAAAGCTGTGCACATATGCTATTATTCCCTATGGCATTACGCAAACAAATAATTGCTAATGGAATATTAATCTCAGTTCCTGTTCCCAATTGATAGCATTTACTTAAATAAACTTGTGCAATATGATAATTATCTTCTGACGCTTTTGAAAATAATTTAAATGCTTCATGAATATTATTTTCAATAATAATACCATTATAATAAAGAAACCCGAGAAGGAAAATATATTGAGGTTTTGTTTGATTATTCATAAGCCAGTTAAAAATGTCATTACTTGGAATTTGATCGTAAAGATTAATACATTGATTAATAAATTGATTTGTTTCCATAAAGTTATATCCTCTTTTATCTTGTACCTTAATCAACAATGTAATTAATTTATCAACAATTTTTTCGATAGTTAAACCACTTATCTCATCAAACAATTTTTTCGCTTGTTTTAATATATATAGAGGAATTTCATTTTCTGTCATATCATCTAAATCATATTTTAGTATAAAATCGCTTATTACTAAATCAGTAAATTCATCCTCTTTTGACACCTTATTTTCTGTATTTTCTACATGTACGATAGAATTAATTTCTCCATTATTTTCATGAGAAATTATTGACTTTAGAGATGAAACAACTTTTTGTATATTAGGTCTTTTATTAGGATCATCTACCCAACATGCTAATTTTTTTTTTTTTAGAAAAAAGAGCCAACGTAAATAAATAAAATAAATATTGAAAAGAATATTATTTAAATTTAATAATTTACCTTCGTATAAATTACTATATTCAGGTGGTGTATTTTTAATAATATCCTCCCTCATTCCATTTCTTATAGCTATAGCTAAACTTGCATCGTATGGTGTATTTTCGTCATAAAAAGGTCTACGCCCACTTGATAACTGCCAAAAAAGGACACCAATACTATAGACATCTGATTTAGTAGTTATTACATATGATTGATTTTCTAAGCATTTTGGATCTACGTATGGTAGCAGACCGTGTGCATCTTTAAGATAATTTGGTGCTTCAGATATCTTTCTAGATAGGCCGAAGTCTGCTAATTTAACATTATTCCGATGTATGAGTACGTTATACGCATGCTAAGATATAGATATAATATTATTAATCTTATATAAATTACAGTGAATTATTATGTTTATTGTGTTACCAAATCACAATGTATTATTCCTTCATCATGAACACATTCTACAGCATTTGCAAGTTGCAATGCCAACCGATATTTATCATTCCATTCAAGTTCGTTGAATTTTTCCTTTAAATAAGAATACAATGAACCACCATCAGCATATTCGAGAATTAACAAATATTTATTTATCTGATTAGCTAAACCAGAAGTTTCTAGTTTTGAAACTCCATAAAATCGTAAAATGTTTGGATGAAAATCAACTTCTCGCTGTATTTCTATCTATAAAATATTCTAACGAGTTAATACTAATTTTGCTTATTAACTATCGGAAATTGGCAATACTGTATCATCATTTGAAATTTAAATGAATTACCTCATTCAAGATTTCTTTAACAGTTAATTTATATGAAGATTTAACAATCAAAAGAGTGTCGGTTCCTTTCCAATTCGCTTGATAAATATTTCCGACTGAACCATGATTAATTTCTTTCATATTAGTGAATTCGGAATAAGGATAATATTTTATATTAACTGTTTTTTCTACCCATTCAACGGGGTCATCAAATTGCTTATATGTCATCATTTCTCATTAATGTTAAAATTGAGAAAAAAAGAGATTTTCCAACCTGACCGTTGACCCGATATATTTTGGGTTGTTTTTTATATATAAAAAAAATGCATGATTTGTGGTACAATATTTATTAATGTTTATGAAATTGTGCTACATTATACAGAATTACAGATCGTCAATTTCAGTCTTATAACGTGACAGTCGTGACATCATCTTTCCAAGTATATATTTCAAAGAGCTTTCACAATTGTGAAAATGTATCCCGTTCCATAGTACTGTATCTATTAGTTTTCCAGAAGAGAGAAACAAAGTAAAAATCTACCGTTAATACTGTATATAATATACAAATAAATAATTTTATGTCATAGAAATAATATCTTTTCAAGTTAATTAGCTGAAAATTTTAATTTCAGGTGTAATTAACAAAACGAATTTTAATTTGGCTTAGTTGTTAAGGTCATAAACATAATTATGGAGATATACATAATGAAAATATTCAAGATTGCATTTTTTTTATTTTTTTACCGGTGTGCGTTTACTGTAAACAGTACAAGGAATAAATTTACTATCAAAACATTGTCCAATAATAATACCATTAGTCATTAAAAAATTACATGATTCTGGACACTTTGAATTTAACATATTTTAATGCCAAATAATTTTTTCTATATTGTTAATTACATACGAAAACAAGAATAAATTCTTATTGTATCATGCAGTTTTTTGCAATATTGATGAAGGGACTTATAAACTATTTATTACATTATGAAGGCCTAAGTGTCTATTCACCCCGTTAAATAAAGTATCTATCTAATAAAAGAATCACCTAACGCTAAATACATAGTAAATTAAAATAAAAGATATATAAAAAGAAAAAGAAAGCCTAAAATAAAAAAGAAAAAAATTTCTACATGAATAAGAAAATGGTTAGTGTCTCCGGGTTGAACTGTGTTATCGGTCCGATACAGCAGCTTTCTCGATTAAAACCGTAAATAAATCATACCCTACAAGGGTGCTATAAACCTATAAATCGTAAATCCAGAAAAAAACTTGACCGTCCTTATTCAATCTCTAATCTAAATCCAAATCTACATCCGCACGCGTAATCGCTTTCTTTTTCTTGCGTTTCTTCCTATTATCTTCTTCCGTCTCATTCAAGTCCACTTATGCATATCAATTTGATCCTTAATTCATTTAGATTTATGTATTTGTTCACTTTTTGATCGGCAGTAAGTTATTTGTTTGAAACGTGTTGCAAAAGGTAAGTCTTTTTCATACATACAAAACAGAAGATATTCAAGTGCTTTAATAGATAATCAACCGAATTCAATATCATTTAATATATGTTGCTGCTTTTGAACACTAAATTAAGAAGAATATTATCTTCTGATAATAGTACTATTTCCGCAACTTTAGATAATAATTCTGGCGAATAATTGTTTTGGCAGTTTTTACAAATTTCAGGTAATTGAAAATAATCTACAGCATATTATATTTTGTTAACTAATGAAATTTCTCTAATTGATCCTGTGTAATTATTCTATTCTATTCATATTTAATACTCAAATGATTATTAAATTTTCCATCTCATCGAATAATTTGAAAAATAAAAAAATTACGACTTTAGAAAATGTTTGTCCGGAGTCTGTCATTAAGTCGTGATTTATTATCGTATCATTTATATTTTTACTTTCACATAGCTAGTAAGTAGTAACTAAAAAAAAGTTCTTACTCTGACACTGAAATGGGAAGTAAATTTACTATACTGTATTACTATATTTAATGGGAGTTCCATTAAACATACTGAGAATTAATATATTAATATTAGTACGTCTTAGACTAGACTATAATGTGCTAGGACGTTAATCTACTAGATAGATTATAGTGTGATTATTAGACTATAATGTGCTAAGAATATAAGATGTTATTAGACTATAATGTGCTAAGAATATAAGATGTTATAGGTACACTATAGTCTACTATATTATACTCATAATTTTATTTCAGTTTATGAGGGGTGGTAGAAATAATTTTATTTTATGGAGTGGTGGGATGAGTATGCTTCTCTCTGCGCCCTTTTTATTATCAAAGAGCTATACATCTGTTTGCCTCTTCGGCGCTGCATCCAGAATCTGTTGGGTCTATAATGGCTTCAGCATACAATTTTAAGATCAGGTGGAATAAGGTATCAAGTAAAAATACTAACCCGTTCGAGATGAATTATATGGTTCTTCAGTTCGTTCTTCGCAGATTACATTCAATATTGTTAGGTGTTAAAATGGTAAGCCATTAAATTTCGAATATACATAAGGGACTTACTTGATTTAGTTGGGCTTTCTCATCAAGCATCTTGTTCTCTATATGAATTATTTGTCTCTTCGTTTGTATTTTCCAGAAAAGATCTATCTGTTTCGACTTTTTATCACCTTTATATTATTATATAGAAAGAGTGACAATATATTATCAGCCTGAAACAACGGATAAACACCCAGTCTTTCCTTTACTGACACGCAATCCGCAAAGTAGTCCATTGAAGCACTGCACACTAACACACCATTTAGAGTATGCTCACCAACAAGCACGGCAACCTTTCCCACTGCCAATACGCGATTAGCAGGGTAATTAGTGACAGAACAGAGCGTGCGACTAACACACCATTATGGTATGCTCACCAGCAAGCATGCAACCTTTCACACTGCAAACACGCGATCAGCAGGTATCTGGTGACAGAATAGAGCAACTTAGGCTGTAGTATCGACTAAATAAATTCAACTTGCCTTAAAAACATTTATCCAGTTTAGTACCTTCTTCCCGATTTCGGAAGTTTCAGTATAATACTCTTTAGTTCACCTTTATACGTACCATTTTTTCATCATCTAAATTACCTTCGCGTAGTCGGAAATCTAAAGCTTTTTAAGTGAAGGGCTTTCTGTGCTTTTCCAAAAGACTACATACGATATTCAAACAACGAGTTATATTATAAAGCATTTTCATAAAGAAATAGCTACAATTTGTCTTATCAGGTTATTTCAGAGCGTTAAGACATTCAGTACTCAGATCCATTTTATATCTTTCGTTGCGAAAATAATATAATCACGAAAAAGTAATATAAGAGTTAATTTCCATAAAATGTAAAATCGCATGACGTACAATCTTGATCTTCCAATGCAAACTAATGGGACATGTGCATATGAAAAAAATAATGATTTATTTTTTTGAAACTTTATTAATTTTCAGTGAAAAAGTGGAGCTAGCGAATGAAATGTATGATGCTATCAGAGAGAGAGAGAATACGTACTTAAAAATTTTTTTCGATTTTACAGAATCTGTTGGTACGTAAAAATGCTTATCATAAGTTTTACTGCCCGAACAAGAAGAAGTAATGTATAGAGGCGGGAATATCGATTAACATACTGATGTTCTATTATGAATTTAAGGAGTGTCGAGTTGATCTAATTACTATCGTGACGCGGTCATATTAACGTTCTGAATGTTTGAAGTCAATTGTGCAAGTTGTGAGGCCTTTATAGAGCATGGAATTGAACGCTGTAGTTATTCATCCAACTTAACCCGCTGGTAAAGATTATTACTGTATCTTCAAAATGATACACATGACTAAATAATTTACCAAAATACCAAAATATATTAGAGGCATCACTTATCCATTAAAAATAGAGAATAACCTAATAAAAGAATGTATGTTAATTAAATCACAATTAATAAATTTATTTGTAAATAAAAATGGTGAAAATATTAATTTATCGTATTTGTTTATTCATAATTTATGAAATAAGACGATGAAGATTTATTTTGTAAATAATTAAATAATTAGTACAACAAAATAATAATAACTACTATAATTATCCGACGTTATCATTATTTATAACTTTGATGTCCTGCTTTTTCATACCAGTAAATGGCTTTTTCTGTACATTTCTTTGTCCCTTCTCCTCGTTCATACAAAAGTGCAAGACTTTTTTGTGCATCACGATTTTTCTTTCTAGCAGCTACTTTATAAAATTCAAACGCCTTTTCTTTATCAATATTAACTCCAATTCCATGATCGTGACAATATCCAACTCTATATTGAGCGTCTGCAAATCCTTGATCGGCAGATTTTTTATAGAATTCAAATGCTTTAATTTCGTCCTTTTCAACACCCTTTCCATTTTCATATAATAATCCTAGATTATATTGTGCTACTTCATCTCCATTATCTGCCGCTTTTTGATACCAATAAACTGCTTTTTCTAAACTCTTTTCGATACCCATACTACTTTCATAACAATATCCAAGTTGATTTTGTGCATCGTTATAATCATTTTCAGCTGACTTTTTATACAATTCAAATGCTTTAATTTCATCTTTTTCAATGCCCTTTCCATTTTCGTATAATAATCCCAGATTATATTGCGCTACTTCATCTCCATTATCAGCTGCTTTTTGATACCAATAAACTGCTTTTTCTAAATTCATTTCGGTAATTATGCCGCTCTCATAGTAATATCCAAGTTTACTTTGTGCATAACTATAATTTTGCTCAGCTGACTTTTTATACAATTCAAATGCTTTGATTTCATCCTTTTCAATACCATCTCCAAATTCATAACATTCACCTAAATTATATTGTGCAATTTTATTCCCATTTTCTGCTGCTTTTTGATACCAATAAACTGCTTTTTTAAAATCTTTGTTTATACCTATACCAACTTTATAATAATATCCTAAACTATTTTGCGCATCAACATATTCTTGCTCAGCTGATTTCTTATACAATTCAAATGCTTTGATTTCATCTTTTTCAATACCATCTCCAAATTCATAACATTCACCTAAATAATATTGTGCAATTTTATTCCCATTTTCTGCTGCTTTTTGATACCAATAAACTGCTTTTTTAAAATCTTTTTCTATACCTATACCATTTTTATAAAAAAATCCTAAACTATTTTGTGCGTCACTATATTCTTGTTTAACAGATTTTTCAAACAATTCAAATGCTTTAACTTCATTTTTTTTAATACCAATTCCATATTGATAACATCTACCTAAATTATATTGTGCGATTTTATTTCCACTTTCTGCTGCTTTTTGATACCAATAAGTTGCTTTTTCTAAATTTTTTTCTATACCTATACCACTTTCATAAAAATATCCAAGTTGACATTGTGCATCATTATGATTTTGTTTAGCTGATTTTTTATACAATATAAATGCTTTAACTTCATCATTTTTAATTATTTCATAATATTTACCTAAATTATATTGTGCAATTTCACTTCCATTTTCTGTTGCTTTTTGATACCAATAAAAAGCATTATCCAAATTTTTCTTTGTTCCCTTTCCATTTTCATACAATAATCCAAGATAATTTTGCGCTTTGCTATATCCATTTTCAGCTGATTTTTTATACCATTCAAATGCTTTAAATTCATCTTTTTCAACACCTTTTCCATCTTCATAACATCTGCCTAAATTATATTGTGCAACATTAATTTCATTTTTTGCAGCTTTTTGAAACCAATAAAAAGCTTTTTTCAAATTCTTTTTTACTCCTTTTTCATTTTCATATAAAAATCCAAGATTATTTTGTGCATAACTATTATTTCCTTTCTTCGCAGATTTTTTATACCATTTAAATGCTTTGACTTCATCTTTTTCAACACCATAACCATCTTCATAACATTTAGCCAAATTATATTGTGCAATTTCATTTCCGTTTTCTGCTGCTTTTTGATACCAATAAAATGCTTTTTCTAAATCCTTTTCTGTACCAATACCATTTTCATAAAAAAATCCAAGATTATTTTGTGCCAAGTTATAATTTCCCTCGTCAGCTGATTGCATATATAATTCAAATGATTTAATTTCATTTTTTTCAATACCAATACCATATTGATAACATCTACCTAAATTATATTGACCAATTTTATTTTCATTTTCTGCAGCTTTTTGATACCAATGAAAAGCTTTTTCTGAATCTTTTTTGATCCCCTTTCCATTTTCAAATAATATTCCAAGATTATTTTGTGCATTACCATAATTACCTTCTTCGGCAGCTATTTTAAATAATTCAAAAGCCATCGTATTATTAATATCAGTTCCAATTCCTTTATAATAACAACATCCAAGTAAAAATTTTGAAACAATATTTTCTCGATCAGCTGATTTTTTATAAAGTTCAAATGCTTTTTTTTCATCTTTTTTGATTCCTTTTCCATGTTGATAACATTTACCTAAATGATACAATGCACTTAAATTTCCATGATTAGCCGCTCTTTCATACCAATAAAAAGCTTTATTTAAATCCACATTTGTTCCTTTACCATCTTCATATAAATTACCAAGATAAAGTTGACCACATATACTATTATTCTTTATAGAATTATTTAAACAATTAATTGCTAAATCACTATTAATTTCAGTTCCAACTCCTGTTTGATAACATTTACTTAAATAAACTTGTGCAATATTATAATTATCTTCTGATGCTTTTGAAAATAATTTAAAAGCTTCATCATTATCCTTATCTACAATAATACCATTATAATAAAGAAAACCGAGAAAGAAAATATATTGAGGATTATTTGATTGATTTTTTATAAGCCAATTAAATATATTATTTGTTTGATTTGAAAGAGTAATATAATGATTAATAAATTGATTCGTTTCTAAAAAATTATATCCTTCCTTATCTTGTATTTCAATTAATAAAGAAATTAATTTATCAATAATTGAATCTATAGAATCAAATATTTCATTAAATAGTTTTCTAACTTGTTTTATTATATATGGTAAAATTTTATTTTCTAACGTATCTAAATCATATTTTAATATAAAATCACTTATTACCAAATCATCAAATTCATTATCTATTGATATAGGATTAGAATTTATCTCTTTTGGTAATTCTTTCTTACATATAATAGCACTAATACATTCGTTGTGTTCTTTAGATATAATTGATTTTAAAGATAAAACAACTTGTTGTATAGCAGGTCTTTTATCAGGATCATTTAACCAACATGCTAAATTGATTTTTTTATAAGAGTTTAGAGAGTCAATGTAAATAAATATTCAAATAATAAAATTCATACTAAATAAATAATTTACCTTTATATAAATTACTATATTCGGGTGGTGTATCTTCAATAATATTCTCTCTTTTTCCATTTTTTATATTTATAGCCAAACATACATCATATTGTGTATCTTCATCATAAAAAGGTCTACGTCCACTTGATAGTTGCCATAAAAGAACTCCAATACTATAGATATCTGATTTAGTAGTTATTGCATATGATTGATCATTTAAGCATTTTGGATCTACGTATGGTAACACACCGTATACATCCTTAAGATAAATTGATGCTTCAGATGTCTTCCTAGATAGACCAAAATCCGCCAATTTAATATTATTCTGATGTATAAGTACATTATGTGCATGCTAAGACATAGAATTAAATTAAAATTAGTAATTTTATATAATACTGCATTTAAATATTAAGAAATTATTACCAAATCGCAATGAATTATTCCTTCGTTATGAATACATTCTACAGCACTTGCAAGTTGTAATGCTAACCGATATTTATCACACCATTCAAGCTTATTAAAATTTTCCTTTAAATAAGAATGTAATGAACCGCTGTCAGCATACTCTATAACCAATGAAAATTTATTCATTTGATTTTCTAATCTTGAAATTCCATAAAATCGTAAAATATTTGGATGAAAATCGATTTCTCGTTGTATTTTTAACTAAAAAAGGATTTTTAATATTATTAATTCATATAATTCATTAAATAAAGTTATTACAGAAAATAATAATCATATAAATAGAGTTATTACCTCATTCACGATTTCTTTAATAGTCAATTTATACGAAGATTTAATGACAAGAGGAGAGTCAGCTCCTTTCCAATTCGCTTGATAAATCTTTCCAGCTGAACCATTACCATTAATTTCTTTTATATTGGTAAATTCGGAACAATTATAATATTTAATATAGTTTTCGTTAATCGCTTTTTCTACCCAATCAACGGAATCATCGGTTTGTTTGTCGATCGTCATTTTTGTACAAATAAATAAATAAAAAAAAAGGTATTAAAAAATAAAAAGCAAAAAAGAAAGATTTAACTCATTAATTCAAATAAACAAATAATTAATTAATTAAAAAAAAAATTTTTTAAATTTTTGTTACGGTTTATATTTCTTTTTTGTAAATATTTGTGCAATATTTTGTCAAATTGGTTTTGATTAACAAGAATGGTATTGATAAGGAAATGAATAACCACTATTAAGTGATAAACATCAAACACAATCGCATATGGCAGAACACAATGGCTTTGTTTATACATAAATTTACTAATTTGGTTTGCATCAACCAAGTTTGTTTATGAAAAGTAATCTAGGCCAATTCTTTGTTTAACATAACTGCCTTATTATTGAAATAATCATAAACGATTTTCGGGATTTTTTATCTGTTATATAGTAACATGCTATGACGTAAATTATATTATTATTTTTTTTTTTTTGGTTTTTACTTTTTTAAATAACCATTGCTTAAATTACCTAGACAAAATTTAAATTAAAAAATAAATCTTTTTATTATAGTTACTACAGTATATAGTAGCACTGCCTAAGAGACTCCCTTTCCGCGTACCCTATCGGATATTTTATTAGACAAAAAAAATTTTTTTAATTTAGACCCAGGTATAATTCAATTTTTTTAAATGAGGTAAATTGATATAGACCCGGGTATTTTATTATCCATACTTGATTTAACCATGTTCATGTGGAGGTTCCTTAACGTACGCACCGTGCGTACGTACATCCTATCAGAGTTTAGGAGTTATGCACTTGCACGTGATAGCGTTAAACTTAACTCCGGCCGGTGCGTACGTTAATATCGTACACATGATGCGTAAGTTAAAGATGGCGGATAAGGCTTAATTACCGTATTTTGCGGTATATAAGCACCCCTTTATTGCACTTAATGCCGGCCAAGATCCTCATAATTCTGGCCAAAATCGCTATAATTCTGACCAGGGGTACTTATTTTCAGGAGTGCTTACTAACCGCAAAATACGGAATTGTTAGGTACACTTATTTGTATGTACTTGATATTTATGGTGCATGAGATGGTTTTGTCTGTTAAACTACTTTCCTTCCCCTCTTTTTAGTACCTTTCATCATTTCAAGGCGCGACTTCAACTCCAAAATGTCCACAAGGCTCCAACAATAATAAAAAAAAAAGAAGATGGAACGTTTAATAGTTGTTAGTACATTCGTCACCCCTGTAAAAAAGTCGATCCGTTTTTTGTATTCCATCTTTTTTCGTCAAAGGCTCATATTTACGGAGTTTTTACAGAAATAATGGACAAAATTTTTTATAGGGCACTCCATGTAACCTATACAATCCTGATGTAACTACCAATTTGTAAAAAGAAATAACTTGCTTGAAATAAATCAGTACTTATTCGGTTTTTGCATGAATTATTGAATTATCATAATTCAAATAGTGCAATCTTTAAATCATATGATGTTACATAACAAATGCAAAATTTTCCTTTTTCATCAGATTTTTTCTGAAGTTTATAATACTGTAATTGCTGCAAATTTCTTTTACAGTTATAGAATATAAGTATTATAATATTATAATTATCTAAGTCTAAGGATTGTAAATTCAGGATACTTTGAATTCTCAAAAGTGAAACTATTACTTGTAAGTATTCTAATTTTTTGGTTTAAAAATTATAAACTAAAGTGAAATCTTTAATTACTAATTTTAATTAAATACTTTATATTCATTGAAAAATGTAATTTGCAATTGTATGATCCTAATTCCTAAATCATGTGATTATTAACCAATTAAATTTTAATTTTAATGATATTATTTGTTATTAAGAACACTTTTTAAAAATACTTTATAAAATGGAAACAAATTAATTTTTTTATAATAAATATATGACATTATTAAATATTTTTTAAGCATTTTTAATTAACAGGTGTAAAACTGGTTTATAATAGTATATTTAAGAAATTATATCATATCACATAATTACAAAATATTCTAAAATTTTAAATTACAATAATTCCATTTATATTAAATCTGCAAATATAAAATACATATCCTTAAAATCCACTTAGCAAGTTTTAGCAAGTTGAATTTAATTATACAAAGATATTAAAATACAATTTAAGTAAAAATAGTGATTCTATAAATATAATCTTATTTACTAATTATTTAATTTGTTTGATTAGAGCTTTCAAATAAGCTATAGATCATTAAATTCTAATTGTTAAATAGCAAATATCCTTAAAAGCTTAAAATACTATTATTATTTTTTAATTATAAATAATCATTTAACATCTAATAACTATTTTAACCATTTTGGATTATAATTATTAATTTACAAATCTTATTTTTTTCTATTCTGTAAATTCAAGATATATTTTTAGAATTTTGGTTAAAGTAAATTGACTTTCTTTATTAATTAAAAGTTGTTAAGCAGGTTTTAAACTGCTAGGATCTTAATTTTCATGATAGTACATTCAATATTCATAAAGTTATCTACATTTTTACAATGGTATTAATTTACAAATTTTATTTTTTTGTTCTGTGAATTCAAGACATATTTTTAGTTGAGCATTTTGAACAAAGTAAATTGATTTTCTATATTAATTGAAAGCTATTTAACTAGATTTAAAAGTACTAGAATTTACATTTTGTAATTAATACATTTAATACTTACAGAATTGTTTATTTTCTACAACTTGTACAGTTGTACTACATTTTTTAAGATAATATTTGCTGCATTTTTAAATAAATAACAAATATTTTACTATTTAAAATTTAATTTTTAATAATTAATTTTTTAATATTTTAAATAATAATATCTATTTTTTTTAATTTAAATTTTTTTATTATTATTTTATTTATAAAAATTAAGTAGAAATTCATATAATTGTTAAAAGAAAATAATGTATTTAATTATGTAAAAGATGCTTCAAATTTGATAATATAGAATTAAGATATATACAGTAAATAGAAAGAAATATGGAGGTAAACATTTAACTAATTTGTTATGCAAAATATTAAAAAATATGATGAATTTGCTTTTTATTGAATAAATGAAAAGTTATTATATAGATTATCCAAAGGAATATGTTTATTATATTTAACATAAAAATTTTTTGGTATTTAAACAGATTTCAACTATTTATCTTAATAGAATATTATATGAAAATATATTATTATACAGATATGATAAACAGGAACAAGGAGGTTAATTTTAAAAAATTGTTTAATTCTGAATAAGATAGATTCCATTCACTTTTTAAACAATTACTGCAACTAAAGCCTTTAATAAAGTGGCATAAAGGATATAGTTGATAAAAAAAAGCAAATAGTAAGCAATAGAAATCATAAGTAATATAGTTATATATAACTTTAAAGATTTATTATTTTGCATATATTAACAAACAACAATTTACTTGAATTTCTTAAATCATTTTTTTGATCAAGAATTAAAAAGAAATTTACTTTGAACCATTCACTCCTTATTAACATTATCATTTAAGCCTGATTTATATCCAATAATTTCCTTTTGAGCAAGCAATAACTCATCTTGTAAACTAATAATTTTTGTTTTCAAAAATTCAACTTGAGTTGTTAATTTCATGCATCCAATACAACCAAGATTAATCAATTCCTTTATTTTAAGGGAAAAAAAGTTTATTATTATAAATATTATTGTTAAAATAAAAAAAAACATAATTAAATATAAAATACCTTTTTAACTGATCCTTCAGCTGCTGTGTCTATTAAAGGTATTGAAGAAGATTGTTCATCATTATCATTTGTTAGGTCTATTTGCATTGGAGAAAACTGACAATCATTTGGAGGATGAATTGTTAGAGTTGAAGAATCATCTGAAGTAATTGGAGAATTATCTGAAATGATTGCTGAAGGAGTAATCACTGAAGTTGAAGGAGTTACAATCTAAACGTGAATAGTAGAATAAAAAAAATTAGTACAAAAATAAAGAAACAAAATTTAAAACAGCAAAACTTACCTCATCATATTTTATAAGTTTCTTTGTTTTAAATTCTTTAGCCTCAGAAAACTTTATAATCGTATATGCTGGACCAGAGAATCTTTTACCCTTCATTGTATGAAGAAATACACATGCATCTTCATATGTATTAAAATGTACAACCCCATACCTGAAAAATGTAAATTTACATTAAAGACAAAAATACGAATAAATGAAAAATTGATATTTACTTACCCTTGTTGATCCTTCTTAATAACATGCACAAATGGAGGAGAATTTATGGATTTTAGCCATGTTTCAATTTCTTTTATACCAAGATGGTGGATATTTCCACAAAAGAAAACACTGTGGTTATCCTTTCCACATCCACTACAAGAGTTTTCTTTATAAGAAAAAATTATATTAACATTTCGTGATAGATATAATGATAATAGTAATAAATATAATAAAGACAAAATAACTTTATAAAACATAAAATTAAGTTTTCATACTTACCAAAGAATGACGACATTGCAAGGTAAATAGTAGAAAGGAAAAAGACACGTTATCAGTTATAAAAATAATTTTAGGGTATTTATATATTTATAGATTTAGTTCACGAGTTTAATGCATAATCAATTGTTTGTTACACGACTTTGAAAAATCATTTTATATTGGTTATATCGTAATAAAAAAAAAAATTTGTTCGGTCTATCGGTCTAACAAAATAAATAAACAATAAAATATATAAGGTTAAAATCAAATTTAAATCGATTAGGAAACGATCAAAAAAAATTTTTTCCTTTTTTTTTAAAAAATTGTTAATAATTACGAGTTTTTTAAGAAATATATATATATATATATTTTTGTTTCTCATGTTCGTCCAAACAAAATTGATGTTTTATAGCAAATTTTATATAAAAATTGTAAATCATTTAAAAAATGGCGCGTAACAATCGACAATCGATGGCAGAAATTTATTGCTTGAAAGATATTATGGCAGAATTTGTCAATCTCTACCTGTGGTAAATTAATCATTAATGATTTAATCCACAATAATTTCATTGAGCGTTTTTTTAGTCCCGTTTCTGGTATATATGAGAGTTGTATCGTCTCTAACAATCCGGGGACACCGATTTTTAACCTGACCAAGATCTTTATCGTATAATGCTTGGATTTTAATGAGAAGTGGAGTTGCATCATTAGTTTCAACTCGTATTTTGCTGAGAAATCTTTCGAACCGCAATATGACAATTTTTTCTCTCTAATCTCCTAAGCAAATGACTGCAAGAGTACCGTAATACATTGTTATGAACTCTGATTTTTTAACATGTCAAGATACATCCGAATTGTCGAAAATTCGAGCCATCTTAAGTATAAAATTCTAGAGATGAGAGTTTAGATATGTTTGAAATCGTCTATCTTATATCACTCTATCTTAAGGAGCACACAAGTCCTTAATAATCCCAAGTAAATTCGATACCTTTCAGCCCAGTAAACTTTATAATCAAAACGTAATTAGCTGTGACGCTTACGTTTTTTTTAGTAACATAGAATCTGTCAAGGAAAAAATTTATGTAATATTATCTAATCTTTATTCATAAGATTAATTTATTAACAGCTAATTCATGAACTCTAATCTATCATCAGGACATCCAAAAATGTTTTAATTAGATTAAGGTTTACATAATGAAAACTTTTTTCTAGATTAAATAAAATAAAAAAAATTTAATTGAAAATATTGAAAATAATTTTCCGTGTTTAAAGGCCACGTGACAAAAAAAAAAATAAAATATCGGGACGACCGGAAGGTCTTTATAATGATTATTTGAATTATTAGAAATAAATCATTATAGGTTATTTTCTAATGATAATAGATCCAGCATCTAATATTAATTGATCAATTTGATCTTTTATTTAGTTATATAAGAAATAAAACGTGTATGGTTAATAAAAGTTTTTTAATATTTTTTTTTCTTGCAAAAAAAATTTATTTACCTTTAGAATCGAAGACTCTTCTTTTTCTTCCGACCAATACGACATTTTTTGTACTAGGAATTCTCAACCAATCAATTTCTGTAATAAACCCGCATTTATTTATTATATCTTGAATATATTCTTGATATGCTTTATATTTTCCTGAAGTTATTACTTGATTCGGAAATGTATATTTTGAACCAGATAATGAATAGAAACAACATGGAATCACCATTAGCCTAATTAGAAAATAAGGAATGATTAATATTTAATTTATTTAATTAAAAAATTAAATTAAAGAAATTTAACAATAACTAACTAACTTTGTGAAAGACGATGATTTTGAAGCTATTATAGGTATCCTACGATAATTATAACGATCAAGGATTAATCACAAGCGTCGCAAGCCAAAATAAAATATGACATTCAAAACAAGTAGCTAAATATTACCATGGAACTAATTCATCAGCATGATTCCCTATTATCCAATCTGTACTAGGGTAAGTTATTGAATTCGGCTGAATTGCCTCCTCTAAGTGAAAAAAAAAATTCTTTGAGTATTACTATCCAATAATATATATATATATATACATATAATAAAAAGAACTTACCTATCAAATTAGCGCCCTTTTCAATAAATTTATCCCATATTTTTCTTTTTCTTAAATCTACTCCAAATCCAGTGTATCCTTCAGATGATAAAAGAAAAGTCAACAATCCGTTACCACAACCTAAATCAATAAAAGATTGTAATTTTGAAGATTTTTGTTCAATTCTCTCTAATTCCCATAAAGAAATTAGCCAACTTGCTATAGCAATATCTTCAAATACGAATTTTACTGGATCAGTCTTTTCCGTCCAATTTCTTTTATACGTACAATATAAGTTGTATATTAACATAGAATAAATAAATAGAATAAAGGGGAAATATAAAAAAAAATTACCTAACTAAATCTGTCGCATATTTATTTTTTAATCTTTGATATGTTTCTTTATATAATTCTTTCGGTACTAGCAAATCATGATGAACACGCTTTTCATAACCCATTGATGTATTTTGACACCACTTATATAATTTTTTAAATAATTGTTTATATACGTATTTCTAAATTTAAAAAATTTTAAATTTTTAATTTTTAAAGAATAAAAATGAGCAAATCAAACGACCTGTTAAAAGACATACCATTTTATCAGTAAACTGAACAGATTGTAAGGGAATAATTTCAATTGATATTTGTGATTGATAATCCATATCTGAATCACTGTTGTACTCCTTGTAAACATAACTAAAACTAAATACCTAATTATGCAAAATTGTTAGTAAATAAATTTACTATAAAATTATAAAATATTTAATAAAACGTTTATTACCTTCGGATAATAAAAAGGAACATTTTCTTGTGAAGATTCTTTAGAATTCGATATTATTGGTGTGTAAATGACTCGACTTTCTAATTGAATAAATTGTGATTTACTACCATAAATTGGTTCATTAAATTTTTATAAACGCTTATATACCGTTCAAATCTTCATCCATATAATATTCAACTAGTTCTTCTAATTCTTCATCTTTGTTCTTTCTTTTAGGAATCAATTTTCTTTTAATACTTCGTACAGGATTAATATTTGCAGACAATTCATCATGTATTGATCCTTGATATGTTTTATTTTCAATATCACTTATAATATCTACTCGTTCAATTGGTGGAATGACTAAATATACTTCATTAGTCCAACGTTCCTATTGCAATTTTTTTAAAAAAAAGAAAAGAATCTTTCAAATAAAATATTATATACAATTCGTTTTTTTTAAAAAAAAAAGATTATATATTTACCACAACGTTCCAAAACATGTCTTTATTAAAAGAAACATTTGCTTCTGCAATAATGTACCATAATTTATTATTCCATAATTTTGGAGGTCGATTTTCTTCATCAGAAAAATAGTATTTTGGTTCAAATGTCGCGTTGTTTATGGAATTTTCTTCTGTTAAAGTAATATTATTTGATAACATTTATTTTAAAATTTTTTTTTTTTTTAGTTGATTGTCGAAAAAAGTCAGTCCTTTATCATGAAAACTAAATGCAATTCGACGATCAGACGATCAATAATTGATAATATCTATTTGTTGAAATTTAGCAAAAATTAAAAATTTATTAAATTTATTAGAAAATAATTATTTATTATTACGTTAACGTGCTTAGTTATTGTTCTTCAAAAACAGATTCTACTTATAATATAATAAATAATAAATAATTTAATAAATATGTAATTCCATGGAAATCTTGATCTAATGTTCATTTAAGAAATCTCTTAATTACAGTTTAAATTTATGACTAGTCCAAACTTCATAATCATTTCACTCAATGATTTTAACGCTTTAATTCCAAAAAAGTAATTCTTATAATATCATCCCATGTAAATCGACTTTCCTCTTGTAGCAAAATTAGTATATTTCCTAGTTACTACTTAAAAATTCATTAAGAATTTCAATAAAAATCGCTTGAGTTTGAGTTACAAGATAGTAGTATAGTATTGTTCGTAATGTCATCACCCGAATTGTTAATGAGTTTAGGGGCCTTCTTGAAACCATGGGAACTTCTAGCATCATCAGTTAATCCAACTATATATACAGTATGTAATATGTAAAGTTTAAAAGATTTATTGCTTGAATTACATTCAATAACAACATATAATAATAAATAATTACGTACCGTAAGGAACCATCATTATAAGCATTGTTTACATAATGGAGTTACTTTAACCATCTACTGTAAAACCAATATTCGTTCTTAGAAATTTTTTTTGGTGGAGAGAGTTACTAAAACTTTAACGCTGATTCCAGGCGCCATGGTAATTAAATCACTGATATTAAGATATTTCATCTCATGCTAAGTTCTAATTAGAATTGTGAATTAATATATATTCAAATTAAGCTAGTTGCTTCTAATGTATCATACAAGTTAACTAATCCTGTACCTTGTTGAAGGGTTGGAGGTAATAATTTTTTCGATTTACATGAGTAACATCTTGAAACATGTGAGGGTCACGGGACACACGTTAATTCATGAACGCAGTTCTTTAATTGTTCAAAAGATTTCTGTTTTAATATAATGCTGCTACATCAGACATGTATGGTGCAGCTGTGCTTGTCCAGATTGAATCAGATAAAATGGTTTGTCAATTAGAAAAGCTGAAAAAAAACTCCTCCGGGTGCACAAATATTAGATATATATAGAATAAAAAATTCTTTGAATTAACGTAAAATATTAATAACTTACTTTAATATCAAGTTTATCAGTTAATCTCAATTTTGAAAATACAAAAGGAGTTACAGTAAAGCGATAGATCTTCCATACATTCAAACTTATCAGAAAATCTAATTCTAAATTTGGATGTTTTGAAGGATTAAGTTATATCAATATTATCATCAAATGTAAAATGTAGCTAACACCCTTAGTCGATTTTATTATTAATTTTCAAATTCCCAGGAATTTTGAGATATTCTATAAAAAAATGTTATTCAAAGAAAGGATATTGCTTGATTTAACGTTTTTTAAAAGAAAATTCTCTTTTATAATATAATAATATAATAAAAGACTTACTTTATCATCTAATGGGCATTTGTTTGATTTCTATTATCGACGATAACTAATTTGTTATTAAATTCTTTTCGATCATTATATCTATCGTAATAATTTAGATTTTTCGAGAGGAATACTACGGTATTATTCTGATATAATCTATATTTTTTATAAAAGGGGAAGAAAAAATAAAATAAATAAAAGTACTCAAATAGCAAAAAAACCAAAATCCTTTATACTTACTAGGAAAAAAATTTGGATTCTTTGTGACAAACTTTAATTTAAAAATTTATTTGTTACGATTGAACCGATAGCGATGGCGCTATTGTAACAACAAGTTGCTCATTTGTTGATATATCATCATTTCTTGATGCTGCTACAACACAATGTCCGCAAGTTTTCTGCAATTCCAGATATTGTGCCACTTTGATGGTTAATGTATGCTACACGTCATATTGTTTGTCCGAATCAATATGGTTTGATTCATTAGGTCCTTGAACGATAGTAGAGCGAATAATTTGTCAATCATGAGTGAAAGGAATTTCCATTGTAACCCTATAAGAATGTATGAATACACATAATTATAAAAATAAATATTCAATCTATTAAAGAAATTATTTCAAAAAATTACGAGACTTATTATAACTTCCAACCCATCATTGACATCTCTCAATCGCTCTCATCATTGAAATCATAATTATTAACAGAAGCAGCATCAATGTCGGTATCACATGTTTACCTTAAATCCAGTTTAAGATCAGAACCTCCAATAGTTGCCGCTACATAAGTTTCATACTCAACAAAGTCATCGAACGGATCATTAGTTTTCGTCAATAAAATTATAGCTTCTCCAAGGGTAGGATGTCTATAGTAAATACCTGATATTAATTAATTAATTAATTAATTAATTAATTAATAATAATAATAATAATAAGGATCTGTAAGTTCAACTTTTTTCACACCAGTAATTTCATTAACGGAATTAATATCATTATTGGTGCTATCAGAATTGTCCTAATAAGAAGATTTAACGCGTTTAGTTCTCTCTATTATTAATATTAATCGGACCAACTGGTCTGATTAAACTCTCTAATGGTCACAGTCTCATATTAGTCATTACTTTATAATATTAAATACTTACCACGGGTTCAACATGTTCGATTTTCAGTTAGTACATTTAATTCTACGTTTTTAATTCTATATATGTCAATATTCTTTTCCCCTTATTATGTATTATAATAAGATCTTTTGGTGTAGGTCTAATTAAGTGATAGAAAAAAATAAGTTGACCCTCATTTTTAAATTTATAATTTATAAAAAAAGTTTTTCATTTTATAATCTTATTTTTTTTTCTTTTTTTAAAAAGTTCGAGATGTTTTGCGAAATAAATTTATTATTTCACTAATCATTATTAGAAAAAGAAATTAATTACCTATCTATTTTATAAATTACGGATAGAACTGGCCTAGAGAGAAGAGCGTAATTTAATGAATCTATAATATCGATTAAATAGGGATCGTTCGTTACAAATGTCAAAAATGATAAAAATGATAATCGAACAATTGTCAATCATTGTTGATTTTTAAAATATTTCGGGCAAGTAACACAGCGAAAGCATGTGCAATTTACCATTTTAGTCAAGCCGTAGCAGACTCCCTCCGTATAATAACATTTTATTAAATAAAAAAAAAATGAGAATTCTAGGAAAAAAAACCGAATTTTTGAATTCATTCGAAAAGAAAAGCAATATCATTTTCAAAAAAAATTTATTATAGAATCTTTTCCAATCGGAATTATTTAAATATAAAAAAGCTATCGGAGAATTTTAGCAATTTCTGGATAGAATATTTCAAACCTTATTAAATTAACCTGATTTAGAAATAATTTAAACGTCATTAATCTAGCATAAATGTATTTTTTTCTAAATTGAAAAAATGATAATCCAAAAAACTTTATTATTTCATATTTGAAAAAAAAAAATTAGAATAATGATCGCTTTATAATATTAATTAGACCAACTCAATTTAATCTATCATATAATGATTTGGTATAAGCTATTCATACTATTCATACTATTTCATACTAAAATTTTTTCGGTCATTACATAATCGTGCCTACACAAAGCATTATTATTATTATTCGTGAATGCATAAATTTTCATGAGAAATTTTATCGATAAAAAAAAATAAAAAAAAAGCAAAATAATAAAACTATCGCAACTGTGATGTCATACGCAGATCATCTAATACGATATTGTGTAGCGTCAAACAAACATATATTTCAATTTTTTTTTCTAAAAAAAAATTCCTCCCCCCCCTTTTTTCTCTTTTCTTTTTCTTTTTCTTTTACTTCTTGAAAATATGGCTTCAAAACTAAATGATGATTGTTTATCTTATATTTTTAAATATTTAGAAGAAGATTCTTTTTCCTTATTTGCCTGTATTCTTGTAGATAAACAATGGTGTCGAACTGCTGTCCCGATTTTATGGAGTAATCCTTGGAATGATAATAAAAGATATTATGGCAGAGCGATCAGATTAATTGATACGTATGTTTCAACTTTATCGGAAGAAACGAAACAAGATTTAATTAATGAAATTATCGTTAAACCTAATATTATGATGACTAGTGCAACTTTTGAATATGAAAAATTTATGAAAAACTTGAATATTTTTGAACTAGAATATCGTATTAGAAAATGGGTATCTTCTCAACCTGTTAGATTTGATTTTACGAATACAAATCAACGTAAAATGAAAGGAGGAAAGAATAATAGAAATGGCATACTTCAACCAGATTATGATCGTGATACTAGAATCTTAATGTCAGAACTTTTATATTTATTCCTGGTAAATTCTTCAAAGATCGATACTCTTTGTGTTTCAGATTTTGATAAGAATTTTTCATTTATTTTGAAGATTGCTGATGAGGAACCGGAAGCAAGAAAATGTTTACAAAATTTACAACATTTGAGGATAAGCACACATCAACCAATATCAACATGTTTAATGAAATTATCAGATATTTCTCGTAATATTGAATATTTGGAAATTGAGAATTGTAATATTAATTCATTCGAATTAAAAAGATTGATTAATGTACAAAATAATTTGAAAAATTTAACGGTAGAATTTGTTGTGAATCAACCTTATCAAATTCATAATGTTAACAATGTTTTAAGTGAATTATCATCAAAGGCTAAATCGATCACTAGGATTAAAATCAAGGATGCTGCTGATATATTTATAATTTTTAACAGTTTTGTGAATTTAATTGAATTAATTATTAATAATACGGATAAGTGTGATTTAAAAAAATGGGAACATTTATCAAAAGTAGAATCATTGAAAAAATTAAAGAAATTAGTTATTAATAATAAAAAGGGACCGATTTATTTTAATATTATAGCGGAATTTATTGAAAGATCTTCTTGTGATCTGGATCAAATAGTTATTTCAACAACAAAACCTCAAGATCCTACTTATATAGGTAAATTAATTAATTCTATTAGTAGGACTTGTCCGAATCTTACGGTATTTGAGGGGTTGATAGGTAATAATCATATAAATGAATTTTCTCAATTATTACAAACTTGTAATAATTTAAAATACTTACACATTTATCCGGTAAAAACTTCTTGGGAGAATGAGGTTTATAAATTTGATGATATTTTACAACAAATGATACAATATTTACCATTTAATTTAAATAAGTTATTTTTGGAGGATGGTTGGTTAATTTCTGATGTTAACTTGTTTAAAAAATTTTTGGAAGGAAGGAAATTATTGGAATTATCATTGATCTCTTTTCACGCTTATCGTTCTATTACTTACAATTATCAAGAATTGGAGGATATATGTGAAAATTATAAGGAGAATGATTATTTGTTAGATTATCACTTTTATTCTAAATAACAATTATACTATATACTATACAAAAAACTTATATATATATATATATATCACATTGCATATTTCGATGTTATTATGTAAATAAAAAAAAACACCCGTGCGTAACTCTCAATTTCGTTATAATTTTTTTTTTTTTTGATTTCACGTGCGTAAAAATTTTTGTAATGTACTGTAGATCACGGCGCAAATAACGAGATTAGACCTTGTATTTGTTTTTTAAAATTTGATTACAATATGATCGGTTGACAATTATAGAAAAAACTTAAATGCATCAGATTATATAATTTTTAGTACGTCATTTTCATGTGAAACAATTCGATAAATTATTTGATTTGATGGAATCGTTAACATACAATTGCTGCGGTTCATTGTCCATAACTCGGAATATTTTTTTTTTTTATATTTTACATTACGATTTAAATGATATGTAAAATATTTTGTTACCTTTTACTTACTTACTACTATATTAAGGATGCATAATACTATAGCACTTTTTTTTTATAAAACACATACTAAACAAGCATATGATGATCAACCTGGTTTTGCAAAATTCATGATTGGTCGGTCAATTGGTCAGGATAGCAATACAAGGACTAAATTTAATAAAAAATTTAAGTCTTTTAATGAAGTATATTACAAAGCGTCTGATCTGTAATAATTGCATGAACTAAAGCCAAAAAAGATATAGTAGCGCTGTAGCGCTTAGTGTAGTCGTACTAAATTACTGTTGTTTGTAAACAAGAAATAATATGATGCTACAGATAAAGACCGAACTTAAAAAAATAAAGAAACGTGTGTTGTCTAAAAAAAGATCGAACTTTGTAATGCAAATTATTTGATGACAAAATTTTTCCAATTGGCCACATTTGAAGAGCACATACTGTTAATTCATGTAAGAGCGAAATCAATTTTAAGAATCGAGAATAAAAATCGTTAATGCGGATTTAAGGTTGGAATTAAATCAACGAAAATCGAAACAACATAAAAATCGATTCGTTTTGATTCGATTCTAAATAATTTTTTATATTGTATTGCCTAAATTCCGATTATTTCGCTATCATTCGGAAGTCAGGCTTGACCTTCTATGAAAAAAAATTTAGAGATCCGATTGAATCGATTCTAATGGTCCATTGGCAAAATTTAATCCAAACAGTATGCTTAATAAGATCTATTATTTTTCGCAAAATTCAAAGTAGAATATAACGGGCAAAGCTAAAATAATAAATGTAAACAGGTTATTAAGAATCCAAAAGCATAATCCAATTTCGAATTAAGACGATAATAATTGTAAATAAAAAAAACGAAATGTGAATTTTTACATGACAAAATAAAATTGCTTCATCATAAAGTAAATTTTGCACATATCTTAACGTGTTCCAATATAGGGTTTCTTTATTTATCAAATATTTGTTCTCATATTCTATAAAAAGTTTTAAATTTTTGGAACTTAAATAATTTATTTATTTACTTATTTATTTTTTGAAAATAAATCAAATGCTTTATATTTTTTTATGGACTTTTTATTTATTTATTTAGACGCAATTTCTATCTAAAATATAGTAAATTTTTCAAATCAGATATATTCATATGCAGCGTAATTTGCAAGATTCTATTGCGCATTAAAAGTAAAATCCAATGCAAGTGAAGTAAGTGAAGTGATTTACATTATCATCTAATGAAATTGTTAAAATCATATCTAATAACGGGTTTATAGAAGTTAATATGATCTATTTTATATTAATGATGGATTGAGCACTTTGTTACTCGAAATTTTAAACAGTATATGTTCTATTTACTTTATCAAATATTCAAGATAATAAACCTAATAATAAAGTTTGTTATTAAAATCCGTCAAATATAATCAAAATTTTACTTAGAAAAGATTTGATATTCTGAGAGTATTACGTCTTTTCTTAAATTGAATAGTTAATACCTAAATAGATTACATAAAAACAAAAAAAAAATAATTCAAGTATAAATTATACATAATTCCTACTATGCAAATTTCAATTGATGAATTACTAAAATTAATTACGGCAACGGATCAGTTTAGATGAGCTTCTTGTATGACAAGCAGTTTACATACACATTTGCATGATTCTACAGAAGCTGCACCTTTTCACTATCACGCACCACATAATAGCTCTCCATTATACACGAGGCGAATTAGATCGAATTAATCCGGTGGCGTAATAATTATGCACGCCGCCGTAATGTCGTAATGCCGAATTACTAACCTGTGATTCGGTGATAATATTACGAAATAACTGGAATTTGTAAAAAATAATATATTGTATCATAAGATTACAAACATAAGAGTTATTTAATAGTATTCACAACAAAGATCAAATTATAAACCAAACCACTCCCATAACTCTCCCATATAGCCCACAAACAAGACTTAAAAGAAAAAAGTGGAAATTAGATCGATGAGATAATTATTGGCGAAAAATTAAATTATTTAATTTATTAAAATAAAAATAAACAGATAAAATAAAAGCATACCTAATATCCTACTGTCCTAATTCTTTACACTGTCGTTCGTTGCATAATCTACCAAATGCAGAGAGAAACGGAAAATGTTAAAAAATCGATTTATTCAAATTTCTTTTTTTTTAAATAGAACAATTGAACTTACTAAGTGTCTTATTGTTCTAATCATCTACGCGATCGTTCGTTTCCAAAATGTCGTCGAAAATGAAGAGAGGAACGCTTAAAAAAAATAAAGAGGTAACAGGACGAAACCGATGGAGGGTATTATTATGAAGATGGAGGATTTGAAGACAAGTCTCACTATTTGTGAATCCAATTATCTCATCGGCATCTGCTTTGGATGAATATTCCATTTTTCGCTTGATAATATATCGCGTGGCATTATTTTTTGCCTCGATCAGCATGATAACAACACGTTCATAATTAGATAAAAAATGTTTGTTAATATGTTTGATTCAAGTTGTAATCCGAAATGTACACAGATAACCCACATACGGGTAGAGACTTCGCAATAGAATGCTTTGAACAAGAAGTCGTTGAATTTAATTTACATAAGATGAAATTAGACTCTCTCTCGTCTCTGATGGCCCAATAATTATCCTAGTCGTCATCGTAAGCATCGTCATTATAGTCATCGTCGCCATCATCAGTCTCGTGTTCATTGGTATAATTTACCTCGGATTCATCACATCATTTATCTGCATCTATTAATTCTAGGGCATTCAGAAGTTCGTATTCTGTACTAAGATCGGTTAGTAAATTTCGTTCTATAGCTAAAAATATGCGTTTATACTAGGATACTTATCTTTAATTTAGCGTTTTAGAGTCTTTTGGTTTATAAACAGTAGCATGATGAGGGTCGTATCTATCCGTGAAAGTCATGTGAATCGATTTAAGGTCACCTGAATTGCGCAGTATGATATTCATTGCTGAAAGAACAGTCGTAAGATTCGCATGTGCAATATGCTCTGACAAAAAGTCTTCCATCCATTTATTTCTCGCGATTACCATCTAAGAAAACTGAATTTCCACGTGTGGTTCTGGGATGTGTGAACTAATCATTAGTGATTAATTGATTAATGGATCGCTACGAAATGGGATCTTATTCCTGCGGGATTTCAAGCGCTATATTAAAGCGAGAAGCCATGTTTTTGACTTCGCTCGAAAAACGTTACCATGGAAAGCCATGAGAGCTCATCTAACTCTGAAGTCCCATCTAACACAGGAAATCTTAACAATATGGAAGATATCATAATTGTCGCCGATCAAACTGTGACCATAATTTCATTCGCTACCTCTATCATATTCTGTCTGAAAAATAATTAATAAAGAATCTTTAACGTAAAGTATATGCACCTGAATAGAAAAATTTACTGCGTAACTGTGCGGTAATAGTAAAAAAACCTTTTATTTTTAGGTATCTGTAATGATTGTAATCAATCTCACTATGACGTAATATAATAAAGGATATATATTTGATTATTCACAACGCTGAATTCTTATTTCTTTCTACATTCTTTTTCAACGTAGATATCGCAAGAATGGTGATCTGGGCCAAGTATAAAGGAAATCCCTTTAAGATAAAAGCGTTTAAACAAACAATCAAATTGGAACTGCCTTAATGCACTGAAGAAATAAGTTAAAACAGAACTACCAAATAAGTTGAGTAACTTTGATATCGACGATACAACAATAAGAGCACATGGAAAAGAAGAGAGTTTACGTTCGGATATGATAATTGATGAAATTTATAACTATGACGACTGTTTATATTGAGGTCGTTGATGTCGGTAAGCTTCAAGTCAAATACTAATAATTTTTTTTTATTCTCCTAATATGCATTAATTCTTGCCAAACTCCTACTAATTCGAAACTTGACTTATAAAAATAACTTTCTTTAAGTCGGTATGTTCTAAAAAATAGGATGAACACCAAGGTAAAGCCTTTGCGTGTTTGCGTCATAATAATTTGACAATTCGAACGGTGATGTGTCAACCTTTTTTGACTAACTCATGTTGCAGAGAAATGTCAATTACTGAATCACATGGATCTAATAAAAAGCGAAAATTGGGTAAGCTTTTGCATTTTATAAAATGAGTCTCAGAATCCCGTAATTAAAGATTTTCAAATTATTACTTTTTACGTGTCAGACTCGTTATTTAAGAGTATCTGTGAGGTAGTGAAGAACCAGAGAGCCCAATTATGCTTCTTTGTCATGAATTGAAAGGGAAATCAAATGTTGGCTTAACAAAATTCCCATTAATGGCAAGTCTGGCATAGAAAAATCGTATTTCTTTAAAGCCTCCGGTAATCGCACTATCTACCAAATGGAGTTGGAACCAAGTACCAACAATTTGAAGGAATTATTATATGAAGGAATAGTGTATGGAACCATGGTCGCTAAGGGCCTGTCGACAACATGCCTTTCCAATAGTGCCCAAAGAAATAGTGACTAATATTTACCGCAAAGCGGGTGGTATTCCAAGATACGTCCTTGGCTGAAATCTCATTAAAAAATGTTAATTTGCGTTGATATTGATAAAGAAGGAAGACCAAACAATAAAGAGAAAGAGAAGATCGAGATAAATGCTTTAACATGCCATTTCCGAAATTGATGATTTCGATAAGATTATAAAATACTTCAATGAAAAAATGAAAAAAACAATGCCCATGTTGAAATAAGTAATCGTATAATGCACCGGTAGTCGGAGCCTAACTACAGTTCACCCTCGCTATAGTGAAGCTCATGGGCTGAAGGTTAAGATTCACTATAGTAAGGGATTCACTATAGCGAAGGTGAACTGTATTAAGAATTATTATTTATATAGAAAATCCGTACCTGAGCTTTTCTTTACTATAGCAAATTATTCACTATATAAAAATTCACTATAGCGAGGGTGAACTGTATTGTGAATACCACTTAAAATGAGCTTCCTCTTACGTATTCGATAGGATGCAGAAAAACCTAGAGGCAAAATTGTTTACATAAAATTCGAACTATGCAGGAGCAGCCAGCGCAAGGGGATGTTTGTTTGAGTGTTACGTAACTCACCTATTTCGTGTTGGTGCTATATATTTGAAACAAAATAGTTGAAAGGTACAGGCAATGACCGATTTTTCATAGACAAACCAAAAGTTGAAAGTGCATCGGATTTTCAAAGTCTGAGAAATATATAGTCATCGTGCCAGACAAACAAAATCTTAGTGCGGCAGACCTGCTGTTTGTCACACAAAAGTGTATTTCCAAGTCACTCTAAAAATCACCCCGTAAAACAGGTCGAACTGGTTAAAATAATTATTATTAACATGCCGGTATATCAAAATGCAAAGATTCGACTTTATTTTGTAGTACCAGACGATGTTTACAACACATTTGAACGTCAAGATTGTACGATACAAGATAACACTTCCAAAGAAGATCGTCCAGTTAAAAGAACGAATTCCATCCTTGATAGTGTTGAACAGTGAGCAATGAAGGTCCTATACTAGAAGGCAAAGATAACGGATAATAGTGAAAAGTCCACAAGCTAAAACCTATTATCATATACAATGAGCACCAAATCTCTTGCACGTTTTATTGACTAAGAAGTTTATTATCGTGAATAATAGCTTTTTAATACGTCTACCCACCCGCATAATAAAAAGTAGATATTTATTATCATTTATTAATAAAATTTGTTATTAATAAGATGTAATATTACGAGGCCAATGATCCATCATATAGCATTTTTTACGTTATATTTTTGCCTCGCCTTTATCTCCTGAGGAACCAGATAATGATGGAGGGTATTATTATAAAGACGGAAGATATGAAAGAAGATTATCACAAAAATCGGTTAATTATCTAAATCGTAATTCTGGTCAGATTATTATCTGGAGTGCGGATTTCGGTCACGTGTTTTCCAAATTCGAAGTTTAACGATAAGATTAATAAATATGCCGGGCGGGACAACTCCTCTGATTTTTTTGTATTAGATTACTTAGATAGTAACTTATATACTTAGCATAGTCTATCTTTTTATAAGGTTAGCAACTATTTGTTTTATATACGCCTCATGCCCTCATGATTCTAAAATAAAAAAAAGATTAATAAGATAAAGAAATGATTCCATAAAAATAAAAAACAGAAACGCCATATCGGATATAGTGTTACATAGAACATTGTTTTATGGGATGAATTAGAAACTGTTTTTAGGCATTTTTTTTTTTGTATAATTTATTCTATAATAATTTAGTTTATTATATGTATAAAAAGAATTATTTAAATTACAAACTAAAACCTTGTAAAAATATTTTACTACTCTAATTTTTAGTGTTTAAATAATTCAAAATAAAGTATAAATGAAAGATAAAAATAAATTTATTTGTATTCTTAATTTAGTTTATCAGATGGTATTTCTAAAAATAAAAAAAAAATAACAGATCAGAATACAAATTTATAGTAAAAGAAAAAAAAAATTATTTTTTAAAATATTTAATAACTAACCATCAGGAATTTCTAATTCATCTTGTTCTTCTGAATAGAGATTTGGACTATTATATACTTCTTCATCTATAAAAAGAAAAATGATTTTTTTTAGTTTAACATTATATAAGAGATAAAATTTTTAATATATTTAACAAATATTGAAAAAAAAATTTTTATCTTAATGATGTCCTTACCATTAATTGGTCCTTTTATTTGTTGTTGTATAGTTTCCTTTTTATTATCATTTTGAATGTCTATATTTTTAAATTAAATAAATAAAGCTCAATTTAATATATACTGTACTGCTTTAGTATGACGAATAATTAGAATTATTATACTTACCATTCTTTGAATTTATTTGTAATTTCTTAAATATTTTAGATAACCTTTTACTACTAGCTAAATAAGACAAATCTATTGATTATTATCATCTCAAAAATAATTTTAAAAAATATATAAATAAATTACCTTTAAAATAACTATTGATTTTTGACGTCTTTTTGTTACTTGAATTGTTAAAATCATCAACTAAAAATGGAAATTTAATTAATAAATAATTAATTAAAATGAAATTTATAATGAACACTTACCATTATCAGGAATATTAAAGTCATATGTTTTACTGTGAAATCCTATTTTTTTAAAAAAAAAATAAATGAGAAAATAGTTTAAACATTTATTATAATAACTAACAAAACAGTAGTAAAAAAATCAACCTTCTTGTTCTCCTATAATTATTTAAATTAAAAAAAAAAGAATTAACAATATATTCTAATGAATAATAAACAAACATATAAATAAATAATACCTTCTGTTGCATTCTTTGGTTCAGGTAGATTATCAAATTGATGAGTTTTACTTGTAAACAATCTGCTACTACTCGTATAATTTGAATTGGTTTTTGTTTCAGAATTATTTTTTGCTTTTGATTGAAATAATTCATTTGGCTTATTTTGATATGATAAATGAATTTCTCTTATTTTATCAACAAGTATATCAACATCAGGCCTTTTTGATGGATCAGCATCCCAACATTGTTCCATTAAAATTTTATACTCTAAAGGAATTTCTGACACAATTTCTGGTCTCATACCATTAATTATATCCATTGCAAGATCATAATCATCATGTTCATAATTAATAAATGGTAGTTGACCAGATGAAATTTCCCACATAAGTATTGCAATACTATAAATATCAGATTTAAAAGTATATCCTTTTCCACTAATAACTTCTGGTGCTATATAGGGAAGATTTCCATATATACTTTTTGATGATTTATCAGCAGGTCCACAAAATCCAAGATCACTAATATACCAACCATCATTAAATTGTGAAAATAATATATTTCCAGAATGCAAATCTCTATGAATTGCATTCTCTTCATGAATCCAATAAAGTGCATCAATTATTTCATAAACAATTCTAATTTTTCCTTTCCATGTAAGTTGATTATAATTTTGTTGTAAATATTTTCTTAAATCCATATCCCCTTTTCCTATTACAAGCATATAATTTCCATCTGATATATCTTGTGTTAAACCATAACATCGGGTAATTTCTGCGCGTTTAGCGCTTATAGTTAAATGTGATTTAGCCTAAAAAACTTATTATTAATAAAAAAGATTGGATTAATTTTATAGATAAATTTAAAATACAAACCTCTTCAAACCAACTTTGATTTGCACTTTCAACATTTTCTAATTTTTTAAGTACTATTTCTATAGTTCTGAATCTTCTTAATTGTTGTTTTTTAGAATCCCATTCTTCATAGTGTCCATTAATCCAATCTGCAGTATAAATTTCAGAGAATCCGCCTTTTGTTAGATATTTAATATTTTTGAAGTTATTATATGGAATCCATTCAATTACATGGCCTGGCCCAAGACATTCCATTTGACATTTTTGTATTAAATTATCAATATCATCATTTCCAGATGTCCAATTTGAAAAATTATCTTTTAAATAATTTCGAACACAATATTCACAATATAATGTCGCTAAACATTCTTGCTTACAAGTTTCACAAATTCTTTTTGTTCCTGAATTTAAAAGAATTTTATTTCTATCATAAGTCTCAGTTATAAGTTTAATTGCTACAGCTTTTTCATTATCTGTAAGAAGTTTATCAGTAAGAATGAATTGTTTTTGAAATTCATATTGTTTGTACATGTCAGTGTAAACATTATAATCAATTAACGAAGCTACTCTATTATTTGTTGCATAAACTAATTCATAACGAATAGCAGACATAATGCAACTTTATAAAAGTTTAAATAAAATGTATTTATTATTTATTGGTAAAAAAAACAAATTGGAAAAATGTGAAAAGGAATTTTTCTTTAGCCCCACTTAATAATGTAACCAAAATTCTAATTTTGGTATAGTCTGGATGTCACGTAGTAAGACAAGAAATTACACAATTTATAAACAAACAAAATAAACTATTTAGGATATGTTGTACAGTTAATCATTGATACACAAATATTTTTACATTTTAAAAATAGATAACTAAAAATAATGAATAATAAATTTTTAAACTAGGTAATTTTTCTTATTTTGATAGTTGTGCTACCCAGGTAATAATTTATTTATAGAATGTGGTTATTACCTAGCTTTTTAAATATCAGTTAAAGTAATTAGTTCTATAGAAAATGAATGTGATTGATTGAATAAGAAAATTAAGAAAGTGATAAGGGAAATATTTTGATTATTGTGAATTGATAGAGATTTAAAAAATATTGTAAAGATATTTTGGTTACAATTATTACGTAATATTAAAAAATATATCCTATACGTTAAAAATTACAAGCATTTTAGGTAAATAGAAATTAGTGTTACGTACATAAAAGATAGAATGATAAATTATTGTATGGTAATTGTCTAATTGAGACGAGTGAAGAAATTTTAAGTGATAAGAAATTTGGTTAATACAAGTGTTAAATTGACTTGTGAAACAGTATCAAATTATGATGTAATCATACGAAAGAAGAAAATAATCATACGACAAAAGTGGGTTATTTAGTAATAGGCGAAATAATAAATAGAGAATTTATTAAAAAGGTACAGAATTAAATCTATTATTATAGTATCAACTACATATTATACATAACGTGAGTATTTAAATGGGCGGAACAAATAATGAAAAACATAGAATGTAGTGACGAGAGAGGAGTAGAAGACAATAGAAGTATAATAGAGAGAATATCGAGATGGTATAAAGAATTAGAAAATATAGGTAAGAATAATATTTCGCTATGGTGTAATTTATGATAAAATTTTTATTCGTTATATTCATTAATTGAAGGAAAAATAGTAGGAGTGTCATTAATTTGAATTTGTTAAAAATATTCAGCTTATTTGTAGATATCATATCTGATATAGTTAAATAAAAACATATCATTTTTGTTTTTCACTCTATCGGTTCTATAGTGATGGTAGCATCTGAGATGGCGTCAGTAGCAGCGCAGGTAACGTATTTTCTGATAAGATTTTTTTCTTTATATAATACTTGGTATATCAGCGCGCAGTTGCGGTTTAAACAGCAGTAGTAGAGGCTTAAGTAACGGAGGAAGAAGCAATAGAGATACTTATAGCAATTTTACTCATCTGATAAATATGTATTCATGTTAAAAATACTAGCAATATTTACAGCAGTATCAGAAGTGGCTATTCGTTTAATTCAATAAAATTATAATAATACTTCAGTAGATACAAGTAAAATCATGCTTAAATGTGAGAATGTCTTAAAAAAATTTGAGAATACCGCACACGATGTTTAAATAAATCACGTGATAAAATACATTCATAAAAGTTTATAGGATTAATTAAATTTTAATTTTCCATTAATCATTTGGTTTAGAAATTATAATATTATATACATAATCTGGGTTTACACTCTTAACCTGGACCCGGATAAGTTCAGGATTCTATCGTTTTCCCAAATTTGTATATCATTCATCTGCTGGAAATTTTCAGGTTAATTGAAATAGATTTAAAAATCAATACTGTATAAATTTTTATAGTTTCAATAAAAGAATCATTTTTAAAAACTTGTTTTATATGTCAAAATTAAAATTTCGGTCTTAATTATTATACTTTGCTCTGATCTTGAACATTGTAAAAGTTTATTTTTAGTATCGATAAAAAATATTTTCAAATATAATGTTAACAAAAATAGTTTAGACTATCATCATAATCTGGCCATAATTTTTAAAGTGAAATGATTTAATAGAAATAAATTTTCTTTTTAAAGAAATTTTTTTTTTAAAAAAAAAATGATTTATAAACGATTTTTATAAATATTTAATCATTTTATAATGAAATTAACATTAAATATTGAGAATAATTAAATATTAACAATATTAGATTCAAAATTCTCATTAAAAACTTAAATGGCAAACTTAATTATAATTTTGGCCATTTTTGTTTCTTGATTAATAATTTATAAAGGGAAAAGTTTTTAATCGTAATGTCAAAATCAATTTATGACAATAATGATTGCAACTTTACGTTAATTTGTTTTACTTTGTAACTTCTTTAATGTTCTAGTAACTAGTGTTTAACACATGTATTTTGACGCTCTTAACAAGTAAATAATCTTAAATAACTAATTTATTAATTTATTTCTTTATGGGGGAGACGTAAATTAAATACGGCTTAACGTATCAAAATACAAATATTCTTTAACGAGTTCGAAAATTATCATTTATTATTTTTTTATGTATTAAAAAATAATTTCATTTTCCTTTATTGCGCTTACTACTCTTTTAATTAACAAGTACTATTTATTTCCTTTGGCTTACACTTCTAATCTATTTAAACCATTATTAACTAAACTAATTGGTTCGAAATCCATATTATTATCATCACATTAGTTTAATATTTTTAATAGAAGATTAGTGGCATGGTAGTACGTAAAAACACACGTGCATGTGTACTAAGTCTATAATTATAAAGTATTTGATGTCAAAAAAAATTAAAAGTCTAAGACATTTCACATGTTTAGTCAAAAGCTTATGTCAAGTCTACGACAAAAAGTCATTTACGGAGTCACATGGAAATGTGACGTCACTGACGTGACGCTAAAAAAAGTTGATAACTTGATAACTATGATAACTCTAAAGTTTACTCCTATTTCTTCACGCACAATTGATACCATGGTAGACTGTATCACACACTATTTTTTGTAGCGGGTCACTACTATACCAAGTAAGCCGCTAATACCAATAGTCCACAATGTATAGTTGCCATATTTTATATTTTCTTAATTTATTATTCTAGCAAAATTTAATTACAAAAAAAAACGTTGATTATTATTTTTTGTTTATTTGTTGCAGCTGGTTAACCACTGGTTAACCTGTTATTAACAACTTTACCTGTCAGTACGAGTTAACCTTCCGCAAAAAATCTAGCGTATATTTGTTGAATATTCGCCAATAAAGAATATTTAAATGAGAAATTAATTACTCCTACTAATACTGCACTGTATTATAGTTATACAAGTTATCTATTTCTAAAAATTTTGACGCTTTTATTTTTGTTTTTTTTTCAAAATTATTAAAATTACATTAATTCTAGTATTTTGAGCATATAGTACATTATATTCATAATAATTTGCAGTTCACAATTTTTGCATCAAATGATAAATCTCTCCACAATGATGAAAAAACTGAAATAAATAATTCAGGAACAAAAAGAATTATGAAATTGTCTTAGTTATGGTACATTATATTGAGCATTGTGTTCAAAATTATTTAAAGGTAAAGTTTTCAAATTGGACATTTAAAAATGATGATATTATTAATTCAATTCAGAAATGTTAAATTAGAGCATTTGTAACATACAAATAAGAGTGGTTCCAACATACAGTAGTAATTTACAAGATACTAAATATGGATTCACGAAAATTTATAAATTTATATGGCAGTTTGAAATGACAAAGCTATAAAGCGGCAATTAATAAAGCATGAAGTCCATAATAAAGTAGTACGAAAATGTCGAAGATGCATATCTACAAATTGATTTGAAGATATTTGTAAACTAAATAATTATATATAAAAGAAATCAGTATCTAATGATTAAACAGTTTTTATTTAATGAATTTAGGTTTAGTCACATTTAACTAAAGGCAATAAATTAGAAGTTGTTGCTGATGTTTTGGCTTAATATAGATCCATTAAATGGAAATTGTGTCGATAATTAGAAAATCAATATAGAATTAAGAAGTTATTTACGACTCACATGGAAATAAAGAATTAGTATTGCTTATGTAATAATTAATGTACACTTTTTTATAACACCTTTAAAAAGTAATTCGTAGAGATATGTTATTTTATATTCGCGATTTAGTGATAATTGACTATATTAGTAATCTTTGATTTTATTGATCTTGTTTGTAAACCATCAAATAAGTATATATTGAAATACTTATTACAGTAAAGTTATTACTATTACTTTTGCATCTGATATTTTATAGTATTGAAATACTTATGTCAGTTATGAGAAAAATTTCATCTGAAATTTACCATTTGTTTATAATTACTATTATATTATGATCTTGCAATGGATATTATCGATAAGAAACTAAAAATTTATCATGAATATGATGGAATAATACCAATCCATTAAAATGATTAAAATGGCCTAATATCACTTAGAAAGAAATTAAATAAAATTTATATATCAAATTAAAAGTGGATTATAAATAATAATGATAAGAAAATATATTTAAAATAATGTTTTATATTAAATTATCTTTTACAATTTATTTAATTGCTCTTTATTTCGCACCATCTCGAAGAACCAGGTATTCCAAAGAAATGCATTATTTGTTACAAGAAAGTATTTATTTAGTAACGATGATTACGCAAATTATCGTTTATAGTGTAGTAGAAATTCTATTACAATACAGTGAGAGTAGGCATTATAATAGTATTTCATACTAAATCATATGATCTTAAGTATTACTAACAATAATAAATATTTTTTTTACGTACCAAATTATTCTATAATAAGATAGTAAACTGAGTAATTGACTTTTTATTATTTTGATAAACTAGTACTAAGTAATCTTTATATCAAATGAACGTCAATAAAAAAAATTGTTAACTGTAATGAAAAGAAATAATTCCAATAACAATAAAAAAAAGAAACGCCATAACAGATATGGTATTACGTAGATTATTGTCTAACATTTATGAGATAAATTAGAAACTGAATATTTTAGGTATTAAAAATATTTAAAATCATGTTCATAAATATATTATTCAAATTCTTTTTATTTGTATAATTTATACTAATAATAATTTAGTTTATTATATCATATATGTAAAAAGAATTATTTAAATTACAAACTAAAATCTTGTAAATAGTTTACTACTCTAATTTTTAGTGTTTAAATAATTCAAAATAAAGTATAAACGAATGATAAAAATAAATATAATTGTATTCTTAATTTAGTTTTCAGGTGATATTTCTAAAAATAAAAAAAAAACAGATCAGAATATCA
This sequence comes from Rhizophagus irregularis, assembly GCF_026210795.1. Classification (NCBI taxonomy): domain Eukaryota; kingdom Fungi; phylum Glomeromycota; class Glomeromycetes; order Glomerales; family Glomeraceae; genus Rhizophagus; species Rhizophagus irregularis. Next base: position 1,916,628 of record NC_089434.1, read on the forward strand.
AATCAGTAAAAAAAAAACTATTTTTAAAATATTTAATAACCAACCATCAGGAATTTCTAATTCATCTTGTTCTTCTGAATGGAGATTTGGATTATTATATGCTTCTTCATCTATAAAAAGTAAAATGAATATTTAATTTAACATTATTATATTATAAGGGATAAATTTATAAAAAATTTCTTTAATACATTTTAAAATAAATTTAGAAAAAAAAAATAATGACACATACCATTAATTGATCCTTGTTGAATAGTTTCCTTTTTATTATCATTTTGAATGTCTATATTTTTAAATTAAATAAATAAAGCTCAATTTAATATATACTGTACTGCTTTAGTATGACGAATAATTAGAATTATTATATTTACCATTCTTTGAATTTATTTGCAATTTCTTAAATATTTTAGATAACCTTTTACTACTAGCTAAATAAGACAAATTTGTATTATTAATTACTATCATCTTAAAGATAATTAAAATATATAGATAAATTACTTTTAAAAATATTATTGATTTTTGATGTCTTTTGATTACTTGAATTGTTAAAATCATCAACTAAAAATAGAAATTTAATTAATAAATAATCAATTAAATGAAATTTATAATGAACACTTACCATTATCAGGAATACTAAAGTCATATGTTTTACTGTGAAATCCTATTTTTTTTAAAAAAAAATAAATGAGAAAATGATTTAAACAATTAATAAAACAGTAATAGAAAATCCAGTTAACCTTCTTGTTCTCCTATGATTATTATTTAAATTAAAAAAAAGAATTAACAATATATTCTAATAAATATAAACAAAAATATAAATAAATAATACCTTCTGTTGCATTCTTTGGTTCAGGTAGATTGTCAAATTGATGAATTTTACTTGTAAACAATCTGCTGCTATTTGTATAATTTGAATTGGTTTTTGTTTCAGAATTATTTTTTGCTTTTGATTGAAATAATTCATTTGGCTTATTTTGATATGATAAATGAATTTCTCTTATTTTCTCATAAAGTTTATCAATATCAGGCCTTTTTGATGGATCAGCATCCCAACATTGTTCCATTAAATTTCTATACTCTAAAGGAATTTCTGACACAATTTCTGGTCTCATACCATTAATTATATCCATTGCAAGATCATAATCATCATGTTTATAATTAATAAATGGTAGTTGACCAGATGAAATTTCCCACATAAGTATTGCAATACTATAAATATCAGATGCAAAAGTATATCCTTTTCCACTAATAACTTCTGGTGCTATATAGGGAAGATTTCCATATATACTTTTTGATGATTTATCAGCAGGTCCACAAAATCCAAGATCACTAATAGTCCAACCATCATTAAATTGTGAAAATAATATATTTCCAGAATGCAAATCTCTATGAATTGCATTCTCATTATGAATCCAATAAAGTGCTTCAATTATTTCATAAGCAATTATAATTTTTTCTTTCCATGTAAGTTGATTATAATTTTGTTGTAAATATTTTCTTAAATCCATATCCATTTTCATTATTACAAGCATATAATTCCCATCTGATATATCTTGTGTTAAACCATAACATGAGGCAATATTCGGCCATTTGGAAGTTATAGTTAAATGTGATTTAGCCTATAAAAATTTGTTATTAATAAAAAAGATTATTTAATATATAGATAAATTTAAAATACAAACCTCTTCAAACCAACTTTGATTTGCACTTTCAACATTTTCTAATTTTTTAAGTACTATTTCTACGGTTCCAAATCTTCTTAATTGTTGTTTTTCAGAATCCCATTCTCTATAATGTCCATTAATCCAATCTGCAGTATAAATTTCAGAGAATCCGCCTTTTGTTAGATATTTAATATTTTTGAAGTTATTATATGGAATCCATTCAATTACATAGCCTGGCCCAAGACATTCCATTTGACATTTTTGTATTAAATTATCAATATCATCATTCCCAGATGTCCAATTTGAAAAATTTTCTTTTAAATAATTTCGAACACAATATTCACAATATAATGTTGCTAAACATTCTTGCTTACAAGTTTCACAAATTCTTTTTGTTCCTGAATTTAAAAGAATTTTATTTCGATCATTAGTCTCAGTTATAATTTTAATTGCTACAGCCTTTTCATTATCTGTAAGAAGTTTATCAGTAAGAATGAACTGTATTTTAAATTCATGTTGCTTGCGCATATCAGTATAAATATTATAATCAATTAACGAAACTGCTCTATTAGCTGTTGCATAAACTAATTCATAACGAATGGTAGACATAATGCAACTTACAAAAGTTTAAATAAAAAAAAATTTTATTTATTTATTGGTAAAAAACAAAATTGAAAAAATATGAAAGGGGATTTTTCTTTAGCCCACTTAATAATGTAACCAAAATTCTAATTTTGGTATAGTCTGGATGTCACGTAGTAAGACAAGAAATTACACAATTTATAAACAAACAAAATAAACTATTTTTGGATATGTTGTACAGTTAATCATCGCTACACAAATATTTTTACATTCTAAAAACAGATAACTAAAAATAATGAATAATAAATTTCTAAACTAGGTAATTTTTTTTTTATATGATAATTGTGCTACTTAGATAACAGTTTATTATAGAATGTAGTTATTATTAACCAGCTAAAATAATTAGTTCTATTGAAAATAAATGTGATTGATTGAATAAGAAAATTAAGAAAGTGATAAAGAAATATTTTTGATTAGTGTGATTCACGGCGAACACGATAGAGATTTAAAAAAAAAATTGGGAAAGTATTTTGATTACGATTATTAGTATGTTATATTAAAAAAAAATATGCCTTATACGTTAAATCATAATGGCACTAATTAAAAAAGTTTAAAAAAGTAAAAAAAAAAATTGGAAAAATGGGAAAAGGAATTTTTTTCAAGACGTGCTTAAGATTTCAATTAATAATGTAACCATAAATTCTAATTTTACTAGCATAATCTGAATATCATGAAGTAAGATATTAAATTATATAAGTAAACAAAATAAACTATTTTTGAGCATGTTATATTAATCATTGCTACACAAACATGATTTTTACATTTAAAATGAATAATTAAAAAATATAAATGATTATAAAAGTTTTAAATGTGATTTTTTTTTATTTGATAGTTGTACTCTTTAGATTAGTCAGTTTATTTATGGAATGTAGTTAAAATCCGGGAAATTAGCTAAAACAATTAGTACTATTGAAAAATGAATGTGTATAATTGAATAAGAAAATTAAGAAATTGGTAATTGATTATTATTGGTATTTATACCAGCAAAACATTATAATACATGAAATAGATTTAGAAAAAGTGTAAAGACATTTGTTTTACAATTAGTACTTAGCTTAGGGAATTTTAGGTATGTACATGAAGATAAACTTATGGTTTAATTGAAATGAATAAAGAGATTTTAAGTAATAAAAAAATTTGGTTAATACAAGTGCTAAATTAACTTGACGGAAATAGAATCGAATTGTGTAGTCAAAAAGAGGAAAAAATAATCATATGACAAAAGTGGCCATTCAGCAATAGACGAAATAATAAACAGAAAAAATTAAGGAAGTTTTTTAAAAAAATCACACAATAAGCAGATCGACTAGAAGTAAAATTCATAAATTTGAGAAGGTATAATTATAATATTATCATTCGTGATATAAAAACCTTTTACATTATTGACTATTTACAAGGACTCTTTATTATAATAGTATCTCATAGTAAATCATATAACTTTAGTATTTCTAACATTTTTTATGAATATATTTGTATTAAATTAGGCGTAACCTGTCGCGTGAGAGTAATAATAACACACTTATATTTATTTGTCATGCAGTGTGAATAGGTCTACTAGTTTTTTACTCTTATTACTATGATGGCATTAGTAGGAAATAAATGTAATAAATTACACAATTTATATGCACATATGATTATGCAAATAAAAATGAATTGTGTACAAGTGTTATACAGTACATGAAATATTATTATTAAACGCAAAATTTATTTATCACACGAAACAAATGTTTGCAGTACTGTGAAATTTACAAATTCATTACAAAAACAATTTGTATAAGTAGTTTATTGTTACATTGTTACAAAAAATCTTTTTTTTTATCTTAAAAAACTCAATTCAGTTGTAGCATTAAAAAAATTACATCCTCTAGAAAAAAAAATATCTCACTAATTAATATGAAAAAAAAAATTCCCAGAAAAATTAATTATAACGATTTATTGTCACAAAAAATAAATAAATAAGTAATTATGTTAGTCTATTGATACAAAAAAATATTATTATTAATAATAAGAATCAGAATTCAGAATATCATATTCGTGAAAAAAAATTCGGTTTGAAAGAAAAAAAGCCAAACTGAAAAAGGAAAAGGGAAAAATTTTCGGATTGAAAAAAAAGCCAACCGAAAAAAACAAAAAAATAAATAAATAAAAATTTGAAAAAATAAAAACGAAAAAAAAAATTGTGGTGAGAAACAAAGAGAAAAATCGGATTGAAAAAAGAAACTGAAAAGGAAAAAGAAAAAATAATAAAAAAAATTCGAAAGAAAAAGAAAAAAAATTTGAGGAAAACGAAAAGGGATAAAGAAAAAATCGGGTTAAAAAAAAAATAAGTACCGAAAAAAAACAATAATTCGGTCTAAAAAGAATAGAAAAAAAAATTCAAAAAAAAAATTAATAATATGGTCTAAAACGAAAGATTAAAATTTCATTAACCAGAATTGGATTAGATGTACAACATGACTTGCCGATTAAGCGGGTCTTAACTATAAAGAATACAGATCAGCAATTTATACAGGCTAATCTAAACGTTAGTCACACAAACACATTTTTTTTCATGTGACATCTATCATAAGTTGCGCTGATCCTATTATCTTATAATTATCACATTGATTTATTACGAAAAATTTTAAAATGACTACATCTGAAATTTTATCTCAAATCAAATTATCTATCAACTACTGGCAATAAATGACTTAATTATGCGAGTATCTTGCTTTATTATACTAAAATCCATATAACAATAAATATTTATTTTTTATATACAGCTCCACTTCACATTGTAGGTACTAAATAATTCAGTATGGTGAAGCTATTTCACATCCTCAGTCATGTTCCCTGTAAAAAATCTGATCCGTGTGTTATCTTTCCATGTTTTTCCGTGAATGTATCATTTTCACGGAATTTTTACGGACGACACGGAGAAATAATGGAAATATTCGGATAATTTTTTTTAGGGATTCTAATTTAGCTGAAGAAATGAATTTTCCAAATTTCAAAATAGCTATTCATAAATATTATGTGGTATACTAGGCGAGAGCAGTTAACTAGTGAAGTGATAAATAATTTTTTTCAATATTAAACTGAGTAATTGATTTTATTACTTTGATAAACTACAGTCAGAACTCGATATACCGATATTCGATATACTGATACATTATTAAAAACTTGAATATACCGATAAAATTTTACATTCCCACTATATGTGAGGACATATAAATATCGGTATAATTTGATATAACGATATTTTTTAAATTTTTTCTTATGAGTCCCGACATATCGATATATAAAGGTTTGACTGTAGTAGGTAATTTTTATCTCAAATGAGCGTCAATAAAAAAAATGTTAATTGTAATGAAAAGAGATAATTAACAATAAATGAAAAACAGAAACACCATATCAGATATGGGACACATAGAATATTGTCCAGCATTTATGAGATGAATTAGAAACTGAATATTTTAGGCATTTTTTTTTTTGTATAATTTATTCGTATAATAATTTAGTTTATTATATGTATAAAAAGAATTATTTAAATTACAAACTAAAACCTTGTAAAAATATTTTACTACTCTAATTTTTAGTGTTTAAATAATTCAAAATAAAGTATAAATGAATGATAAAAATAAATTTATTTGTATTCTTAATTTAGTTTATCAGATGGTATTTCTAAAAATAAGAAAAAAATAACAGATCAGAATACAAATTTATAGTAAAAAAAAAAATTATTTTTTAAAATATTTAAGAACCAACCATCAGGAATTTCTAATTCATCTTGTTCTTCTGAATGGAGATTTGGACTATCATATACTTCTTCATCTATAAAAAGAAAAATGAATTTTTTAGTTTAACATTATATAAGAGATAAAATTTTTAATATATTTAACTAAATATTGAAAAAAAAATTTTATCTTAATGTTGTTCCTTACCATTAATTGGTCCTTTTATTTGTTGTTGTATAGTTTCCTTTTTATTATCATTTTGAATGTCTATATTTTTAAATAAAATAAATAAAGCTCAATTTAATATATACTGTACTGCTTTAGTATGACGAATAATTATAATTATTATACTTACCATTCTTTGAATTTATTTGTAATTTCTTAAATACTTTAGATAACCTTTTACTACTAGCTAAATAAGACAAATTTATTAAATATTATTAACTCAAAAATAATTAAATATATATAGATAAATTACCTTTAAAATAATTATTGATTTTTGACGTCTTTTGATTACTTGAATTGTTAAAATCATCAACTAAAAATGGAAATCTAATTAATAAATAGTCCAATTAAAATGAAATTTATAATGAACACTTACTATTATCAGGAATATTAAAGTCATATGTTTTACTGTGAAATCCTATTTTTTAAAAAAAAAAAATAAATGAGAAAATGATTTAAACATTTATTTTAATAATTAATAAAATACTAATAGTAAAAAAATTAACCTTCTTGTTCTCCTATAATTATTTAAATTAAAAAAAAAGAATTAACAATATATCCTAATGAATAATAAACAAAAATATAAATAAATAATACCTTCTGTTGCATTCTTTGGTTCAGGTAGATTGTCAAATTGATGAATTTTACTTGTAAACACTCTGCTACTACTTGTATAATTTGAATTGGTTTTTGTTTCAGAATTATTTTTTGCTTTTAATTGAAACAATTCATTTGGCTTATTTTGATATAATAAATGAATTTCTCTTATTTTCTCAATAAGTATATCAATATCAGGCCTTTTTGATGGATCAGCATCCCAACATTGTTCCATTAAATTTTTATACTCTAAAGGAATTTCTGACACAATTTCTGGTCTCATACCATTAATTATATCCATTGCAAGATCATAATCATCATGTTTATAATTAATAAATGGTGTATATCCAGATGAAATTTCCCACATAAGTATTGCAATACTATAAATATCAGATGCGAAAGTATATCCTTTTCCATTAATAACTTCTGGTGCTATATAGGGAAGATTTCCATATATACTTTTTGATGATTTATCAGCAGGTCCACAAAATCCAAGATCACTAATATACCAACCATCATTAAATTGTGAAAATAATATATTTCCAGAATGCAAATCTCTATGAATTGCATTCTCTTTATGAATCCAATAAAGTGCTTCAATTATTTCATAAACAATTCTAAATTTTCCTTTCCATGTAAGTTGATTATAATTTTGTTGTAAATATTTTCTTAAATCCATATCCATTTTCATTATTACAAGCATATAATTTCCATCCGATATATCTTGTGTTAAACCACAACATCGGGTAATATATGGGAGTTTAGCGCTCATAGTTAAATGTGATTCAGCCTATAAAACTTATTATTAATAAAAAAAAGATTGGATTAATTTTATAGATAAATTTAAAATACAAACCTCTTCAAACCAACTTTGATTTGCACTTTCAACATTTTCTAATTTTTTTAGTACTATTTTTATAGTTCCAGATCTTCTTAATTGTTGTTTTTCAGAATCCCATTCTTCATAGTTTCCATTAATCCAATCTGCAGTATAAATTTCAGAGAATCCGCCTTTTGTTAGATATTTAATATTTTTGAAGTTATTATATGGAATCCATTCAATTACATTGTCTGGCCCAAGACATTCCATTTGACATTTTAGTATTAAATTATCAATATCATCATTTCCAGAAGTCCAATTTAAAAAATTATCTTTTAAATAATTTCGAATACAATATTCACAATATAATGTCGCTAAACATTCTTGCTTACAAGTTTCACAAATTCTTTTTGATCCCGTATTACTAAGAACTTTATTTCGGTCATAAGTTTCAGTTATTCTTTTAATTGCTACAGCTTTTTCATTATCTGTAAGAAGTTTATCAGTAAGAATGAATTGTTTTTTAAATTCATGTTGTTGGTGCATATCAGTATAAATATTATAATCAATTAATGAAGTTGCTCTACTAGTTGTTGCATAAACTAATTCATAACGAATAGGAGACATAATGCAACTTATAAAAGTTTAAATGAAAATTTTTATTTATTGATAAAAAAACCAAATTGGAGAAGGAAATTTTTTTTAGTTTAGGATCCACTTAATAATGTAACCATAAATTCTAATTTCGGTATAACCTGAATTAAAGGTCTGCAAACGGGACCCAGAACCCGGAAACCCTAACCCGGCCCGGACACGGATCCGGGTTTGGGCCGGCAAATTTTCTTCAAAATTCGCCCGGGCCGGGTCCGGGCCGGCACATGAATTTTCGTCAAGGCCAAAATCGTCTTAATTCCGGCCGAAATTAAACTGGCCAAAATTAAGTTGGCCAATTTTTTTGTTTTTACAACAAAATAATATAATAAAAGTCCGGGTCCGGTCCGGGCCGGTTTTTGATATTTTAAGTCCAGGCCGGGCCGGGTACTTTATGTTGATTTGCAAGTGCGGGCCGGGCCGGGTTGTAAAATAGTGGTCAATGCAGACCTCTAGTCCATACCATTGCGATCTGTTGATCTGCCAATCTGCCAATCTGCAGATTTATTCGATTTGAAACCATCCGGATTTGCTCTGGATGAAGGTACGAATGATTCGTCATGACGTCATCTGCTATTTCTGTATATAAATACGGATCCATTTATTCGATTAGTACTATTTTATAGTAACTGATGGTTATCCGGATCCATTATTTACGGATCGGACATCTGGATTTTTATATTGAAATTCATTCGGATGGTCATCCGGATCATCCATTTATTTAAGGACCAGATTAAACGGGTGACGAATCCATCCAGATCGTATATTTGAAAATGAATTTTAGTTAATTCATATATTTAAAAATTTTATTCAGTTTTAATTTTATTAAGTATATTGTTTGATCACACTAAAAAAATATATATATAAAGAAAAATCAAATGATTGTAAAGTAATATTTTTGTTATTTTTGTTAATTTTTAAATATTTTAAAATAAAAATTTGATAAATGATATTTGAAAATACTCACTATGAATAAATTTTTATTTTTTCAAGGTGGGTAACTCCTAATTATCATGAAAATTTCCGAGAAAAAAAATATTACTATGTAATCGAATTAGTTAAAGACTTTAAGTAATAGTATACTTTATATTTAGTATCGATCATCAAAAGCTTTTTCCAATGATAGGTGATTGAGTACTATGGCCCACCGTAGACACAAAGGGTTGACAAAAAACATCATGTTTCAATGTTCCATGATGACTTTTATTTTTGGTTTTTATTTTTTATTTTTTATTTTTGTCACAGAAAGAAATAACTTAAATAACTTCCGAAAGTAGATTAGACTTTTCATTCATGTTTAACATTATGCTTTTCATTATATGACAATTATGATATGACGATTTTTCATCATAGTCTTCATTAAGTTTCCTAATATGGAATTTTATTAACCAAAAATGTCTAAATTTTAACAATCTTGAATACTAGCGAATTAAAAGATTTACAAAAAAAAAATTTTTATTAAAAAAGAAAAATTTAAAGAACCCAATTTTTTATGAAAAATAAAGAATTCTTATTAAATGTATTTGATTATTTTAAGCAAATTAATTTGATAAAAAGGGCTTTAATAAATTTAATAAAATACTTTCCATAACATTTACAATAAATTAATAAATTCACGAAAATTAATAATATTCTTAAAGTAGTATGTGTAACGAGAGTAAAATTAATTTGCGAAATTAACAAGAAAATGAGTTTTTACTGGATTATTTAATGACAATTGCTAGATTTTTTTAATAGAAAACAGAAAAAATCAAACATTTTTTAGTTTAAATTTTTATTTTTATATTTTTTCTTATATTTTCTTTATAATTTGCCAGCAAAGGTAATCTTTTTTTTGTATAAATTTTTCATATCCTTGTTTCACATGTTTAAAATTAAGTAATGCTTTTTATAAACGTGATAATAGCAAAATACCAGAAATTTCTAAATTTGCAAACAAAAAAGCTATAATCTTTAAATATTGTTGTCGAGCCAGGATTATATTTTTTATAAAGTCAATTTAGCAACTAGCAATTGTATTAACAAAATTTATTCATTACTTAAAAATTAAGTACTGAAACAAATGTCTCTACACTTTTTCTAAATCTTAATCATGAATTTCTTAATTTTCTTATTCAATTATACAAATTCATTTTTCAATAGTACTAATTGTTTTAGCCGATACCCTGGATAATAACTACATTCCATAAATAAACTGACTAAATCTAAATAGCACAACTATCAAATAAAAAAAAAATCACTAACATTTAAAACTTTTATAATCATTTATATTTTTAATTATTTATTTTAAATGTAAAAATGCTTGTGTAGAAATCATGATTATTAACTGTATAGCATACTCAAAAATAATTTATTTTGTTTGCTTATAATACCATATCTTACTTCATGACATTCAAGATTATGCTAGTAAAATTAGGATTTATGGTTACATTATTAATTGAAACTTAAGTACGTCTTGAAAAGAAAAAAATCCTTTTCCCATTTTTCCAATTTTTTTTTTTACTTTTTAAACTTTCTTAATTAGTGCCTTTATGATTTAATGTATATGGCATATTTTTTAATATTACATACTAATAATTGTAATCAAAATACCTTCCCAATATTTTTTATCAATTTACACTAATCAAAATATTTCTTTATCACTTTCTTAATTTTCTTATTCAATCAATCACATTCATCTTCAATAGAACTAATTATTTTAGTTGGTTGATAATAATTACATTCTATAATAAACTGTTATCTAAGTAGCACAATTATCATATAAAAAAAAAATTACCTAGTTTAGAAATTTATTATTCATTATTTTTAGTTATCTATTTTTAAAATGTAAAAATATTTGTGTAGCAATGATTAACTGTACAACATATCCAAAAATAGTTTATTTTTTTCTTTATAAATTGTGTAATTTCTTGTCTTACTACATGACATCCAGGTTAGAGGTCTGCATTGACCACTATTTTACAACCCGGCCCGGCCTGGACTTAAAATATCAAAAACCCGGCCCGGACCGGACCCGGACTTTTATTATATTATTTTGTTGTAAAAACAAAAAAATTGGCCAACTTAATTTTGGCAAGTTTAATTTCGGCCGGAATTAAGACGATTTTGGCCAGAATTACGAAAATCCGGGTTTGACGAAAATTCATGTGCCGGCCCGAACCCGGCCCGGGTGAATTTTGAAGAAAATTTACCGGCCCAAACCCGGAGCCGGGTCCGGGCCGGGTTAGGGTTTCCGGGTTCCGGGTCCCGTTTGCAGACCTCTAGTATGGACGTATGGACGTATGGTCGTATGGTCATATGTATAAGTTGTCATAAGTTGCTGCTTATGTTACAATGTTAACTTTATATATCTTGTAAACAACTGAAACAACTTATACGATTGAAACATTTAATCAAATAATAATTTAAAAATGATATTACCATCCACTGCATATTTTATTATTTGCAATTTATTTAATTACATCCATAATTAACTAATAATTAAATTATATATAAAGAACAATGTATACTTTTGCATATTAAATTGATTAGCAGAGCTTGCGTTTCTAAATATATTGTGTAATTTACAGTATTTCTAGCAACAACATTTAGGGCCAAAGAAAATTATATTCAAATATTACAATGCTAAAAGCTATCACTAAAAAAGTACAAAAAATTATCATTACATTAAGTCCTATTAAGCTGGTTTTAACCACAATTAAACTAGTAATTATAACTCCCATTTCATTTTCCTATAATTAAAAACTTGTTGACAACTTCCTTATCCTTCAAATCTTTGTACAATGGATGAGTGGCCCACAGGTGTGCACTTATTTCATGTAATGCTGATTGATTCAGCAATATACTCCAAGAAATATAGTATTCTAGAATTTTTGAGAAGTAAATTTAATACAAAACCATAATCATGAAACACAAAATTAAATAAAAACTATTCTTGCCTGCATGATTTTCCTTTATAAGTTATAACATTCTTCTTGGTAAGTAATTTGGTTAATTTACCTTTCTTCTATAGATTTTTTATAATTCATAACATCTGTTATAACTTTTTCTTAACAAATTATGAACGTGATCTTTTAGTATTCCGAATATTCATGAAGACTCAGCCAGTTATTGTAAAGTTTATTCCAAAGCTCTGTAAGAATGTGTGAAATCATAAGAAATATTATAGTACACATAATATAACTGTAAACTCTACCATAATAGTGAAGAAGTTGGATGGCATTTTGGTAAGTGAGTGTCATTTGGAATACTCTCAGAAATTGACATTGATGATCATTTTGTTACTAATAGATCCATGATAAATTCAGTATCCTGAAGAGGCAACAATTGCTGGTGTGATGGAGATTGAAAAAAGGCATAGTAAATTTAAAATATTTAATATTATCAACAATTTATGATGACAGCTATCAAAAAATTAAGAATATTGTTGATATATTTCTTTATTATAATGCATTACCAATTTCAGCAGGTTTTCTAGCAGATATTTTATACTATTCAAATCCCTCCTTATCATTTTTATTTGTTCCTATATTATAATGATAATAATAACAATAGTGTAAATTATGTTGATATTTTTCAATACAGCAACTTTCAAAACTCGACATCTGTATCAGTTTTTGGTTACACCTCCATCATCATCACCAGATCCACTATTACAGCTTTATTATTGAATACCATAAATGGTATTATTCAGATACGAGAAAGAACCTGCAAAAGTCATTGTAAGATATACTGTATATATAGATCGATAATATATTGCAAATTATACAAGGAGACAGAGAAAAGAAAGTGCCAAAAAATGTGTACTTTCCTTAATGGGTGACAAAATCTTCATATAATACATTTTCATACATATAATCATTTATTAAAAAATAAAATATCAATCTATAATAAATTGGGTGTTTCTAAATTATGTTGACAAAAAGCTAGAAACATACTACTAGTAGACATTGAGATTAAAGACCTCAGATAAGTACACTTCTCATTGTCTAAGTCTAAGCCATAATGGCGAGATAACGCATCAGTTTGTCAATTTCACTTCCAGTAATAAACTTATTCTTTTGCCTGAAAAAATCCCAAGGCGTTTGATTTCTCTTTTAGATTTGTTAATTTAGAACATGTAATCTTTCTCATTATAAACAATTTCTTTCTTGCTCTCATCAATTTTCAAGTCTCCTTTTCACATAAAAAATTTATTGGTTCTTCAGTTGTCTTATTTTTTTTTAGTTTCATCTGTTAACATGACCACTCATTTTCAGCAGAAATAGAGGAAGTAAAGGAGTAGAAAATATTATCAGTAAAAATTATATGAAAACTATAATTATTCCAATTTTTCTACTATTAAAGAAATCGATAGTAATTCCATTTATTTTTAAACTAAAAGAGACTAGCACTCTTTTGGTTGTTAAATCTTTAAATAAATTGTCTACTGTTATAAATGATGTATTAATTTATGTATTTGGTAATTAATAATATTTTTATTTTCATCACACTGTTCCTAATAATAATTCATGATTTTTTTTCTTAATATTCTCACAAATGATGTTTATTTTGTTTATTTGAAAAGAAAAACTATTATTATTAGAAAAAAATCAATCATCATTAAATTAAAATTTTTTTATGGTCGGACCGTGGGAATATCATGAATATCATGCAGCTGTCAAAATCAGTTCTCTGTGAAATAACTATTACTTAAAACAACTTAATATTAAACTACATCCTTTTTATCCTAAATGATTGGAAATCATTTAACTACATTAACAAAAAAAAAATTTTTTTTTTATTATTTATATATTACATCATATTATTCGTTATATGATAATCTGTATAATAAATTCTATTCTATATTTAAAAATTATTTTATTTATTATAGGGTTATCGTCTTTCGACGATACCTCTAGGTATTTTAAAAATTATGTTAATCTTTATGATTATAAATAATTAAATAAAACGTGTTACTAATTAAAAAAAAATTATTTTATTTATTATGATTTTGATATATTTCATTATTTATTATATATCTATATACTTATCACCACTAGATTCGATTACATAAGTAAAATAAAAAAATATTAACTATTGTTCTAACATGATATTATAACAAAAAATGGCTCGTGTGGGAAAATAATTTTATTATACAGTATAAGATTATTTAATTATATAATATGATGTAATATGATGTAAAATATTGTTTTTCTTCTTTCTCGCAGCCTTTAGTTTTTTATACTTTGAAGCCTTTCAAAACTGAAAGGTCGGAAAAGAATATTTCCAAGATTACGAATTTTTTATTGCAAACAGTTTTATCATCGGAAATATTTAGAAATTTATGTAACTCACTAATCGTTCATTGTTATCATACAATCTTTATTATATTAATTGACGTAACGCCATAGGACCCAGAAATATATATACAGGGGTAGGGTACACAGATGCGTCGCCATCATAGTGAAATTAGACGGAGTAAAGTTTTGATTTGCGTACAATTTTAGAATTTTTCATCTATAGTTAGGTCATCAAGATTGCGTATTTTTTATCAAAATTTTTATATATAAAAAATTAGTTTGCGTATTTTTGGCCTAAATTTGGCTAATCTTATATATATAATATATTTACTGTACGTACTTATTTAATTAACCGCATTGTAATATTTAGTATTAATTGAAAGAAATTTCTAAGGGTTAAAAAGTGAAATTTTAGAAAAATATTATTAAAAAAATGGTAAATTCTATTTTTTCACATTAGTATTTGGTTTTATAAATAATATAGAAGCCATGATAAAATAATTAATAACTTAATGTCTGAAATTTTATTTGCGTATTTTTGCAGGATTTTCAATATCAGGTGTCAATTATGCGTACTACTCATATAAAAAGTCTCTGCGTACAGCTCATAGTAAAAAAATTTTTCACCACCTGACCCCTATATATATATTTCTGGGTCCTAACGCCATACTAATTGAGTTCCGTACTCACAAGTCACAAGTCATAACGGTTTCTTCAGTATACTATGAGTTTAACAGTTTAACTGTATTACTCACAGAGTTGCGACCAAACCGAATAAGTATTAGTAATACCTAATTGACTAATCCCGTTTAAAATTCTATATTCATTTATTTTCTGATAAAGTGATAATTCGCAGCTTTACATTAATATACTAGAGTTACTAACTTGCATATGCTTACTTTCTTTTTCGAATATGATAAGACACAGAACTGTGATAAAGATAAAATAAGTAATGTATTAAAAGAAGAAATTTACTTATAAGAGGGACAATTTAATGTTGTAGCCAAATTTCATTTAAACAAAATTTTATTTATTTTAGCGAATTATTATTGACTTCATTATTTAATATTACAATTTAAAATGTGCAAGAAACGATTGTCGCCTTTTGCAAATTTAATAAATAAACCAAGATCGCATTGCTATTTTTCTAACGTTTTTTGAAGTATCGTATAGAATTGGAAAATATTCCCCCCTTTTTGATAAACTTATTTCTTTATTAGTAACTGTAGAAGAACAAATTACATGTTAAATATATTAAATATAAAAAATACATTGAAATATTAGGGAAACAAAGTATCCTAAATCTCTCCATATCAAATCTCCGTATAATAAAACGAAGTAAAAATTAACTATCTAATTCTGCATGTATTCTATGTATTTATTTCCCCATGATTTCCTGTCATTACCTAACCTAAATACGTCTTTTCTAACATTATATTTTTTATAACTTTTTTGACTCTTTTATTTATCAGTCTACGTCGTTCCCGCCTACACCACTATCTTCATCTTTTCTCTTTTTCTTTCTTTTTAAATCTTTTGTAATTCCCAAATGTTTTTCCAGTTCGATCGTATCTTTACACATATTATTCCGGATTTGTTGTTGTATCCTTATCATAAATTTGTCAAAAATATGAAACAGTAATTCACGTTGGCCTTTAACTTTACATATCTTCCATCACTTTTTATTAATAATACCTCTTTTTATTTCAGGATTCAAATTTTCGGTTCTAGTTATTAACGAAGCATTTGCCGCTAACTCCATAATTCTATCTTTGAAACTAACTATATCTTCTTCATTATATACTTCGTCACTTTCTATGTTGCTCAACACTTCGTCGATGCTATTAACAAAAATATTGTATTCAGTGTCATTTGCTCCATTTTTGCTACAGATCTATGTGTTCCCATGTTTCTCCTTCTAATGAACATCTTGGGCATTTATTTGTATCGATACCCATATTTTTCTCTCCCATAGCACTTTATATGTTGGCAGAATCTTTAAAAAATTTTTGACCCTGAAACTTCTTGTCGTAGCATCGTCTCTATTTGTAATGTTTTTTTGACGTTGTAATTTCATTACTTATCAACTTAAAGGACGCGCTCCAATCTATCGTTATGTTCCTTCCATTTGATTCACTGAAACAATCTTTGACATAGTCCAATAACATTATATCAATTTTCGTACAATGATATTAGAACTCAATTCTTTAAACCATGATCAACATGAGCCTTCTATCGGTATGTAATTCCATCCTAACGCATACTCATCGATCAACAAATTACTTGTCATGATAATCACTTCTTCGATCGTCTCTTTACAACTAACAAGTTCTTTCTTTATCGCAGGTATCTTCACATCCTGTATTGTCTTTTGCATCCCAGCTTTGTCATCTTTAACTAACATCTTTACATTTTTTAATTCTAATAGCGTGTTGACAAAACTTACACATATATATATTGTTTATCATCTAATTCTCTCCGCACACTTCCTATTTTACTGTAACTATATAACCATTCAATAATATCCACATCTGTTCTTATTTCTATTTTTATATAGCATGGTAATATAATTATTGCGATATTTAACAGATCTTAATTTTCCTTCAAAATTAAATTTATCAACATAACTGTTTTTCGGAATTAACTCAAATCCAAAGAACCCGTCTAAACCCAATTCATCTCCTTTTTGAATCACTGCCCCTATGTTTACGATTACTTCTTTACCAACAATTCATTTTAGTCCTTCTTTTGTAAAGCCACTCAGCCAAAAGATTCCTCGGTAGGACCTCGAGTTATATATGGGGAGATCGGCACACATTTACCATTAGATCTACACATTTCTTCAGGCTATGTAATGCTGGTCGGCATTATCCACATATGGACATGATTTTGGCTCATCCCGAGCAAATAACCAGGACCTGACCTTTCTATGTATGGGCTCGGGGTCCTACCTCAATCAAATAAGTAATGTGATCTATATTTATAATGTGGCATAACCAACTCCCCAGCGGTTATTGAGTGAAGCGTAACATTTATCTTGTGAACATTTTACTAATGGGAGCGCATTTTTTTGTATGAAAATTTCATAAAATTCTAGTTCTTTGTATAAGCTAGTCAAGTGTACTGATATTAACGTACATACAGAATTTTATAAGATTACGAAAAATAGAAAGTAAGAAGTTGAGGGATTTTAATCAATGGCGTGGTGAAGGTATATTTGTAATAATCCAAATCTTCATTCATTGGAAACTTCAATACATTTAAATAATATATCATTAAAGAAAATACACTTTAAAATAAAATTAATTGCATGTGTTATAATATTCACAATCTTATTTTCTATATTTATTATTAAATTGTAATTATTTTATTAACCGGACGTCATTTATTGTGCTGTTATCCTTTTACTCTATAAATAAATAATCTTTCAAAGGTTTAATTTATTTCTTTTTTTAAATCAGTAATTATCATAATCAAATTTCTTCATAGATAGATAGCCCTAAACCAAAAAGGGAAAGGAAAAGAGCGATATTTCCTTATAGTATCTTGCGTAATATAATTTTGTCTTCAATATCTTAGCGGTTCCACAAAGATGTATTATGATCAGATGATCATGCATGCAAAATCAGAGAAATATGATTATTCAACTCTATAATTATATGTTAAATAAGTAAATAAATAAAAAATTACAGTATAAATTTGTCCAAAAAAAAAAGAATATTGTACATTAGTATTTATTTTTGCTTTGAAAAATAAACCCTTAAAATGTATTTTTTCGACCTAATTTATTATCTTCGTACGTGTTGTACGCGTTTAGGTTAGTTAGGTTGTGGCTCTTTAATTGATTATATATTATATTATTTAACCATGATTAATATCACCTATACTTTTCCTATGAAAGCTTGTACAACAAAAAAAATATATATTTATACGATCCCTTTTCTTTTTTTTATCACACATCTCTCATTTCTCTATCCTTCGCCTTTGTTCTCGCACATAGGGAAGAAGAGCGTCCAGACATAGAGCCTCTGTACGTGCACATCTTGCTACCAAATGATTAAGTTCTGCTGATTTTGAAGGAGAATCTGCTACTATTATCTTACTCACACATCTTATTCATTGCATACTACTAGAAATCTGAAAAAATGAAAAAGAAAATTTGCCGACCACTTCTGTTGAAAAAAAGTGAAAGTTCTATTGGTAACCGGCCCCAAGCTGATTCATATGGAAGGGCAGGCCGTGGTCCCGTTGGAAATGACACATATCTCCTATGTCATGTTATTGAATACTATATGAGACCATTTACAATAGATCCTATGATGGTCACATAGGTGTCATAGGGTTCCCTGCTTGGTAAACCTCATATGGTATAAGTTAATGACTAAAAAATGTTGTAATTTATAGTGCCTATTTTTCCTTTAAAATAAGTGTTTGGACAATGGATAGATTGGCTGAAAAAATACCGTTAATATGGTTGGTCCCCCCTTACTAGTTTTCTTACGCAGAAGTGAAAAAATACGGAGATGTCCACGGGTTCAGCGCAGAATACCTTTTCATTTTTTTTTTTATGTACGGCAAAACAAATTACTTTAAATAATTGGGTATGATAACATTAGAACATTAGAACACCAATCGGATTTTAACGTTATGACACACAAAAGCAGAGAATGAAATAATTGATGATGATTAATCACGCAGCGCAACGTAAGACCCGAAAATTACAGCCTACTGCGCCGGCTGATCCATTTTTTGGTTAAACCGAAATCGGTTAAGCAAACAAAAGCACTATAATGACGCAACAGATTCTGTACAAATGACTAATGTCAAGGAAATGACGCCCTACTACTTACCCATTTTACGGTATGAGGTAAGGATATCTCCTAGTTTGAAAGAAACAACGAAAAATACAATCAGTAAGGATCAAATCACCTAATCAATTTTCGAGCAAGCATCGTCGCTCGGTGGCTTATGGTCTGTTGGTTTCCCGCAAACTTGGACCCTCCCGCGAAAGGAAAGAAAGAGAGCAGTTACAAGAAGCCCTTTTGAATGTGCCGGATTCAATGACCTTAGTAAGTTTGTGGAGTGATTCCAAATCATCAATTCCTATTGTCAACAGGAATAAAAAGTTTTAAACTTATTGCTACTGCTCGTGGAACCCGCAAGCTGATTGGATATTTTGAGAAATGGGACGACCTACTTAGGTCTTGAAATTCTGGTAACTTGGTCTGATAATGAATTGTCTTGGTGTCGATAAGGATTTAGAATGGTAAAAAAAGCAAGATGAGATCATCTCGATCGGATGAGCTATCAGGAAAAGAAGATAAGAAGAAAAGAGAAGACGTCAAGTATCGCAAAACACAACCACAAAGATTTTGAAGACGTTGCAGAAGTTGGTGTGATGGTAGAGAGATTTTATTTTCCTTCTTTCTTTCGTGTAACGCAATTTACGCAAGAAATTTTTTTATTTTCTTTTTAGAAGACCACGTACAACATTCTGTACCCGATAGTATTTACGTAAAGTGAAAGACGAGTTATTAATTTGAAACCTTTTTTTTTTTGGATCAAGGAACCGCTTAACCATTAGTTGAACAAGCGGGCCGAGCCTTATAGCTTTGAATAACAGGTAGGGCGGTTCTTTACAACCACAGCTTATATTATCGATACCACTTAATCCATTTGTGTGTGATAGAATATACACCCAGCAGTTACATTAATTTGTTAATGAAGAAGTAATTTGGCTTATCTGAGACAGGTGGTGAACACTAGTTTTTATTTAACTCTGCACAGTTTAGTATTTTTTTTTCTCAACAAAAAACTAAGTTATTATGATGATACTGGAAAAATTCTTGACAAGTATAATTAGTGCTTAAGTGCGGGAAACACGCGTCGCGATGTCAACGACAAACAAAAATTTATTTATATACTATATTGCATAAATAAGGGCCACAAGGCTAATTTTTTTTTATTTTATTTATTAAAAAAGAAGAAAAAAAGAAAAAAAAAGAATTTTTGAATTATAAAAGATGTATAATCATAATTTCAATTAATTTTAACATGCAAGTTTAGAGTTAATAAGGCTTTAATAAACATTTTTGAAAAATTGTATTTTCTTTAATATCAATAAGTGTTATTATTAAGAAGATTATTTGAGATTTGATTTAATATATATAATAAGGCATTTAATGTATAAAATAAAACTCCCCGCATTAAAGGGGGAATAGAAGAAATATGTAAAGAGTGTATAATATCTAAGCAAGCAAATTTACTATTACAAATTGGAAAATGTTCCTTATGAAAAAATAAAAAAGGGCACGATTTCTTATATAAAGAAGAGACACGTTTTGTGCCAATAATTCAAATTGGAATAAATCAATAAATCTATTAGTTCCATGGACGCTATTTGATTACTTTGAATTTTACGACTATTTCTATTTGCAATTCCACACAGTACATCATGCGCAATCCAAGGTAATGATAACCCTTGGATTGAAATTGCCGATAGAAATTATTTTTATAATAAAATAAAAGAGGAGAGTTTTCTTATATAAAGAAGAGACACGATTTGTGCCAATATTTCAAATTGGAAATTTCCCTTATAATAAAAGGACACGTTTTGTGCCAATACTTCAAATTGGACATTTAGATAGGGGAAATAAAATAGAATAAACATATAACAATTTTAAAATTTTGAAAAAGGGGACAAACGTTCTTTAACTTTGTTTCACATAAAGTGAAACACATTATATGAAACAATAAAATGAATAAATGAAATAAAGTATAAAATTAACTGAATTAAAATGTTTTAAGTGCATATATTAATTGATTTTAGAAATGAATAAGAGTATAGCCGTCTTAAAACAATCATATTTCAAAATTTTTTAAGGATCTAGCGTACACGCGGCCCAAAACATCTAAAGGAACCACGGTCAGTTATTGCCTTATAACACTTCAATACGAGATCCAAAGAGCGTACAGTTAAAAAAGAATTATTATTATGTGTTTATGTGTGAAGAATTTTTTTGATTTCTGTAAGGCGGTTTTTTTTTTTGAAAAAAAAGGGGATTTCATAAAAAAAAAATTTACCGTACGGTTTCAGTTTATATAAGTAATGGATGATCAGCAACATCATATAATATCTAAATGAAGAACAATTTTAGCCGAATAAACATTATCGTGGCTTTTGTTTGATGATAAAGGAAATGTCATTAGTAAATGAAGGCTTATTAGGGAAAATAGCCGATACAATAACCAATTAAATCACGTCAATACCCCACCCCCTATTGTTTATTCACACAAAATCAATTTAATTTCTTTATCAAAGAAAACAGACTAACCATCTTTGTACAACAAGGCAAAAATGATTTTATGATGATTATTGCGGAAGGTAGATCCCATACATAAATAATTCCTTTTATTTATATTATATTTAGTAAAGTAAATCATAGAAAATCCGTTTTTGAAAAATTTATAGATTACGTTTTTCATTACGTAAATGACGATTAAGTGATAGTTTTAGTTGGATGATAAATTCTAAATAAATCATTAGAGACCCCAAATACATGATTCGACCAGATTGAAACTATAAAAGAATCTTCATACGACCAATTATTTATATAAAATTTAATATGTTTATCTCCATATTTCTTTAAAACAAAAGAAAAAAAAATGGTATGATTTAGATTTAGTACAAATATATATATATATTAAAAAAAAAAAATACATACTGCCGTTGTGTTTACGACGAAATTTCCAGAACTTTTCGCAATAATATATATTGTGACGGTCGAATCGACTACAAAATAAAATCGATTATGTTTTAATTTATTAAATTTCTTCTCCTTCTTTTCCTTCAAAAAAGAATTTACTTACGAGAAACATCAGGACATTCTTCAATTGTCCAAGTTACATTTTGTAATGTCTTGTCTTGATAGTATAATTCATTCGGTGAAGTGATATTAATTAAACAAATTTGATCATATGATGACACGTTATAATTTTTACTTAATAAAATTGTGATTACTAAAATTATTAAAAAATTTGAAAGTGTTAAAAATATGTTGGACAAATGTTTAGTAGGTGAATATTTTTCTTGTTCATATTCGTTATTATTTTTCGATGGTGAAGTAATTTGTAAAGATGATATTTCCTTTGAATTTTTTGAAGAAAGTGTAGGTGATGATTCTTTTGAAATCGTGGAAGGTCTATCGGATATTTTGCCCATTATGATTCTTTAACTTTCTTGGAACAACGTTGAAAATTTCTATTCGTTTAAGTTAAAATTTTTATAAGCCTCATTTTAATGCGTGTGAAAC
This sequence comes from Rhizophagus irregularis, assembly GCF_026210795.1. Taxonomy (NCBI): domain Eukaryota; kingdom Fungi; phylum Glomeromycota; class Glomeromycetes; order Glomerales; family Glomeraceae; genus Rhizophagus; species Rhizophagus irregularis. The sequence continues at coordinate 1,939,533 of NC_089434.1, forward strand.
TTTAGAGAATCGAAGCCTCATCTTAAGAGATACAAATCACGTGATGATATTAAATAATAGTAGAGATGCGATCCGAAATCCATCTATCCGATAATCCATAAAATAAATAAATAAATACATCTATCTAGTGCTTCGATCCGTTTCTAGTCCATCCGGATGAATCCGGATGAATCCGGATTTTTTTTTCATCCGGATATCCGGTTTTGATCCGGATTTTGATCCGGATGAAAAATATCCGGATTCATCCCGAATCCGGATAGAAAAAAAAATTTTTTTCTAATATTTTTTATAGATTTTGTAATAAATAAATAGTCTATTAGTTTCGCAACTGATAAATAATTTTGTAATATATAAATTTTGTCATGAACAATGATAAATTGATGATTAGTAAAAAATTATTTATTTATTATTAATTTATTTAATATAATTAAAGTGAAAATTATTTTTACATTTTTATTAATCTTATTAAGTAAAATCATAATTTAAGACGCAATATTGTTTTTTAAGCCTGATTTTATCAAAATTTGAATAAAATTTGTAACTCAGGCCAAATTAATAGTGCCGGCCCGAATTACGATAAAATAAGCTAATTCAAATTCAATAATCAAATCGGAAAAAAGGCTAAAAAAACCTACCAAATTGTATTAATAAGTACCATTATCTCTAATATGGATCGTCATATGCAATCTAAAAAATTTTATATATGAAATCTGATCCGGATTCCGGATTTCACCCGGATTTCTGACCCGGATTTCAATCCGGATCAAACCGGATATAATCCGGATTTTTTTTTTGTGTAATCCGGATGACGGATTTCATCCGGATCGAAGCACTACATCTATCCGATAATCCGTCTTAAATCCGATCCAAACCCAGAAATCCGGATTAATCCCGATACGTTAGTATATAGCAGATAGAACATGAATAAAATCCATTGATTGGTTCAATTTCATGTAATGATTAACTCACGTGATATAAAGAAATTACGCGGACGAAAAAAAAGAACATTTACAATAAAAAATTTTAGACTAACCACCAGTAAAAATAAATTGTGCCCATATAAAAATCATCAAAATTAAATCATAGAATAATGAGAAGTTATGAAAAATATAGATAATTAATTATCATTCTCTTAAAAATTAATAGTTAAGCTTCCTGTGATTCAATTTAAATAATCTTTGATTTTTCTGAAACGCTCTTCCTAACAACTATAAATTATCATGATCCAATACGCCCATCTATATTTATGGATATTTAAAGTTACTTAACCTTATTATTATTTGCTTTTTTGTTTTAAGGCAATAAACTTACCATAAAAAATATTTCCATTATTTTACTAAAAAGTCTCTTATAAACCTCCATTTATTTTTCGTAATTAACTGGATCAACTGGGTGAGAAACTGAATCTGATGCTCAAGACACTAAAGTTTCAGAAAAACTAAGTTTTGCTACGTATTAATTAGTGAGATATGCTGTCGTACATGTGATATAACGGAATTAGTATATAGTTGATACTTGGTATAAAAGATTGCAATGGCGGATCAAAATTATGATTAACTTCGATGTACGGATAGTACAATTTAATACAATACGGATGTAAATAACAACTTAAAGGCTTAATTTAAAATAGCAGCACGTACAAGTTTATTACAATAATTATATTATTTTCAGTAAATAAAATATTAAAACAAAAAATAGAAAAATACGTTCATCATTTGTAATTCTGAAAGATACTCTACGTGACTGGATTATGCCAATCTCAAGATAATATTGCGATTTTCTATGGTGCTCGGGTTAGCTTTGAGGTATTTCAAGTGTTATGTACAGTATCTCATATATATAAAATTTTGAGCTTATATTTTAAATATAATATTCTGCCTTATAAGAAAGGTATCAAATCTTGAGAAATTGTTTTCGGGCTTATTGTCGCCGTCAATTTTAGAAATGTGTATTTCCTTCCTGTTCCTTTTTGTGTACTTAGCTTATCTATGCAGTAAAGAAAGAGCCATGTTTGTGGTCATAATTCTTATAAAGCATTTAAATAAATAATATTCACCAGCCCAATAAATATTACGCACGTCGTTATTCAGCGCATTATACCTTCCTTTTACTTGAATAAATATTTTCTGATCCAAATCCTTGAATGCTTTAGCACCACTATTACAAGTGTTGACTATTATTCTTTGTATAAGCTTCTTACTTTCTTCATGATTGATCAATTCTATGATTATAATGAAATTAGTTATTGCAAGTATAATATATAAAAGGAACAAAAGAAACAATTTTACCTTCGTAATTTTAATGAAATCAAATAATTATTCGAATATCGAAAGTAGATGGGCGGATGAGGAAATATTACTTTATTCCAACCTTCGTGTTAACGTTAATAGTTGTGCGCGTTGCGTTGATTTCATGTCATCACGCGATCGATTTCACGTGACAATGAAATTAAAGATCTCCTTGTCAAATTGTATCTGGCCCGTATTCTTGACACGCTTGATCGGCAAGTCATGTTGTATCTAATCCAATTCCGGTTAATTTTTTTTTCCTTTCTTTCGAACCGATCTGAATTTCTTCGGTTCCCCTTTTTTTTAATTTTCGTTTTTTCTCTTTCGAAACACCTTTTTCTTTTTCCTTTTCGGTTTCTTTTTTCAACCCAATTTTTCTCTGCCCCTCCACGAAATTTTTTTCATTTTTTTTTCTTTTCTTTTTTAAATCCGAATTTTCTCTTTGTTCCTCCCCAAATTTTTTTTTTTATTTTTTCGAATTTTTCTATTTTTATTTTTTGATTTCGGTTTTCTTCCGGCTGGCAATCCGAAAATTTTTTTCTCCTTTTCCTTTTTCGGTTTGGCTTTTTTTTCTCGAACCAAATTTTTTTCCCAAATACATTCTTTCACCATTTAGGTTTAGATCGGTGATCGTATCGATGCTGCGACGCCACGGCAATTACCTTTTTTCCCGATTCTTAATAATAATAATAATTTTTTTTAGGTTGTATAAAGCTCAATAATAGACTGACATAATTTACTTATTTATTGTAGAAATAGATCGTTATAATTAATTTTTCTGGGATTTTTTTTTCATATTAATTAGTGAATTGTTTTTTTTTCTATAACAATAGATTGTTACAATGAATTTCTTTGAGATATGGTAACTGATATGGTAACAATATATGTATTTTTTTTTCAACAGAGGACGTAATTTTTTTTAAATCTACAATGGAATTTTTATAAGATAAAAAAAGATTTTTTGTAAAAATGCAACAATAAACTACTTATACAAAATTGTTTTTGTAATGAATTTGTAAATATATAAATTAATCATAAATTTCACAGCACCGCAACATTTGTTTCATGTGATAAATAAAATTTGTGTTTAATAATATTTCATACAAATAAAATATAAGTGTGTTATTATCACTCTCTTCTGGCGCAACGTGACGGTTACGCCTAGTATATATATAAATTGAATTATTTAAATTACAAACTAAGAATTTGTAAGAAACTTTACTACTCTAATGTTAGTGTTTAAATAATTTAGAATATAAGAATAAAATATTTATAATAATTTATAAAAAGCTAGTTATATAAAGATTGAAGGTTATAAAAAAAAAATTAAAATTCATTTTATTTTAAACATCTAGAAAATTTAATTATAATGATAAAAAAAGAAAAAATTAGACATTTGTAGTAAAACATTTTCATATTTTGTTTAAAAACAAATTTACCATCAGGGATTTCCAATTCATTTTGTTCTTCGGAATGAAAATTTGGGTTATTATATGTCTCATCTTCATCTTAATTATCAAAATAAAATTAAATAATTATAAAAAAAGTTGACAATATAAAATACTAAATATATTTGACATTTTACTTACCATTAAAATTAGCAATATTAGTAGCTCCTTTTGTTTGTTGCGTTGTTTCTTTTTATTAAATTAAAATTACATTTAGTAAGTGTATGTATTAATGAATAATATTAATCAATTTACTTACTATTTTTTATTTGTAGCTTTTCAAACATTTTGGATAATTTTTTACTATTTGCTAATAAAATTTAAAATTTAAATTATTATTATTAATTTATACAATTATCTTTATATAAAGATAATAAGTTATTGAAATACATAAATAAATTTACCAACCTTTAAAAATACTACTTATTTTTGATGCTTTACTATTCTGATTGCTTGATTTATTAAAATCATCAACTAGAGAAAAGGTAAAATTTAATAAATATTTAATTACGTACTAATAATTGAATGCAATTTGAAAAAAATAACTTACTATTATTTGGAATATTGAAGTCATATGATTTATTACTATGAAATGCTGTTCAAAATAAAAAATGTATTAATGATTTATTTTCTAATTTATTATGTGATGTAATATTATAAAATGAAAGTTGCATTTATATTACCTTCTAATTCCTCTATTTAATATACGGAAGAAAAAAATAATATTGATTAATATTAACAGACATTTAAATAATAGAAATAATATTTGTTAAAAATGATATTACCTTCTGTTGCGTTTCTTGGTTCAGGCAGATTTTCAAATTGATGAATTTTACTTGTAAATAATTTGCTATTCGTACTACTATTTGTTTTATCTTGTTCTAAATTCCTATATATTTCTGATTGAAATGATTCATCTGGCGTACTTTGATTCATTTTAGCTATTTTATTTAAAAGTGTATCAACATCAGGTCTTTTTGATGGGTCAGCATCCCAACATTTTTCCATTAAATTTTTATATTCAACAGGAGTTCCTGATACTATTCTTGGTCGAATACCATTAATAATATTTATTGCAAGATCATAATCATGTTCATGATTAATAAATGGTGATTGTTCAGATGAAATTTCCCACATAAGCATTGCAATACTATAAATATCAGATTTAAAAGTATATTCCTTTCCATTAATAACTTCTGGTGCTACGTAAGGAAGATTCCCATATATACATTTTGATGATTTGTCAGCTGGTCCACAAAATCCAAGATCACTAATGAACCACCGATCATTTAATTGTGAATACAATATATTTCCTGAATGTAAATCTCTATGAATTGCATTTTCAGTATGAATCAAATTAAGTGCCCTAATTATTTCAAAAGTAATATTAATTTTTTCTTTCCATGTAAGTCTATTATGATTCTGATATAAATATTCTCTTAAATTTATATCCATATTCATCATTATAAGCATATAATTTCCATTTGATATGTTTTGTGTTAAACCATAACATTGGATAATATCTGCCCATTTATTACCTATGGTTAAATGTGATTTAGCCTATATAAATTTAGAGACTTTTTAATAATATAAAACTGGTTACAGTAATTATAAATACATTATTTAGATTACAAACCTCTTCAAACCAACTTTGATTTGCACTTTCAACATTTTCTAATTTTTTGAGTACTACTTCATGACCTCCCATTCTTTTTAATTGTTGTTTTTCAGAATCCCATTCTTCATATCTTCCATCAATCCAATCTGCTGTATAAATTTCGGAGAAACCACCTTTTGTTAGATACTTAATATTTCGTAATTTATTATATGGAATCCATTCAATTATTTTACTTGACAAGAGTGTTTCCAACTGACATTTCTGAATTAAGTTATCAATATCATCATTTCCAGATGTCCAATTTGAAAATTTTGTTTTTAAATAATTTCGAACACAAAATTCACAGTATAACGTAGCTAAACATTCTTGTTTACAATTTTCACAAATTCTTTTTGTTCCTGAATTAAATAAAATTTTTAAATAATCATAACCTTTTGTCAACCAATTTATTGCAAAAGTTTTTTCATCTTTAGTAAGAGAATCGTCAGCAAGAACTGTTTGTTTTTGAAATTCATACCGTTTGTGTATATCACTGTGAACATTAAGTGCAAGTGATCTAGCAATTGCTGCATGAGCTAATTCTTGTCGAATGACAGACATTGAATTTTTTTTTTTAATGCAAGCTTTAAAGGAAGGAGATTTAAATTGAAAGCTGAAAATTACAGCAAGAAAAAAAAAATAGGCTGAACGGAGTTTTATATCCGAAATTATTAACAATGATCTACAGTTGCGGTACAACTTACCCAGTATCGCACAAATAACAATCTGCATTCATGTCATACACGGCCACAGTCGCTCATGAAACGATTGAAACGTTACACCGTCGAACTATCACGTTTAAAATAATAATAAAAGTGAAACAAGTAATCTAGTATTAATCTAGTCACTACGTCTTTTTTCTAAAAAAAATTCAGAATGGCTGTTTTTATCGATCAATTAGATTAAATAAAAGAAACTGGTATAAATAATTATAAAACTTACAAAATAAAAATTTTTGGATTCTAACAAGACCTGTCGGCTGTCGTTGGAGTTAAAAAGTGCAGAGGAGTATTAATTCGTTAATTCGTGATCCGCGTAAAAAGTAGAGAATCTAATTATTAAAAACGGGGTTAAGTTATATATAGTAATATATAATAGCGTGGAATCTGATGACGCGGCAAATTAAAGTACGAATTTTTTAAACATGATGTAAAAACTAAAACCATTAGCATAAAATTATACCATTTGGCTAACTTTTTACTAGAAGTCCGGTAAAATTTTCAATAATTAGAAATAACTTTCCTATGAGCCTTAAAGTAAAAATCCATTATTCGCAACGTTAAAAAATAAGGCATTTTTAAGCCTATAAGTAAGTCATTTATAGTGCTCAAAAAATTTACCGGACTTTCAACAAAAAGTAAGCCAAATAACATAATTTGATGGCAATAAACTTAGTTTTTATATTATATTTTAACAATTAGTACTTTGGTTTGCCATGACGTCAGATTCTGCGCTATTATATAATGACCCCCAATTTTCGATATAGGACTCTCTACTTTATTTGCGGATCACGAATTAAGCAAAAAATAATTAATTTAGGTCATTATAATAAAAAAAAAAGCGATTAACTTATAAATAAGACATTATGCGTTACGAAAGAATAAAAATATCAATTTTAATTGTATAAAAAAAAATTAAATATACATGAAGAAAATATTTGTCAAGATAAATTAATGAACTTACACGTAAGTCAAGTAATTTATACTAACCGATATTTGCATAATAAAATAAAGAGATAAATTATAAAAAAAGTTCAAAAATTTGTCGATATAAAAATATTTTATTAATTTGACATATTTTTCTATAATTACTATACCTGATAGTATAATAATTCCAAAAAAGTAATGGTTTGTGATACCTGATGGTTATTTTACGTTTAAAACTAGTAAATGAAGAACATTATAGTTTATGCTTACTTTATCGATGTTCAAATTTAAATTGTTTTCATTGTTTTCAGCCTAATAGCAATAAAAAACTGAAAATAGTATGATAAAGTACTGACCACAACTGGAAGTAAATAAATCATCTCAGATTTAAAGGTCAAAGGAACTATTAAATAGATTAAAACCAAATTTACAAACATTTAGCTGACAATAACAGATACGAATAAAATTTTGAAATTTATAGAAATGGAGGCATGTGCATTGTGCAATTCATTCAATTTTTGTTAGTTTAACATAAGTTCAGAAGCATTTAATTCTAAGTAATAAGAACTCGATTTTGTATATTGCTTAGATCTTTATTGTTAACAATAAAAGAAGAAAGTTTACGATATATAAATATGGATCTTGTACGGATAAATTATAACGGATATTAAATACTGATAAAGGAATGAATCATAATCATATAAAAAAATATCTTTGCAAATTTTACAAATCTAAATTTCAAAACACACTTCCAAATTTTTTAATTACAATATTTTATAAATATTTTAAATTTTCTCTATATCTAACAATAAATTTGAACGTATAATAACCACACATTTTTATTATTTAAAGTTTGAATGTAAAAAAGATTTGAATTGTAAAATTTTGAAATGTGAACTTTCTTAAGTTTGTATATTAGGTATAATGTGATAGTTTGTTAGATTCGAATTCAAAGTCTTTTTTGACTTTATTAAAAAGGTCGTAAGAGTCTATATCATCCATTTCGTTTATGATATTTTACTATGTAAAATAAAATAAATAACGAACTTGTTAAAACAAAGTCGTTAAATATAGGTTTATTATCGCTGTTATAACTAAAATAATCAGTGACATAACGTAGTTTATATTCTTACTTCATATTTATCTTCTTAGAAAAGTAAACTGATTTGTCAAGATATTTACTTATTCCACTTTTTATAATAACTAACCGGATTGGTAGCCTGAAATTCCCAAACTATTATATATTGAACATCTAAATATTGTACATATATTTATTGTTTATTATTGTCTTTGACATTATTTGTTCCTATATTTACCTTAGGATATTAAAATATCATTACCAAGTCACATGCCAACCAATGGGATTTACGAGCAATTCCAAAATGACAAATCAGGAATCCGTAGATAAAGACCGGAAGCTTATATAATAGGATTATAAAAATGTTAGACAAATTTTGTAATTGGTACTTACCTCTTTGATCAAATTTTATTACAATTTTTTAGAGTTAACGTATTAATCCTAAAATGAATTCTTAATATCGTAAAGTACTTTTTAATTTCCATATTACAAATGTTTTTCCATAAAATTTACGAAATATGATCATTTTGTGAATTGAATTTACTGTAAATAGAAAGTTCCATTTAAAGAAAGTCTGTGTTAGGAACGATTATTAATTTTGATTTACTTTATTTTTATGTAAAATTTTCTGAGGAAAATTGAAAAAATAAAATAAAATTTTATTCTATAATTAGTACAATAATATTCATATTAATAGGATAACTGATTGAGTTTACGTTATTTCTTATTTCATTTTAGTTTCAATATTCTTTTTTTCCTTAGATATATCAAAATTAAGCAACCTTAATATTTTTTATATTAACAAATGGGATAAAATTAATTCATAGTAATGAAAAAATATTATTGAAAGTTTATAAATAATATACTTACTTAGTCGAATATCATAGTAGGTCAATTTCATTATTGTCCGGAGCGAAGCGAAGGACAATATATGTCTACACACTATGAAAAAAAAAATCGATCACGTGAATTTCTCTGTCCTCCACGTGATCGTCACCCAATGAAATCGTAAATTTTAGTTTTTCGCTCCGGACTACAACGGTTCCCGTTTCCTAGTTTAACATGTATGACAATGCAAACCTTTATTCAATAAAACTGTTGACACTCCTTATCGTAAAAAAATATTTTAATAATAATATTTTTTTTTTTATTTACTGATTTGTATTTATCTGTTATTTTATTTATTCTTTAGATATATTTTTAAATTTTCCTTTGGTAATTAAGTTAACAACATCATTATATTTTTTTTTAGACAAATGGTATTGCGAGATTCTATATAATTAAAAAAATTGTCATGTTTAGATCACTTAATTGAATTGTGTACCATTGAAAAGTGTAATATTCCTGCGCCGATCTATTTCGTATTTGTTATAGTTAAAGGAATTTAATTGGCCTTAAGAATGTTACACATGATTGCGGTATGTTGATTAATACTAATAAAAAAAGTATAATTTTTTCGTCATTTCTGCTTCTTTTTTAGTCTTTTTATTTATTAATTTTTTTTATCTGATTTTTTTTCCTTTCGGTTATCTTAACCCATTTTTTTTCGGTTTTCTAAAACCGAAATTTTCATTTTTTTTTTAGTATTTTTTTTAACCTGAAAAATAATTGTTTGTGACTGCTGTGATCAGATCGATGCTACGGCTTTTCAGTTTTTTTTTTGTTAAGATTTTTTTTTTAATCGATGGTATTGTTTTCCGACTAATAAGTTTGTACGGAATTTTTCTTTTGTGGAATTTTTTTTTGTTTAGTGGGAACTTTTTTTGTTTAGTGAGAATTTTTTTATTAGTCAATAATATTGTTTCCTGACTAATAAGATCACACGAAAATTTTTTTTAACGTTTTTAGTGAATTTTTTTTAGTAAAATTTTGTTTTTTAATTAATGATTTTGTAATTAAAACAAGGGATGCTTTCATGACATTTCAAATATTTGTTTATTAATATAACACATAATATTATTACTAATACCGAAATTCAAGTGGCTTCTCTTCTTAAGAAATGTTTAGTGAAACACCTAGACAACGTAAATAAAGAAAGTCAAGCCCGTTGAAGGAAAAACAAAAAACAAGTATAAATCTTATAGATGGGTAGTATATTAATATAAAGTGTCATGAACTGGGAAGAATGGATCAGTTTAAATAATAAATTTCTAATATCATATAATATCTAATATACCCAAATATGAATCAGAAACTTTATCATTATATTGATTTACATCTAGTTATTATCTAAATTTATTTGACAAATTCTGAATTTAGATAAAGTTCATCTGTGTTTGATGAATCAACTTGCGGACGTTCATAATGAATTTCTAGATTATATGAAAATAAATAAAAAAAATTAATTATATTAAATAGCTAGAGATATACATTTCTGCACATTACTAGTTTCAAGACATTGGTGTAAAATCTCGATACCATTCATTTAACTTATTCAAAATCTCATAGGAACTACTATTAATAAGAATATCCATCTTATTATAAATTAATTCGTACTTTATTAAGTTGTATTCCTAAATCTGAATTGAACAAATTCTAATTTCAGATTCTTTTAATATACAAAAGTTATTATACTTTATTCCTTTTTTAAATAAAAATTCTTCACCCTCATATATTTCAGCAACTTTTAATTATATTTGCTTTTATTCGTGGTAAAATCTTTGATAAAATATTATTATTAAATATAAATTTAAAGAAATGATTTACATCAAATCCAATTATGAAATATTTTGTGGAATACTTATGCAAACATTGTAATAATTAACAACATTAGATTTACATTTGCAATATTAAATAATTAACTTGTTAACTTTTAGTGATGATAATAATGTATTAACTAATCTAAAAGAATTAAATTGTATTTATAATTAAGATATAAGTAGAAAAAAATGGAAAATTACCAAAGAGTCTTTATTTAGCTCTTCCAAATAGCACCTGTAATTTAAATTTACTTTATAATGAAAGAATAGGATCTTCTCATAAGGCAAATTTATTATCTTCAGTTAATTTATTTCTTTGCAAAAAATTTGAAACATGTTAAATCATCAGAAAATAAATTAAATTCATATAATAATTATAATAATGCTATCAGTAGATATTATATTGTTGTTTTTAATTCGTTATCGACACAAAGTAAATGTTTGCAAGTACGTAATTATAAAATAAATAATAATTTAAATTCTTGGGCAGAAAATTTTAAACTTTAAGTTTTTAAATATCATGATTATAATTTTTATCTACGTCAGAAATCTTTTTTAAAATTCAATTAATTCGGTCTTCTTCCAACACTTTAACTAAGTTAATATTACAATACACTAACGCTAAATGTAAAGATAATCAATTAATACAACAAGTTCCACTTTATTCACACTTATTAATTCATTTAGAAATTCCTAAATTTTTCCCGGAATTGTTAATTAGTATATTTGAATCATGCACTGGATTAATACAACATTATCGGATGATAAACCATCATGGTAAAATGGATTTGGATATTTCCTAATAATTAGTATTAATGAATTGAAATTCTTTCTTGAAGAGTGTGTATGTAGTAATAGCAAGTTAAAATATATAGAAATAGTTAATTGTGATATTGTTGATGGGTATTTTAATGTTGCTAATGAATTTGGTGTGAAGCTGATTAAAGTATCTGAGTCACATGAGATTAGACTAGGATGGCCTTTTTAACATTCATGACACCGCCTATTAAATGCAGCATCTGAATAGTCAGTATATCTATAAATCTTTATTATTTTCATTATTTATCATGATGTATTACATATTATTAGTAAAAAACAATTTTAAGTTGGTTCATATTATAACTGTTACACCAAGTATCTTAAATTTTTCCTTTCATAATTATCGAAATATATCTATCAACATAAACTTATTTCCAAAGTTTCAGTTTAGGCATGAAAAATTAAAATCATTATTTCTTGGATAAAGTTTGAGGTTCGAAACCTTATGTAGTATTTGTAAAAATCTATCTTTTGCTATTTTTTCCTTATAAACATCAACTGTAGAAGTGTTAGAAATGTTGTTGGAAGTATGAATCAATTGAACAATGCACCCCATTTTGATAAATTCCGATGTATATACTGTAAATTTTACAATGTATTTAGAAATATTTTTACAAATTCTGTATACACGCTTTTTTATAACCATCTTTTTCCATCTTTTTTTTCCGTAAAAGGCGCTCATATTTCCGGAATTAAAAACCTTATATCACGGAAATTATCAAATCATTTACATTTTCCGTAAATGTATCCTCAAATATTTGTATGGAAAATTTATATTAAATAAGGCAAAAGAGTATCAAAAGGTCATACAAAATTTAATGTGTTTAATTATATATCAAATATAGTAAAAAATATTTTTAAAATTTAAAAAATTATGATCATGTCGGTTGTTGATTTGTTGAATCTTGTTGGCTCAAATCAATAACAACTTATTGGATAAGAGATGTTATAGGACCCAGAAATATATATATATAGGGGTCAGGTGAGAAAAAATTTTTTACTATGAGCTGTACGCATTTTTTCAGGGCCGGAATTATGATAATGTCAGTCGGATACAAATAAAATTCTGACTGGAATTATCGAAAATTATCTAAAAAAGGAAAGATTTTCATGATTTGTTCAAATACGCTGACCTTTTTATATATATTTCTGGGTCCTGATGTTATCATTATATAATATTATAACCCAAAATATATTATCACTCACGAGTAATATTTATTAAATAGGAAATTAAACATGTGCTTGTGATATGTTATATCAATCACAGCAATGTAAGTACTATGACTCAATCTTAGTCGCGTCATTTATATTATAACGCGTATATCATTCTGACGCGTGGGATGTTAAGGATAAAATAGTCTTTTTTTTCTCAGTCACCCTCATCTTTCTTTTCTCTTTTTTCAGCTTTCTCTTTTTTTAAGTCTTCTCTTTCTCTCTGTCTTTACTCCAATTTCACCTTTTCTTATCTTTTAACTGAAGAACTGCGATATGTTAGAAACTAGTTGAGCTATTCAACATCCATGGTAGAGTCTTGTTTTTTTTACTCCTTTGTTGATAATAGAACTCAGCACTCAAATTTCTTATTTCCACCAAAAACGTAATAATGACTACACATATTTTTCTATGTACGAAATATAGCCATGAAACTGTCCACAAAAATCAGCAAGTGCAACCTTGCTTCTTCCAGTTGTTTTTAAACGCTATTAATAGTCTTTTATATTTATGTAACTACCCTAACCTTTTGGTTTACCTTCAACTCCCTTTCTTGCTGTATCATTCAAACTGTCATCTGCTATACGATTTTTTATCTCCTAAGATTGATTAATCAGGTTAATATATGCATCAATAGTATTTTGAGATGTATAAACAGTAGCAATATAGCTTAATACTGATATAACATTTCACTCATGAAAATTAGATCTCATTAGGGATTTAACATTTTTATTTTGAACAAGTGTTAATTACAAAATTTGCAAAATTTGACTACTCAGTATATTTGGATAAATTATCTTGGAGGCTTGGATCCAGTTTGGTTTATTTATAACACTTATTATTTAAGTTTCTTATCACTGACAAACAAAAATGCATGGAAGAGTGTGAAAAAATAATAGAATAAGAGATTATTGGTATTTTTTATCAAATTATCAAACCATTAACTTCTATCTCTCTTTTCTGCCTTTTCTATTTTTAGTGGTTGGACTTTAGAAACTTCAAAAAGTTCATTTGATTGATTTATTTATTTATTTACTTTTTTTTTCTAGGGTTGATAATTGAGATAAGATAAATCTGCATATTTTTTTTTTTTAATAATATGACATTTTAATAACATGGTTTTCATTTTTTTTTTTTAGAGTTTATATTGAGATAAGATAAATCCTTGGATATGGTTTGACTTTACTGTATATTTTGTAATAGTACATCAATTTACTAACATGTTTTTCATTTTTTTTTCTAGAGTTGATGATTGAGATAAATCCTTGGATATGGTTTGATTTTATTGCATTTTTTTTTAATAGTACACCATTTTACTAACATGTTTTTCGTCTTATTTTTCTAGAGTTGATGATTAAGATAAATCCTTGGATATGGTTTGACTTTATTGCATTTTTTTTTTAATAGTACACCATTTTACTAACATGTTTTTCGTTTTATTTTTCTAGAGTTGATGATTAAGATAAATCCTTGGATATGGTTTGACTTTATTGCATGTTTTTTTAATAATACAACATTTCACTAACATGTTTTTCAATTTTTTTTTTAAAGTTTATAATTGAGATAAGATAAATCCTTGGATATAGTTTGAATTTATTTGCATGTTTTTTAATAGTATTTTTACTAACATGTTTTTTTTTTATTTTTTTTTAGAGTTGATAGAGTTGTTAATTGAGATAAGATAAATCCTTGGATATGGTTTGACTTTACTGTATGTTTTTTTTTAATAGTAACTAATTTATAACATGTTTTTTATTTTTTTCTAGAGTTGATAAATGAATTTCTTGGATATAGTTTGACTTTATTGCATGTTTTTTTTAATAGTACACCATTTTACTAACATGTTTCTCATTATTTTTCTAGAGTTGATGATTGAGATAAATCTTGGATATGGTTTGACTTTATTACATGTTTTTTTAATAATACAACATTTTACTAACATGTTTTTCAATTTTTTTTCTAGAGATAATTAAAGATTAAGATAAATTGTTTGGATCATAACTTTTTTAGTTAGTACAACATTTATTAACATGTTTTTTTTTCGGAGTTAATACGAACATGGAAATGAATATACTTATGATATTGGATGTAGTTAGAGTTAATAATAGTTTTAAAGATATATTTGGACTGCTTATAAAGAATTAAATCCTAGGATATGGTTTGACTTCACTTATGCGTTTTTTATTAGTACAATATTTTACTAACATATTTTTTTTTTCTTTCCTTTTCCATAGTTGATAATTGAGATACATGAGGATTACTTTGCAAAGAAAAATATATTGGAAGAAATAATTGTGAAATTTTTTGATTCTTAATATGTTACTTTATCTGGATACTGAATAAAAATGTGAAAAGACAATAGATAAATAAATAATATTAAAATTTTGAACAACTTGGACGCTAAATTGAAAAATTAATTATTAGTAGTAAAGAATAATAGAAAGATTAAGATTAATTATGTTACTGGAAAAGATTAACTGTTAATTAATTATATGATACTGGAAAAGAAAAATTATAGGATACTGGATTACTGGAAAAGATTAATTATTTGTTGTGGAGAATAATAGATTTTTTTTGATTCTTAATATGTTATTAGATAAAGTTATTTGATGAAATAATCTCGGATATGGTTTGATTTTTAAAATTTGGGATCTTTCTTATTATATAACATTTATTAACATATTTTCTTTATCTGGATACTAAATAAAAATGAATGATATTGAAATTTTGGACAATTTGTTTGGATGTTAAATTGAAGAATTAATTATTTGTAGTGGAGGATAATAGATGATACTGGAAAGATTAAAATTAATTATATGATACTGGAAAAGAAAATTATGATACTGGAAAAGATTATTATAAGTTACTGGAAAAGATTAATTGTATGATACTGGAAAAGATTAATTATTTGTAGTGGAGAATAATAGATTTTTTTGATTCTTAATATGTTACTAGATAAAGTTATTTGATGAAATAATCTCGGATATGGTTTGGTTTTAAAATTTTGGGATCTTACTTATTATATAACATTTTACTAACATATTTTCTTTATCTGGATACTAAATAAAAAATGAATGATATTGAAATTTTGAACAATTGGATGTTAAACTGAAAAATTAATTATTGGTAGTGAAGAATAATAGATGATACTGGAAAGATTAAGATTAATTATATGATACTGGAAAGATTAAAGATTAATTATATGTTAACTGGAAAAGATTAATTGTATGATACTGGAAAAGATTAATTATTTGTAGTGGAGAATAATAATTTTTTGATTTTTAATATGTTACTAGACAAATTTATTTGATGAAATAATCTTGGATATGGTTTGATTTTAAAATTTGTAATCTTTCTTATTATAAAACATTTTACTAACATATTTTTTTTATCTGGATACTAAATAAAAAATGAATGATATTAAAATTTTGAACAATTTGAACAATTTGGATGTTAAACTGAAAAATTAATTATTGATAGTGAAGAATAATAGATGATACTGGAAAGATTAATGATTGGTAGTGGAGAATTATAGATTTTGATTCTTAATATGTTATTAGTCATTTGATGAAATAATCTCGGATATGGTTTGATTTTTAAAAATTTGTGATCTTTCTTATTATATAACATTTACTAACATATTTTCTTTATCTGGATACTAAATATCAAATATATTAATTTTGATTTTGATAACTATAGATAATGTTATATTAGTATACTAAGTATTTTTTTAATTGTTAAAGAGACAAATGAATCAATCTTTAGAATTGTTATTACATTGATCTGGATAAGCAAAGGATAAATTAAAATTTTGGTATTCTAAGCTGTGGTTTGATTTATTTATTTTATTTGTTCATTTTTTTTTTATTAAAAGGTATTTCACTAATTTGGATAAATGTAAAATATTATTGTTAATTATTTGGATAAATATGGAAAGTGTGAAGATTGTGATTTATTGGAAGAATCAATGGATTAATAGATTTCAAGTGATAAATATATGGAAAAACAATGGATGATTAATATTATAAAATTATATTTGGCTTGATAAATATAAAGATCAATTATGACCGAGTTATTTTGGACCTAACAAATGAATTTTATCGAATTAGATTATTTATGTAGAATTCAAAAATATCCTAGGATATGGTTTGATTTTATTTGTTTGTTTGTTTGTCATTATTGTAATATTCTATTAACATGATTTTATTGCTGGATGAATGAATAAATATTTGGTATGTGGATTGTTTGATCATTAATTTACTTAAACGTATTGCCGGACAAAATTATTGGATAAGGTAAAAGATATTTGGTAACTTATTTCTTATTCTGGAGGTAGTATAATTTATTGATAAAATGGATTATATTTAACAAATGAAAAATAGCTGCCAATTGCAAAGAGCTCTGAATCTATTGAATGATGAAACAAATTGACGATCAAGCGAATAATGCGAATATTGTGAATATGAATATATGGTAAGTATCTCTGAAAGCTTCGAATAAGTAATATATAAATGAAATCAGATTGATTCATTTAACATGTTTTATATTAGCCAAAAGTAACGGAATAATATAAAATCAGAATAACTCAATAATTTGAAGATAAATAATAATTATCGCTACCACCACTGTTGGCCAGTTAACAAAATAATATGCAAAATCATCAATAAATTAACGAACTAAGGACTAAAGCTCTCTCAGATTTAAATTTTTACACGTTTATTTTCCTTCTTTCTAGCATACCTTATAATTCATTACAACTGTTCTAAAGTATAAGTTATTAACAAATATTTCAGAATTTTTTCGCCACATGGACTTGAATTAAATTAATGATATATTGATTTATAAAACAAAAATATTTACCCTTGACTTTAATTTAATTATCTATCGAAACTAGTTATTCAATGCATTATCAGTCGTATCTTGCCCAGCTAATTTTTTAAACCATGTAGATGCTTTAATTTCATCTTTTTCAATACCTATTCCGTATTGATAACATTGCCCCAAATTATATTGTGCTTGTGTACTTCCATTTTTTGCTGCTTTTTGATACCAATAAAATGCCTTTTTGAAATCTTTTTCTACGCCTATACCATTTTCATAAAATATGCCTAATCTACATTGCGCTTCGCTAAATTCTTGTTCAGCTGATTTTTTATGCCACTCAAATGCTTTAATATCGTCTTTTTCAATGCCATTTCCATTTCGATAACATCGTCCTAAATTATGTTGTGCAAATTTATTTCCATTTTCTGCTGCTTTCTGATACCAATAAATTGCTTCCTTTAAATCTTTTTCTGTAACCATACCAGTTTCATAACATGTTCCTAAACTATTTTGTGCTTCACTACATTCTTGTTCAGCTGATTTTTTATACAATTCAAATGCTTTAATATTGTCTTTTTCAATGCCCTTTCCATGTCGATAACATCGTCCTAAATTATGTTGTGCAGATTTATTTCCATTTTCTGCTGCTTTTTGATACCAATAAAATGCTTTTTTAAAATCTTTTTCCACGCCTTTACCAACTTCATAAAAAATTCCTAAGTTATTTTGTGCATCACTATATTCTTGTTCAGCCGACTTTTTATACCACTCAAATGCTTTAATATCGTCTTTTTCAATACCATTTCCATATTGATAACATTGTCCTAACTTATGTTGTGCAGATTTATTTCCATTTTCAGCTGCTTTTTGATACCAATAAACTGCTTTTATTAAGTCTTTATCTTGCTCGGCTGATTTTTTAAACCGTTCAAATTCTTTAATTTTATTTTTTTCAATATCATTATTATTTAAACTAAGTTGTTCAATTTCATTTTCATTTTCTGTTGATTTTTGATGCTGATCGATTGCTTTTTCTAAATCCTTTTCCGCACTTCTAACATTTTCAGGTTCACTTTGTACTTTTTTAGCCGATTTTTTATACAATTTAAATGTTTTGCTTTCATTATTACCAATACCATCTCCATATTTATCTAAATTACATTGTGCGTCTTTATTTTCGCTTTTTGCTGATTCTTTATACCAATAAATTGCTTTTTCTAAATCTTTTTCTATGCCTATACCATTTTCATAACAAATTCCTAAATTATTTTGTGCAACATCACTTCCATTTTCTGCCGATTTTTGATACCAATAAAATGCTTTATTTAAGTCTTTTTCTACGCCTATACCATTTTCATAACAAATTCCTAAACTATTTTGTGCATCACTATATTTTAATTCAGCTGATTTTTTATACCATTCAAACGCCTTACTTGCATTTTTTTCAACACCTTCACCATATTGATAACTTAGGCCTAAATTATATTGTGCAAACATATTTCCATTTTCTGCTGCCTTTTGATACCAATAAAATGCTTCTTTTGAATCTTTTTCTACGCCTATACCATTTTTAAAAAATATCCCTAAACTATATTGTGCATCACTATATTCTTGTTCAGCCGAATTTATATACCACTCAAATGCTTTAATTTCATCTTTTTCAATACCATTCCCATATTCATAACATTGTCCTAAATTATATTGTGCAAATTTATTTCCATTCTCCGCTGACTTTTGATACCAATAAAATGCTTCTTTTAAATCTTTTTCTATACCGATACCATTATTATAACAGTATCCAAGCTTATTTTGTGCATCATTATGTTCTTGTTCAGCTGATTTTTTATACCACTCAAATGCTTTAATTTCATCCTTTTCAATATTATTTCCATATTGATAACATGTACCTAAATTATATTGAGCGATTCTATCTCCATTTTCTGCTGCCATTTCATACCAATTGATTTTTTGTACTAATCCACTTGAATCTGTACTTTTATTATTTAATTCTTTTAATAAATTACTTTTTTCCCTAGTTTCACTAGTATATAATTTATGATTTTCTTGTAAAGAAATTAATTTAAGGGAAGAAAAAAGTTCATGTATATTTGGACGTTCATTTGGTTCATATTTCCAACATTCTAATTTAAATATATAATTAGAATAATTTAAAATTAATTTCTGCCTAAAAAAAAGTTTACCAATATGTTATAATAAATATTATCAATACAACTTACTCGCGTATAAGTCACTATATACGATAGGCGTACCAACAACAATTTCTTCTCTTTTTCCTCCTTGTATAGCTAAGATTAAACTTACGTCATGTTCCAAATTTTCAAATGGTTGACGACCACTTGAAATTTGCCACATAATAACTCCAATACTATATATATCGGATTTTTCATTTAATCTATAATCATTATTAAAAGTTTTCGGATCTATATAAGGTAGTACACCGAATATATTTGATCTACTACCTGATGCTTCAGCAATTTTTTTTGATAAGCCGAAGTCTGCCAACTTAATACTTTTCTGATGTACAAGTACATTATTTGGATGCTATATATATACAGTAATATTAATGAATTAATTTTGTTTAAATAAATTAGATAAATTAATAATTAATAAAGTTAATAAATTACCAAATCACGATGAATGATATCACGTTCATGTAAACATAATATAGCATCTGTTAATTGTAATGCTAAACAAAATTTATCTTTCCATTCAAGTTCATTAAAATTTTCGTTTAGATATGTTTTTAATGTAGCATTATCAGCATATTCCAAAACTAAAGCATAATTTTCTAAATAAAAAAAATATTTTTTGTTAAAATATTTTATTGTTATAAATTTAATTAATAATTAATTTTATTCTTACCAGTTTCCGTTTTTGTGATTCCATAAAATTTTATTATGTTCGCATTAAAATGAACATCCCGATGTAATTTTAACTGCAATTATAATAAAGTAAAACAAAATTAAAAAGTTAATTTATTAATATAATTTTAAATTATTTAACTAAGGAGTAAACCTTAAAAAAAAAATAATAATAATTTTAAATTCAAAATACCTCATTGACAATTTCTTTAAGAGTCGGATTTGAATTATTAAAAGATTTTAAAACTAAAATTGTATCAGTATTTTTCCAATTAGCACGAGAGACACTTCCAAATGAACCATTTCCTATTTGTTTAATATTTTTGAATTCTGAATATTCATAATAACTTAAATATTCATTTGCAATTGATTTTTCTAACCAATCGATGTAATAATTTGAATCTTTAACTTCTTTATTTGACATTTTATCTTTCTTTTTTTTTGTCAAAGAAGAAGATAAGAATATTATTAAAAAAACAATAACGTTACTATTTAGTCTATTTATGTATTACAAATTAAATCATTTATTTGCTTTGTCATACACATTTGGACGTTATCACTTTCGCCGATCAGGAACAGAATTTCATGCGCCAATAACTCGTGTCGCCACATAACCGTGCATAACTCAGACGTAAATATTTATTACTAAGCGCACATTTTCAAGCCATTTCCGCCATTTTCTTTCACAGAGGTGGCTTTTATAATTATGCTTCGACTAGTACTCAATAATCGGACAGAAGTAGCTATCGGATGAAATTAATTTATTATGAGTATATATATTATAGTATATGAAATTTCAGTTTTTACTTTTATGTTAATTTTTGTTAATAAGGAAAAATATCTTATTCAAATACTTTGGCTCAAACAAAATTTAGAAAATTTTAAAATCATTTTTCTATTTATAATCTGACACTTTTGCGTTATTAGTGTTAGTTATATTAAGTATTTACATAGTTTAATATTATTTATGTTGCAGCAATCACTAAATAATACGGGAGGTTGATATAGTTTCTAACGGAAAATTTTATATACTAAAGGTTGTTTTCATATTCCACGGGACGCTCGGCAAATTTCGTTTCCGAATACGCCGAGTACGTCGGTAATTGATGCAAACTAAAATAAATCAGCTGATGATGCACATCAATAGAATCATATATTGGGATTGCTGCTGCGATTGGATTAAAGCGTCAATTATAATCTAAACATCATTTACATCATTTTTTTTTAAAAAACAGTGAATATCTCTTTTTTATTAATCCAAATTTATACAATATACAAAATACGTAATAAACTAGAAATACCTAGACCTTATATGTAATTGGACAAACCTAACCCTATATTAAGTGCACCAACACTAAAGAATTCTAGTACCTATACGTACGCAAAAGGGCCAATAAAAGGATTTCTAATATAAATTATAATAAATAAATAAATAAATAAATTTATACACCATAGTAGTCACACAGACTAATTAGTCAAAACTATGTTAGCGATACGGCATTGATAATTTATTACATTATGTAAAATTATAAGTTTAATTAAATAGAATACATCATACTAAATGATGATTTCACAAAAAGACTGAAGGACGAGAATCGCAAACAAGTTGGTGAGAAAAGACCGATTTTGGGGTCACCATCACCGCGAAAGACGAACGAATCTGAAGAAAAAAGAAGGTGAGAAGACAAGGATATGGTAACTGGCATCTTACAATCGAAGTCACGTGATTTCACGTTAAAAAATATTCCGATAACAAATGAGAGAAAAAGATGCAAGTAACGGTTAAAAGAAATTATGAAATTAATAAGGAACTAAATGTGGAAAAGAGGTCGACCTATGCATTAGTTAGCATTGTAGTCCATTACTAGATTAGCGAGAGCTTCTCTTGATTTAGTTTCTTAATTTAGTTTAATTTTCTTTATTTGTTAGTTTAGTTAGGTCCACTTGAGTTTAGGTTTATACGGGTTTGTTTATTTTTTTATTTATTTATTTCTTTTTTATTTTATTGTATTAGGATAGATTGGACTCTGTTATAGATTCGTTTCGTGTTGCACGAACGGGTCTAGGTATTTCGAAATTGGATTTCTATCCTAAATAAAGAAATGCGTTACAATTTTATTTAAAAAAAAAAATAAAGTTTAATTAAATAATATTGCGTTTGTTTTTCAACTTCCTTTTCAGTTGGAGACCGTTCTTAAGGACTATCCCCAAACAACTAATGCGGGCCAAGGTTGCTTATTTTGTTTTAAGCTATTTTGCTGTGAAAACTTGAAGACAAATTGATAATTCAATAATGCGACGAAACATTTTTAGTTATGTCAATTATTTTAATAGACAAAATGCCAAAAAAAAAGCACAATCACGTTAGGTGTCCAGGGGTTGTCGTGATGACCCAAAAATCGCGCGTGATTTTCACGATTTTTCGCAAATTCGCGATTGGCCGAAATTAACTAAAGCCGTAAGGCGCCATAATTTTAGCCGGAATTATTTTGGCCAGAATTTCAGCAAAATCATAATCACATGGTTATCCATCCATCCAATCAGCGTGGAAATCGTGAAATTTTATCAAAAAATCGCGGCCACCCCAAATCGCAAAAAATTAGCTCCAGGACACCCTAAATCACGTGAAGCAAACGTTGTAATTCTTCAGATTTAATAGAACTTAGGGGCAAAAAGCGTCAAAAGCGAGTTTAACTCATGAAAATCTAGAATAGTAATAGTGAGCGAGAAAAAAAAGTGAACATGTTATTTGAAAATTTATTTAGAAAATAATCTCTGAGTTTTGCTAACTTGCCTCTGGGTTAAATAACCTGGGTTAAATCACCCAAAATTTATATTTTACATCAATATTTTTTTTTTAAAAAAAAAAATTATTTGTGTTATTATTCATTTCAATTTATATAGATTTTATTTATTTGGATATTATAGAGTATAATGACCAATTTTTCTTATATTTTTGATAATGTCTCTCGTTTTTTATTGTAATCATAATTTACATTTTTTTATTTGAAAGTTTGGGCAAAATTATATAATTATATAAATTTTACTAGTAGGTTAAATCACCAGGTTAAATCACCCTGTAAAATTAGTCTTATACATAATTTTAATTTAAAAAATTTTAAATTTAATACATTAAAAAAATTTAAGATTTACTAAAATAAATGGTTTGAAAATTTATTAAATAATTTTTTAAATTTTAATACGTTAAAAAAATTTGATCGACATCTGCATAACATGAAAAAATTAGTTTGTGCGACACCTGCGACACCCTAACACCGTAGCCAGAAGCCAGTGATACACTGGTATGTTATTAATTTTCCAACTTTTTTTCGTTATATAATATTAATGTCCATTTAATCCTTATTTTAGTGTGTAACGTTACCATTTTTAGTCACTTGATCGAACTAATAAATGTTTTGATACTTTAGATCCGGATATTTCCGATCTTCGTGATCTTATCCACATCGAATCATTTTAAAATAATATTTTATTGAAAAATCAATTACATTACATACGTAAGAAAATTACAATTTATATAAAATTCAGATTTTGCGATTTTGCCGAAAAAAGAAATAAGCCTGCATAATTAAAATTCAGATTTTATAGAAAAAAAGAAACTTGCGTATTTAAAAATTCAGATTTTTGCCGAAATAAGAAATAGTAGATTTAT
Source organism: Rhizophagus irregularis (assembly GCF_026210795.1). Lineage (NCBI taxonomy): Eukaryota > Fungi > Glomeromycota > Glomeromycetes > Glomerales > Glomeraceae > Rhizophagus > Rhizophagus irregularis. The sequence continues at coordinate 1,963,756 of NC_089434.1, forward strand.
CGTATTTAAAAATTAGAAGTTTAGATTTTGTAGGAAAAAAAAAATTTTTTGTTACGTTTAAGTTAAAAAGTATTATAACCAATTCGATAGTTACTATTAAAAAAGAATGTTCGTGAAATATGAAAATGTTACATAATTAAAAAAATAAATGCAAAAAAAAAAATGCAAGAAAAAAATGATTTAAAATATAACATAATAAATGTATCAAAATATCCAAATTGATTAACCTCCAATTTAATTATTAATCCTTAAACTTATTTGATTACATAGATCGATATATATTATTCTATTATTTCTGGTCGTAGAATTCCATAACTCTCTTATAATCTTATCAATAACGCACTGTTTATATGTCTGTTGCGCTTGTTTTTTGATAAAAAAATTCAATAGCACGGGATACTTTATGTGAACTTTTCTGCGAGACGGTTTTCGTTTAAATAACTTGACAATATTTTCAAAGTCGTTAATAGGAGGCGGAAAAATTTGAATTCTAGTAACTTCTTGACGTAGCATTTCAAGTTCCCGACTGATAGTCATATTATTCATTTTTTTTTATTTTTTATTTTTCAATTTTGGATTTTTTTTTGTAATTTTATTTTATGAACGAACCAAAAGGTTATAAGAGGCTTAAGAAAATTTTTTGACAATTTTATAAAGATTTTTTGCCATTTTATAAAGATTTTTTATCTGTTATGATAATAATTTACTAATTTACACAAATAAAACGTGAGCATGATGATATCACTTTAAAGGAAATATAAGTGGTTCCTTTAACAACGGAGTTAAGACTTGTGATTTAAATTAAATATCAAGCTAAAATACCCGAAATGCGCAATAAGGCGACATTTTACATTCCGGATTTTACCGATTAAGCAACAATCACTTGACGCATGTGCCATTGAAATGATATACACTATTTAAATAAGTTTTTGTATATTGTTTTTATGATTATTTGTTTATAGAATTATAGAATTATTTTCCATTTGCTATAGATAACAAGTTTACATATCGGTTGACTTTCTCTCAAAATATTGATTAGTTCTCTGCTTTGGTTGAAAGCCGTGTGACAAACTTGGTTTTTTTTTTATGATGTAAGAATCCTAGTCAAATAAAAATCATGCATAATATTTGATATGTTTGACATGTTTAGCACAAATATTTATGTCTTGTGATGTCCTGTGATGTCACTCAAGGGAAAAAAATTTTTTTTTAGTATGACGTTTGATTATTTTTTCTTTTTTTTTGTGAAACCCGATTTTCGAAAGAAAACTCTGAGGCACTAAAATAAGCAATGAGAGAACGAATTTTATTTATAGAATACAGACGAATACTAATGTAATACTAGTACCCCCTGATCTACTAAATACTCTGATTATAACTAATAACCTATTGTGGCTTATTACGGTATTTATTTATTTCATGTTCCCTTTTTTTTACAAAATCAATTCGATAAAATTAACTTTAATCGCTTATATTTGTGCAGTTTATTATTTATATTATAATAATTGTCGTTCAGGTATATATGATCATAACATACTAATATTTATAAGTGTATATATAATAAAATTCGTATGAAATTCATTTTATTCACATTAAATGTAATATTACAATTCTGAAAAACATTTCCATGGAGAATTTTTTAATGGTCTCATTTAAATGTTATGATCAGTTCCAAACAATAATATATAATTATCTTATTATTCATCGACTTACGGCTTACGCCGGTTACCTAAATATCGGGCCATGGCTAAATGCTGATCCGTTACATCCAATTATTTTCATTTCTGTGACATGGACGATAAATAAAAAAAAAATTAAATATTTTTTTTTAAAAAAAAGTAATTTAAATATTTTAATCGTAAATATATCATATAGTAATTTTAAAAGATTTTCTTTAACCACTTTATTCCAACTTCTTTACGTAGTCGGATATCGACCTTCTCTATTTCTCTATCCGATAACTACTATTAATTCTAGGAAATGGATACTTTAGTTAATTTTAATTTTAATATTTCTATTCCATGATTAGTAAATAAATGAAACTAAATTGAATAAATGTCGAAAAGATGTAAGAATTCGGAGTATATTGTAAGTAGTATTTACTTATTGTGTAAACTTATATTGTGTAAGTTGTAGTGCAAATAATATTATTTAAATAACAAGGGTATACTGTAGTTTTGTTATTTGCTATTTATTATTTCCATTATTATTATTCATTTATTTACTTTTGATTAAACAAAGCAATATATATAAATAAATAATTAGATAACGTCATCTGATTTGTTAGTTGTATTGAGCAAAAAAAACAAATTTCGATTTTCGTATCACTTAATCCTTATTTGGTAAGAAAAAAATTTGAATACTACAAATATTACAATTACCACAATACCACAAAGTTCACAACAACTAAAATTTATGATTTATAGTACAAAAATTTTGCTTTGATTACACGACAATTTATTTTGGTTACTTAAGGTATGATCGGATTTACAGATTAACCTTACTTTTTTCGTCGACCAATATAAGCCTTTTATTTTAAATTTTTATATATATATTAAAATTTTCTTAAAAAATATTTCAAATTTTCTATTTTTAATATTGTGTCAAATGTATGTGTGTTCAATGAGAATATGAATCAAAACATTAATTTTTTATTGGTTCGAAACTTTTTTCTAAATATATTTAATGTATTTGATTATTTGATTATACATTTTTACCTTTTTAACCTTATTCAATGACGAAAAAAATGTTTAGATCAAATAGATAAAAAAAAATGTAGAATGTTTATATTTTATATATATATTATATATTTATATATTTATATATGATTTATATTGAACACATGAATATGATCACGAACAACTTTTTCCTTGACTATTACTCTATATTAGTAAATGAAATGTAAAACCTGTTATATATGTACATACATAATACATACATATGTATTTTTTATTTTTATTTTTTTTGATTGATAGATAAAATCGAGAGATTATCAATTCTTTGTTCAATTTGAAATATTAAAATATTTTCTATTATGTCAAGTGTTGGTTGTATGGTTGTTCTTTGTAATAAAACTTTAAAGAATTTAATAAAAACTTTTTAGCCACAATAATGGCTGAAAAACAATCCCATTTAAAGATTATCATTAATTTACCTTTTTTTTTTTACGTTACCCAAGCCGCAAAAATTACTTTCTTGATTCTCCTCGTATTACTTTCTTGACTTGATCAAAATATGCATGATTATGTATGACAAAAATGTTCTTTTCTTGACCTGCAAAAAACATTAACGCGTTGTTATTTTTCTTATTTTCATAATTTTTCAAGAGATATACACAAAGATTAAATTTTTTTATCATTAATGATTAAATGACAAAATAATTTATTTTTTTTATTTTAATATTTTAATATTTAGTTTTATGCTAGTATTTATTACCTAATTAATGTATTTCTCTTAAATGTAATCTTTTTATCAGCTATCTTTTGTAAATAAAATAAAATTATTTTAATTTTATCAATATTGTAGAAATAAAAAAGTATTGACCATGCTCGCAACTCGCAAAAGACAGATTGCACGCTATTTTTGTTAAATATAAATAAAAAATAAAATTTCTTTTTTGTTTATCACAATCGCGTTTCAGGTCAAGAAAGGAACATTTTTGTCATACATAATCATGCATATTTTGACTGGGTCAAGAAAGTAATGCGAGAAGGGTCAAGAAGGTAATTTTTGCACCCAAGCCAGTTACTTTAAATTATAATAAAAAAATTTTTTTTTTTTTATGTGTTTATTTAAAAATGTTGAAAATAATTGAAAAGGTGTAGTTGAAAGATGATGGTACCCTACCCTATGCAAATATGTAATTGTAGAAATTTACGATAACATATGATTAGTTACTCAATTATAAAAAAAATTCATATCGTCGACCTCTTGCGATAAAGAATTTGCGGAACTCATTAAAACATAACTTTTGATAACTTACGATATTCTATTGTAAAGAATTCGTAACGTCAGAACTCGACCAGGTGAATTAAACTTTAATTCGCAACGTCGACCATAACTTTCGATATCTTGCATTAACTACTATGACTTATTTTATCACAGAGTCGACCAAGTTATCCAGTTATAAGGAATTCGTAGCGTCGACCAGAAAAAAAAATAAAGGAATTCGTAAAAAGAGGCACCAGTAAAACCTTGTAAATTTGATGACTTGCGAATTGCGATATATGACTTATTCTATCGCAGAGCCGACTTCGTAAAAAGAGGCGGAACCGACCAGGTGAATTAAAAAACCTTATTACTTTTAATAACTTGCGATAACTTTCGTTAATTAATTCAATTATTCATTTATAAGAAATTCGTAAAAATGGGCGGAGCGGTTAAGAAAAGGTAGCGCAGACCAAAAAAATATTGAACCCTTTTGAAAAGCGCTCCAACAATTTTTATTTCAAAATATATACACCAAAGGTGATAAATCAATTAAAGATATTGGTATTACTGTATCTTGAATAATTTTATTTTATGCCCTCCAAGTATTATCCATGTTTCATTGTTTCAAGTATGTTCACGTTAAAGTATACCCACGCCCAATTTTATTCACACCCAAGTATATTCACACCAATGTTCACGCCATGTTCACGCAAAGTACGTTCACGTCAATGCCAATGATGAATGGTTTTACTAAAGTGATTACCCCTTTTTACACCGGCGTAGATCTTTTTTTCGATCTCATGGGCCAATTTACGAAAAATATTTTAATTTTAATAATAATAAAGAGAATATTTCTAATCGTAGTGTGCGTATGAGGTAATCGTAGCGTGCGTATGAGATAATTTAGTGTGCGCAAGAGATAATTTAAAGAAGTAATTTAACGTCCCCTATAAAAAATTCTGGAAAAAACTCCGATAAATGATCATTTTTCTAGTTTTCATTCCGAAGAAACTCAGACACGTAATCATTTTTCTGAAAAATTTTTTATAGAGCGTACATAAGAGATAATTCAAAGAAGTAATTTAACTTGCGTTAAGAAGTAATTTAGCCTGCGTAAGAGGGTAATTAGATGGAGTAGCGTTTATAATTTTTATAATTTAATTAGTTTAATTAATTTAATTCGCATTTTTTTAAAAAAAAAATAGGGATATTCAAAAAAAAGGATTATTTAAAAAAAAAACTGATGGAATATAATGGAATATAATGAATAAAGAAGTTAATTTTTAACGTACATAAAAGATAATTAGATGGTGTGTAGTGTGAAAAAATTATGTTAGCAAGATAAAATAAGTTAAACAGAAAATATAAAAATAGTAAAATAATAACAAAAATTTTATTTTGTTTAACATAAAATATTATTCGATTATACGTTATTTACTTTATTATTTTTAAAAAAGGTTATACATATTTTAAATGTTTTCTAGATATAGTATAATAATGAAGTTTTATAATTATGTAAACATTAAGGTAACGTAACAAAATTTTTAAAAAATGAAAAAATGAAAAAATGAAATCACGTGAATGTATCAGATGATTAAGTTTATTAACCGGTGTAACTGTTGATAAATTTAAAATATTTTTCAGGTTAGCTGCGAATTTATATATGCAAAATTATCGTCAATTGTTTTACCATAAACTTCAAAATTAGAGGTTGAAATCTGTCAATCAGATAATGTAAAGTATTACGATTAACCACCTAAAACTTTTGATCATAATTTTGGTGAGATTTATAGTATAATGCACGCCAATTGCTGCCAAATTCGAAATTTTTTAAATATAATATGTAATAAAATCAAATCGACACAATTTGCAATCAAAAAGTTTCTAAAACATCTTTTTTTTAGTATTAACCGATTAATTAATTGGTTAAACACTTTGGTTAACCGGTTTTTAACTAGTTAAGGTTTTTTTGGACGATTCCAATTTCTATTCAAAATACACATATGATTCATAATATGTAAAAATTTAATTGAGTAAATAAAAACATAGTTACATAGTGAAATCCATCCATGCTTTAAATCTGTTCTGAACCCAAATAATAACAGATAATTTTCTGGATGCATCATCCATCACGGATAAATCCAGATTAATTCGTCAGCAGGTCCGTCATTAAACATTGGTATATAGTAAGAGAACAATACTCATATTTATAGGTTAAAAAAAAATCGCAAATGTGGAATCGCGTAATTATCAATGCTGCCCAGTACTACCGATGCGCCTGGACTTTCGGATAGTATAATTTAATCCAATACGGATAATGGATAAATTTGTTTTCAATTACTAATATTATCAATTTGATGTCCATTTTTATTAAAAAAAAAACGTAAAATGAGAATATTATTGTGATTTTCAGTCCAAAATTATTAAAATTTATTGAAAAATTTATTGAAATTGAGGTATGAATGATGAGATCATCAAAACAAATGATCATTGATTTTTTTTTATTTTTCTTTTCACAACTGCGCAACTGCGCAACAGTGATTGACTCATTTTATATAAATACTCATGAGTGATTTTTTACTGATGAATTAATTTTTTACTAATAAGCCTGCTGATCTGGAAAAAAAAATCGGTATAATATCAAATAGAAATTTTTTTGTAGGTATCAGATTTTTTATTTAATTTTTAGTTATTAAATATTGAAACTTTTTCGGATCTAATATAAGGTATTAGTACTCTAAATACATTTGATCTACGACCTGATTATACATTTAGCCGGAATTTTCCGAAAATATAGCTGAATCCGAAAGGTTCGAAAATCGAAATTATTTGGTAATTCCGACCAAATTTGTGGTACCGGCCAGAATTATAAATCTCGTGACATCGGATAAAAGTGGCCAGATAATTTCGGCTTGGATTTCGACTTTCGGCAGAGTTTCAGTTGAATGACTGGCCGAGATCGAAACTTGAAATTATGCCGAAATTACTGAGGTTCGGCAACATGTATAGACCTGATGCTACGGCAATTTTTTTTTTTTTTGATAAGCAAGAAGTCTGTCAATTTAATATTTTTGCTAATGTACAAAGATACTATAAGTAAAAATTATTAAGTATTAATCTAATTTGGTTACAGTTCATTTCACCGAAACCCATTTCGCCGTAGCCATTTCGCCATAGTGATGTTTCATCGAAAGGACGTTTCGCCGAAAGTGTATTTTATCGAATTCATTTCACCGAATCATTCATTTCACCGAATTTCATTTTGCCAAATGGACATTTCGTAGCGATTAACAATTTTTATAAAAAATATTCATCACGCAATGAAAATAAAAATTAAATTAATTTTAGAGATTTTTTTTTCCAGGATATTATTTCTTCAAGTAACTAATATTAATTGTTAAGCAATAAATAAATAACTTTATTTCCTGAAAACATTTATTCACGAAAAAAATAAGTAAAAAAAAGATCAACATACTGTATATTATAAACAACGAAGTAAAATTTAATAAAAATCAGCTAACTCAAAATTTATCTAGAAATGATTTCTTTATATATTTATTATAAAAACAAATAAAATAACCAAATGGAATAAAGCGAAATGTCCATTCGACGAAATGTTCCATTCGATAAAATGGCTTCGGCGAAATGGAATTCAGAGAAATGGGGTTTCGGTGAAATGGACTTTGGCGAAAAGTTCAAATACCATTTAATTTAATTTATTTAAACAAAGTTAATTAATTCATTAAAAGTTAATATATTACCAAATCACGATGAATATAATACGTTCATATAAACATAATATAGCATCGTCAGCTATAACGCTAAACTTCTCGTTCAGGTTCATTAAAAATGATCGTTTAAATAAGTTTTTAATTTTTAATGTGTCCTCCATTAGTATATTCCAAAACTAAAGCATAACTAGTATTTTTTTCCTGAAATAAAAATTTGACATTTTTTTTTTTTAAAAAAAAAATATAATTATTTTAATAAATTACATATTATATCTTGTCGTTGTGATTCCATAGTATTTTATTATATTCGCATTAATATGAACATGCAATTATTAAGCAAACAAAGTAGAAGATTAAATTATAAATATAAATTACAAATTAATTTAATTAGGAGCACCTTAAAAAAAAATAAAAAAATTTAAATATCTGACAATTTAAGAATCAGATTTAAATTATTAGAATAAAATTATATCGGTATTTTTCCAATTAGCACGAACGACCTTATTTTCCAAAATGAACCATTTTCCTTTTTAAAATTATTATAAATATTCAGAATTCGATGTAATAATTGAAATGTTAACCTCCTTTTTTTTGTCAATATTTAAAAAACAATTGTTTTATTTACGTGTTACAATTAAATCATTTATTTGCTTTATTCATAGTACATACATTGATGGCATCACTTTCGCCGATCAGGATCATTATAAAGAATTCCATGCGACAATAATTTGTGTCACACTTCCTTTTACAGATGTGGCTTTTACAATCATATGTTTTGGTTCACATAATAGTGGTCTGATATTATTTTATTATAAAATTCAGTATCACAATTCGCAAATGTTTCTGTGTTAGTAATACTATAGTATATGAAATTTTAGTTTCTAGTAAACAAATTTTTTTTTCGATGTCAAATAATACTTTGGATCATCCTTTCCAAATAACAAATATGATTAGACATTTTTTGCGTTATATCCGAATATGTCGGTAATTGATACAAACATATGATTCATAATTAATAAATCGGCCGATGTTGATGCACAAGGGTTACCTACAAATTTAGATTAGATTTGTGATCAAAAATCCAATCTAATCCAAATCAAATTCGGAATATGTTGAAATATATTATTATTATAATTATTTTTCAGCGCCTCTAAGAAAATCAATTGGTTCTTTATTATGCAAAATTATATAATATGCAAATGTACAAAATATACAATAACAAAAAGATATTCTTGACTTGATAAACGCACAAACGCTAAAGAATTTTAGTACCTTTACGTATAATGATCTATAAAGGAGTTATCTTTGGTTTTTTTTAATTAGTAACACGCATTTCTTTATTAACAGTTAACGTAACGCATAATACAAAATTACACTTAAAAAAGAAAAAAAAACAAAGAAAATGCATAGATTGTATTAATTCTCTAACTTTCGTTAAAGTGTCGTGCATTTTTCTTTTTAGTGTAACGTTACCATTTTTTGTCACTTGATCGAGCCATACATTTTTGAATAAATTTTTATTTGTTTTATTTGTTTGTAAAATTTCTTACGCCGGGTAATTCCGTAACCTGGGGAAACATCGCAGTTAATGCATAATTATAATTTTCAAAAATATTAAAATATCACATTTTATTATAAAATTCAATCGTATCACTTTACAAAAGAAAATCACAAATTAAAAAAAGTTAGATTTTGCCGAATTTACATGTTTAAAAGTTCAGTTTTGTCGAAAAGGGGAGGAAAATTACGAAAATTACGTTTTAAATATTCAGATTTTGCCGAAAAAAAAAAAAAATATTAAAATAAAATAATATTATTATAACTAATTCGATAGTTATCAATGTTTGTCTATAAATGAAATAAAAAAGAGGAGAATTTATAAAAAAAAAATTGTTCATATAAGAAAATATTTTTATAATAAAATAATATTATATCATAGCATAGTTTTGTTTTCTTATCAAGTCCAAATTTTTCAACCTCCAATTCTACTATTAATCCTTGAATTTATTTGTTTACATAGTTCTTTATATATAATTTTATTGTTTGCAGTTGTAGAATTCCATAACTCTCTTACAACCTTATCTACAACGCACTTTTTGTATATCCTTTGAGCTTGCTTCTTGATAAAAAAATTTAATAGCGTGAGAGACATTATGTGAACTTTTCTGCGAGACGGCTTTGGTTTAAATGACTTAACAGTATCTTCAAAATCTTTAGGATTGTTTATAGGAGGCGGAAAAAGTTGCATTCCATTGGCAACTTCATGGTGTAACATTTGAACTTCTTGATTTAAAGACGACATTATTAATTTTTTTTTTTTTTTTTTTTTATAAAAAAGAGAGAATTATTTTTGTATTTTTTTTGTATTTTTATTTTTATGAACAATATGAATCATAAGGTTAAAGAGAAAGTGAAGTTCAAGAAAATTTCTACCCATTTTATAAAGATTTTTTGCAAAGTAAATTCGTTATGATATAATATACACAAAATAAAACACGGTGATAATAAGGCATGATGAATGTCACAAGCGTCAAGTGACTCACTTCAAAAAGTTAAACTCGGGGTTAAGTCTTGTGATTTAAATTAATCTTAACGAATTACGCAATAGAGTGGCGTTTATGTTCCGAACTTTACCGATTACATGTAGGTTGATTTTTTCTCTCATAATATTGATTATTTCGCTTCTCGGTTGAAAGTTGTGTAACAAAAGTTGTTTTACCTAAAAATTAACGTATTTAAGATTTAGATTTCTTATGCAACATAAAAACGTAGAATATTTTGACACCTTGGCATGTTTAGCCACCTGGTATAAATATTTATATCGTGTGATGTCACATAACCAAAAAATTTGTGATTATAAATCTTTATTTATTATTTCGATCAGATTTAGAAATTATTTTTTATTTTTTTTTTTATGAAATTTAACATGATAGGCTCATTTACAATGAGCGAACGAATTTATTTATTATTACTTTATATGGAACACTGATGTCCTCCTGATGTAAATACTCTGATTATAGCCCCTAGTGTCTAGAATGTGGCTAATTATTGATTTGTTTCATAATCTCTTATTTTTACGAACATCATCGAGATAATCCTATTTTTTTTTTTTACGAACATAATTGGAACAAAGAACCAATTCGATAAACTCGCTTATATTTATGCATTAGTTTATTCATTATAATAGTAATTGTTTTGGATTAATAATCATTATTCCTATTGTTCCGGCTTATTCCGGTTGATCCAAATACCAACTAATTTTGATTTCTGTGTGACAATTGTGTCATGTTCGAAAATTTTTTTTTTTTAAAAAAAAAGAAATTTTAGTATTTCATTTACAAATATATTCAAATAATAATTAATTTTCTAACGAATCTCGTTCCTTTAAATGATTTTCTTTGTCCACTTTACTCCCAACTTTATGTAAGTCGGTTTATACGCTAGCAAAAAAACTTTATCCTGTAATATTAATAGTTACTATTAATAGGACATCAAACTTTTACAACCCTATAAGACAGACTATCGTCTTTTTTAATGATAATGAGTTTAGTACATTATTAAAACACTTAATATTTTTTTATCTTTAATTTTATTTCCTTTTTTAATTTACCGTTCAAACATTTTATAATATAATACTTTCATTAAACAGTAATATAAATAAAATTTATTAATATTATCTTAGGATGACTAAAAAAAAAAGATTTGATTTTTAAAACAATTTCAAATTTTAAAAATGTTTCAATATATACATTTTATCAAATCGATATAAATACAGTAATCTGATATCTTTGATAAGTTTGGATTAATATAATTATATCTAAGGATTTATATCAATTTTTTTATTTTATTTTTATTTTTATCGATAGTAGAACCTATGTCCAGTACAAACCATAAATACATAGTAAATAAGTACTTAAAGCAGAATATAAAAACTGAGATAAGCCTGCATAAGCGATTAAGAGACCGTCTCGTCCACTGATGAAAATGTCCTATGTTTATAATTAAATTTATTAAATTTGAACATTATAAATATATATACTGTATTATTGGTTGGAAAGTAGCTATATAGGTCACGAGACAGAATGATTGGCTGAAAATGAGCCACGTAAACTATAAAGTTTGTTATCGTACTGACGCTTTTTGATCACGCTGTATTTTCATTAATTATAACATTAGAAATATCTAATAAGCTTTACATAAATTTTCTATAAATTTTCAGTTTCATTCTATTCTAATCCACTTTATAAATTTTATATAAACTTTCCCTTATTATTATGCTTAATAAAAAATATCGGTCTAAATAAATCTGCATGATTTCATTTTACAATGATAAAATCATGTATTATGATATCATGTACACATATCTAATATGGTTATTTCAACAAACTACACATTTACACATTATTCCATTTTAAAAAAGTTTAAATCGAATTTTTAAAAAAATATTATTTTTTAATTCAACATACCAAAAATTATAATCGTCCACGTGCTACAAAAAGTACAAGAATCAACGAAAATCATATCATCATTTTAAAATGTCGAAGAACAGATATTGTTTGTTTATTATTTTGACTCAAAGTGTCTTAAGTGAAAATGAAATTTCTATTTTATTTATTTTATTTCACATAAAATTGTAAGCTATTTTTTTAACTCTTTTAATTGTAACGTAAAATACTCAATTTTACATTATTAATATTAATTCAAAATTTAATGTCCGCCTATAATATTATTCGATTAATTATTAAATATTATGAGTTTTACCGTACAATATTATCAGTCAGTCAAATTCAAACTCTTTCAGAAATTTAAATGGCAATATTATCAAATTTCTTTTTTTCTAAAAATTAATCAAGAGAATTCGGGGATTTCATTTGTTTATTTACTGTATCACCATTTAATGTGTATTAACTGTAAAATAACATTATTGAAAAGTAATGCAACATTTACTTAGGTTAAAAATAATGCAAAAACATTTCCGATTGACTATCCATTCCATAAGTGTCATTATCATACTTAAGTAATATTTATAAAATTATGCCATTGTTGTCTTATAAAATACAACTTCATGCTCGTTTTCTCTTTTTTTTTATAATATGATTGGATTTTTTTAATAAAAAAAAACTTATCAAGACTTATCATACTGTAACTATTTTATATCTTTGATCTGCATGACTTACGTCATATTTCTTAAATTTTATGTTGTATTACTTTCACAAATTTTGAAATTTTGTGTAATTTGCGTTCATATTTATAGTTACACGGTTAGTTTTTTTTTTAAAAAAAAAAATATATTTTTTTCGAAATAAATATTTTTTGTACAAAATTTTATTATGTCTACTATTCGAGAAGAATTGGTTTATGCAGCAATTCATAAATCAGACTCGTTAATTGATTATAACATTCATGATGATTTTCACAAGCAATTTGAATTTAAAAAACAAACAATTCTTGCTAATAATTCTCTTACAGATGATGAAAAAACTGAAGCAATAAAAATATTAAATATTGATTATGATCGAAATAAAGTTAGAAGGAATGAAGGAACAAGAAGAATTTGTGAAAATTGTAATCAAGAATGTTTAGCTACATTATATTGTGAATTTTGTGTTCGAAATTATTTAAAATTAAAATTTTCAAATTGGACATCTGGGAATGATAATATAGATAATTTAATACAAAAATGTCAAATGGAAACTTATGTACCATATAAAATAATTGAATGGATTCCATATGATAATTTAGAAGACATTAAATATCTAACAAAAGGTGGATTTTCTGAAATTTATACAGCAATTTGGATTGATGGAAGATGTGATGAATGGGATTCTAAAGAACAAAGATTAATAAGATTTGGATCTATCAATGTAGTTCTTAAAAGCTTAGAAAATGTTGAAAGTGCAAATCAAAGTTGGTTTGAAGAGGTTTGTAGTTAAAATTATTTTAATGTAATTAAAATTAATAGATTTTTATGTATTTGTAAATTATTATAGGCTAAATCACATTTAACTATAAGTAATATATATGAAGATGTTGTTGGGTGTTTTGGTTTAACACAAAATCCATCAAATAAAATTATATGCTTGTAATAAGAAAAAAGGATGTTGATTTGAGAAATTATTTACAACAAAATCATAATCTACTCACATGGAAAGAAAGAATTAGCATTATATATGAAATAACTAGTGCACTTTATTTTATTCATAAAGAAAATGCAATTCATAGAGATTTGCATTCTGGAAATATATTATACTCAAAATTTAATGATTCTTGGTATATTAGTGATCTTGGATTTTGTGGACCTGCTGATAAATCATCAAAAAGCATATATGGAAATCTTCCTTACATAGCACCTGAAGTCATTATTGGAAAGGATTATACTTTTAAATCTGATATTTATACTATAGCAATTCTTATGTGGGAAATTTCTTCTGGACAACTACCATTTATTAATTATAAATATGATGATTATGATCTTGCAATGGATATAATTAATGGTATGAGGCCGGAAATTGTTTTAGAAATTCCTTTAGAATATAAAAAATTAATGGAACAATGTTGGGATGCTGATCCATCAAGAAGACTTGATATTATTACACTTGATGAAAAAATAGGTGAAATTCATTTATTGTATCAAAGTAAACCAGATGAGTTAACTCTTCAATCAAATGTAAATAGTAATGACTTAGAGATGAATAAGACAAATATGAATTATACAAGTAGCAGATTATTTACAACTAAAGTTTATCAATTTGAAAATTTTCCTGAACCAAGAAATGCAACAAAAGGTATTTATTAGTTTGATTTATTGAATTTTAATTTAAAATATATGCTTCATATAATGCAACTAATGTGTCTTTTTTTTAAAATATCAACATCAATAGAAGAACAAAAAGGTTTGAATTAATAATTTTCTATTTAAAAAATTATTTTTAATTATAAATTTTTTTTTTTAATGTTTCAATTTTTTTATAGCATTTTATAGTAAATCATATAACTTCACTATTCCCTACAATGGTAAATATTTATCAGTTTGTATAAATTGCAACAAGATATTAATTAAATTTTGTTTTTAGTTGATGATTTTGATAGTCAGATTTCCAAAGGTAATTTTATTTTATATAAAATTTTTTTATTTATTGAACTCAATTAAATGAATAAGTATTTATTTATTTATAGATAATAGTAAAAGTGAATTATCCAAAGAATTTATTAAGTTAAAAATAAATGGTAAGTATAATTAATTTTATTCCTCACTAACTGCAAGAGTCTAATTAAATAAGTGCATATATATAAAGATATTCAAACCGATTATAATGAAGAAAAAATAATGCCACAGCGTATTGTTATTGATGGTATAATTTAAATTTGTTATTTAGGCCTTTAAAATATAATAAAGATTAATATTAAAAAATTTATTTTTTTTGTGTAGATGGAGATGAGATGTATAATGATCCAAATCTTCATTCAGAAGAACAAGATGAATTGGAAATACCTGATGGTAAGAATTGATTTCTCTAAAATTTAGTAGAATACTTTATTTTAATTCACTAAAATATTTTATAAATGAATTTTAGATCTTTAGATTGTTTAAATATGAGTGATTTTTTTTTACAACTGAAATTTACTATTCTGTCAAAATTTTTTTTATTAACAATTATTTAACACTAAGACTAGAGTAGCAAAATCTATTGCAGGTTTCTTAGTTTGTAATTGGATAATTCATCGTTATATTTTTTATCCAACATTAAGATTAGAGTAGCAAAATATTTTGCAAATTTCTTAGAGTTTGTAATTGTTATAACTTATTAAATAAATATTTATAATGGAAAAATAACATTTTTTTTAATGATTAAACTAATAGTACCAGCTGAAATTATCATAATGTAGGCTGAAATTATTATGCAAAATCAATTTGGTCTTAACATTAAATTATTCGCTTAAAATTTTCACTTTTCTCAAAAAAGTTTGATATAAAAAAAAGTTAATTCTTAATAAACCATTCCAAATTTTACTAATTTTTTTTTTTTGTATAAAATAAATGAATGTTAATTGTAAATTCTATTACAGATTTTGATGGACTAGTAATTTTTGTTTAACAGTTATATAATTACAAATTTTTGTTACTGAATAACTTAATCATAATTGTATAACACTAGAATTTTAATATTAATTAATAAAAACTAACCCACTTACGTTTAAGTAGAATAATTTCAGCTTGTTAATTTAAAAATTTATACACTTGTTTTTTATATTTAAAGACGCTTTATCAAGTATTTTGAGTAAAAAGTTCATTTGAAACACATAAAAATTGCAATAACATAGCAGAAATTATTCTATTGAATAAAGAGTAATTATTATGTATAGAAAAATTTAATTTGTGTTTTTTATGTATAATGTAATAACTATAATTATTCATCACGATATGACAAAAGAATTAATTTAAACAAGACTTGCATAAAAAAAAATAATAAAATATATTTAGCAAATTTGCAAATATTAATAGTACATTAATACATAACGCTACTACTAAGTAATTTTATGAATTACTGTACGGTACCATTATTAATATGTTTTAAAAATAAAAAATAGCGACTAGAGATAAGTAATTATCAGTCAAATTGTTTAACCATTATTCTGATACAGCCTGATTCTCGATATGACGAACCATCATAAAACTTTTTTTTTAATCATATTATTTCATATAAAACTTGATATAATACTATATACTGAACTTTTAAAATTTTATTTTATTTTTATTTTATTTTAAAAAATTTATACAATGACGGGAGCCTAACGAGAACATGAGCTAAACAACTAAAGAGATAAAAAAAACCCCAATCTAAATGAAAGAACCAACCTCCACGAAAGCAAGAGATCGTCCTGCCTGATATTTTGTACAAAACAACAACACTAGGCATGACCAGCACTGTTGAAGAATGGAACAAGAAAAAAAGAAGAAAAAAAAGAAAAAAATACAAAAAAAGAATTATTATCATCTAAAAAATCTATATAATTATTATATCGCAAAAAGGTGGTCCATTCTCGCGCTCCTGAATGTAAATAATTAGAAGTAATAAGGACAAACCACAAAGGAGACGGAAACCTGGTAGAGTGAAGCGTGACCGAGGATCTGGAGGTGAACGGATGTTCACGAGGTGTAATCGGCGGATCGGGGTTAAGAGGTGAAGGAGTCGCCTCCACGTGAGGGCTCAGAGATGGGTAAGAGTGGTCGAAGATGTACGGTTCTTAGGAGGACGTCTAACATGTCATTTTTTCTTTTAATAATACCTTGTGTGCGTTCCCAAGCACGTAGGAGAGAATTGTGTTGAGGCCAAATAGTTTTGTAAAGAATTTGTTGAATAGGCAGAAAAAATTCAAAAATAATAGAATGTGTTGATTTCATATTAAAGGTGAACGAATTAACTAAGTCGTACAAACTTTGAGGTACAAGTTGATGTAAAATTAAGTAAATTTCATGAGAGAAACCAGAAACGTCATCAAAGAGTGTGTAATGATTAACACTGTCTAGAATAAGGGAGTAAAATTTTTGAGTATGAGAATCAATAAATGAAATAAGGATATTTTTGTGATTTTTTAAAGTGGAATTAATAAAAGGTATAAGATTGGCACAAAATCCTAAATGATTATTAGTTTCCGGATGGTTTGAGCATATCGGGCAAGGTTTACCACTGTCCGGGTATAAGTTAGGGTAATGTTTGAGCAGGACATCACCACATGGAAGAATGTAGTTCAAGCTCTTGGTTTTGAAAGCTTGGTATGCTGAGTTACATTCACTACAGATATCTGAAGTGGAATTATGTTGAATCCAATCTTTTGTAAGCGCCCAATGAATAGAATTAACATCAAAATGTTGAAAAATCGGAATAAGTGAAAAATTGCCCAGAAAGTCGTCAAAGACGAAACTATGATCTGTAATTGTGTGAGAGAATTTTCTGACGTCGCGATCAATGGGACCACTATATACCGAACTTTTATTGATTTACTATTTACAAAAAAATTCTGAACTGTAATCACGTGGTTGGAATTTCCCATAATTTATGCTGGTTTTGGTGATAATTAAAATCTTAATTCCGGCAAAAATTAATATTCTTAATCACATGACAGATTTGTATAGTATATAAAAAAATTTTACATACGAGTTCGATATAGATGGCCTTTTAAACTATGTAATTGCTGTTCTTTTCATAAAATAAATAAATAAATAAATAAACCGCGAGTTCGATTAATCATTTTTAACCTGTTGAAAATGAACCATTTTTTTTATAAATTTTATCAGTTGATGCAAAACATTGATCTAAATCCTAATTATTAAATAATAGTTATTTTTAAAAAATAGGAGAGGGTGAGAATAAACAAATAATTTAATGTTAATGTTTCAGCCAGTATTAGAAATATGTTTATTGATCAGTTATATTAAAATAATAAATTACAAACAAAAAAATTTGCCAATATTTTGTTATTTTAGACTGGGCTGTTAGCGTTAAATTAAACAAAATATATATATATAATAATGAATTCAAGTGGTTAAATAATTTAGTAAAAAGAACTTTTGACAAAATCAATTCATAAAAAAATACATCTGCATTTAAATAACCTAGAGGTCTATAAAATTATTATTAAAAAAAAAAATTTAGTAATTTAAAATCATGTAAAATTTGAAAATTCTGAAAATTATAAAAATAATTTCTTACCATCAGGAATATTAAATTCATCTTGCTCTTCTGAATGAAAATTTGGATTATTATATATTTCATCTTCATCATCTAATAAATAACATCAATTATATATTTTATATATTATATAAAGGGATAAAATAATTTATGTCATAGTAATTGTCATACCATCAATATTAATATGATGTCCCATCATTCGCTGTGACAATATTTCTTCCCGATTATAATTATTTTGAATATCTAAACAAAAAGGTGTAGAAAGTATTAAAACAATATACTTGCAATTGGCAAACAATAAAATTAATTTTATTTACCATTTATTTGTAACTCGTTAAATTCCTTAGATAAGTTGCTTTTACTATTATCTAAAAACCATTAAAGTAATGGTCCATTTAATTAATCCATAAAAGCGAAATCAAGAACTTTTTTTAGGAAAATTACCTTCAAGAACCCGATTATTAAAATCGTCAACTAAAGAAAAATATTCAATCAATATCATTTGATATCATAAATACCATCACACTTCAATATAAATTGATAAATACTTACTATTATAAGGAATGCTAAAGCAATATGATTTACTATGGAATGCTTCAGAAAATTAAAAGTATTAACAAATGGAGTAAGAAAATCATTTATAATCAATTAATTTATACCTTCTTGTTCTTCTATTTATTTAAATTAAACAAAATCATATTAGTTTTAGAAAATAAATAAAGCAAAATTAAGTAGATAAATATTACCTTCTGTAGCATTTTTTGGTTCAGGAAAATTTTCAAATTGATGAACTTTACTTTTAAATAATCTGCTACCTGTATAATTACTATTAATTTCATTTATTCCTGAATACTTTTTTGTTTTTGATTGAATTAATTCATCTGGTCTATTTTGACACAATAAATGAATTTCACTCATTTTATCAAAGAGTGTCTGAGTATCAAGTCTTTCTGATAGATTGGCATTCCAACATTGTTCCATTAAACTTTTATATTCCAAAGGAATTTCTGAAACAATTCTTGGTCTTATACCATTAATAATATTTGTTGCAAGATAATAATCATTTTCATAATTTATAAATGGTGGTTGTCCAGAAGAAATTTCCCACATAAGCATGGCAACACTATATATATCAGATGCTAAGGTATATTCTCTTCCTGCTATAACTTCAGGTGCTATATAAGGAAGATTTCCATAAATACTTTTAGTTGGTTTATCAGCAGGCCCACAAAATCCAAGATCACTAATATACCAGGAATCATTTATTTCTGAATATAATATATTTCCAGAATGTAAATCTCTATGAATTGCATTTTCTTCATGAATAGAACAAAGAGCATTAGTTATCTCATATGTAATTTTAATTCTTTCTTTCCAAGTGAGTTGATTATGATTTTGTTGCAAATATTTTCTTAAATCAGTATTCATCCTGTCTATTACAAGCATATAATTTCCATTTGATGGATTTTGTGTTAAGCCATTACATCTGACAATTTCTTCATACATATTACTTATAGTCAAATGTGATATAGCCTATAACAATTTATAAATCAAATATTAATACCCTGTTTAATCTTAAATATATTTGTATAATTTAAATTACAAACCTCTTCAAACCAACTTTGATTTGCACTTTCAACATTTTCTAAACTTTTAAGTACTACATCCATAGAACCACATCTTGTTAACCTTTTTTCTTTAGAATTCCATTCTTCATATTCTCCATCAATCCAAATTGCTGTATAAATTTCAGAAAACCCACCTTTTGTTAGATATTTAATATCCTTTAAATTATCATATGGAATCCATTCAATTATTTTATATGGTACATAAGTTTCCATTTGACATTTTTGTATTAAATTATCTATATTATCATTCCCGGATGTCCAATTTGAAAATTTTAATTTTAAATAATTTCGAAAACAAAATTCACAGTATAATGTAGCTAAACATTCTTGATTACAATTTTCACAAATTCTTCTTGTTCCTTCATTATTTCTAACTTTATTTCGATCATAATCAATATTTAATATTTTTATTGCTTCAGTTTTTTCGTCATCTGTAAGTGAATTATCAACAATGATAGTTTCTACCATAAATTTATTTTGTTTGTGGATATCATCATGAACGTTATAATCAATTGACATGTTTGCATTATTAATTGCTGCATAAACCGATTCTCTTTGAATAGTTGACATGATATAAATTTCTTTAGAAGTTTGAAAATATTAAAAAAATGAGTTTTTTAAAAGAAAAGGTAAAAAAAAAAATTATTTGAAACTAAAAAAAAGAGATGCAAACGGTGCAAACTTAAATAAAATTATGTATTAGTAATCAAATCGAACGCCAAACTCACCGATCGACCGCGGGCTGGTCAAAATTTGCTAAACCTTTTTTCCGTTTTCCTCACATTCTATTTTATTTTTTTTTATTTATTTTTTTTAAAAAAATAATAATAAAATAATAATAATAAAATAATAATTAATATTAATTAAAAAAAAAGAAATAGAAATAAAATATGTAACTATACAGTAGGTTCATTATTTTTTTTTTCTTTAGCCTTATGATTAACCCATAAAAATGTTGATCATCTTACAGCAATCAAGCTAACCAAAAGTTGGTTGGGATCCGTCCAAAATCCCGAAGCTCGGTACAATATAACTCCGACACTCAAAATCCTGACAAAATCTTAATCCCAAATTTCATAATCCAAAAATATCATAATCCTATAATACTGAATTTTCTTTTATTAATAAATTTCCAAGATTTTTCATTTCGGTATTTTGAATTTCGAGCTTATGAAGTATCGGGCTTAGGATTATAACATTTCGGTATTTTTATTTGTTTGGGATTTTGAATATCGGGATATTATACCTTCGGGATTCTGAGCTTCGGGATTTCGTACCAAACCCAGTTGGTTAGTATGATACGCGCGAAATTTTGGGAATAAATAATAAATTATTATCCTAATTACAATTTACAAATAACAACATGGCACAAGCATTTTTCAAGAATCTTTTTTTACGCTAATTTTGATAAAGCTAATCTAGGAAAACCGTATTGATTCACTACACCTGTTTTATGTATAAAGGTATTTAAAGCAAGAATACTTTTTTTCTAGAACATTAGCTGAGACATGTTTTACTATTCATAATAAAATTTACATTGCGGCGGATTTATGAAATTTGGAAAAAACCCCTTCTGCGCCCTCGGGAATTAAAATTGACTTACAGAAACGTGATATCGATTAAGCTTTTTCCCTAAAAAATGTCAAAGAATGACGCGCCTTTAATACTAGGAAAATGGGTTAGATAGTAGGAAAATTGGTTAGACGCAAGATTTGGGTACAAAAAAATTTTTGGGCTCATTTTTGACTGCCACTAATAAATTTGGGGACTTAACAAAAATTTGGTGACTAAAATACTGTCAATAATTTGACATGACAGGAAAATTTTGGGGTATTTCATAAATCCGTGATGATATCATTGGTGCATAATTAATAAAATTGAGGTTGTACAGAAAGTTGTTGGGTTCATAAAGTAAAATATGTTAGAATATCCATGAAATGAACATAAGGTAATTTGATAAAATTCGGTTTTGTCGTCGAAACTACGATTATAATTTCTGAGTAAAAGATTTTATTAAGTATCCATATTAAGTATATCTATGAAAAAAATTTTGAATTTTGGAAAAATTAAGAAATAATTTCTGTGACTTCTTCCCAATATTTATAAATCATATGATTTATTTAGTGTAACATAATATTTTCATAATAATTACGTAATATGTGTAAGCTCCCTTTGCGTTATCAATATTTTGAAGGCTTCAAAAGTCATAAAAAAAAGTGAGATAAAAAAATACAAATTTTTTACAAGCATAAAACTAAACCAAAAATTAATAAGTACCAAAGAACTATATTCGAATCAAAAAAAAAGAGGATTCTGTATAAACATGATCTATTTTAAAGTACTTGATGAAAAAATAATTGAGATCATTATACAACTGTATTAGATTTGGCAATAAATGATATAGGTGTAAGTTTTTATATTTTATGTAATTAAACATTAATATTATTAATTTTAAATTATGAAAATTGACAAAATTTTAGGTAATTTCTGAACATATTCAAAAGTATGGCAATTTGCGAACTAAATCTAGAGTATTGATTGGCTCAAACTTGCTAATCACAAAGGAGATATAGCTCGAAATAACTATTCAATTGCTGTAAGAATGTTTCTTATATCATAGTATGTTAAATGTATTTTACTAATAATTAATATTATGTAGGCAAAACTTTTAGTTGACAAAAATGCACATTTACCAAGAGCAACCGTTGATTTCGAAGAGCGTGAATTTATGATCAGATGTTACTATATTACTTTGTATATGAACTTAATAATGAGTTATCAATGCTTGCTTTTGTGCAATGGATATGATCCCCAGAAAAATTAGTAACTAAATATTAATTATTATTAATAAAATATGATCTTTATTGGTTGACCGGATACTTTTGGGAGGGTAGTGTATCATACATAAAATACATAAAATACATAAATTTATAGAACAAGAATATCACTTTTTATAAAGTTAAAAATTCCATTTGATTTAAAATATAATTTATAACCTAAAAAAGGGAGTAATGGAATCAGAAGTGAAAACGTTCCAATGAAAAGTCTTACTTTACACGCGATTTTAACATTATTTGATCCCTGAAAATTACAATTAAATGGATAATCACCAATAATAGACCTAATTAAAATTATAACTAGCATGAAAAAAAAAGTTAAATATGTGTTTAATTAATGAAATATATTAAAAACAAATACGTTTAAAAATGTAATATTAAATTAAAAAAACCTACGAAGCATTATAAGTTGAATATAATATGAAGCACTGTTAAGAGATACAAAAAAATATATTAATAATTAATTGATTAATAAAAAAGGTAATTTATTTATATTTACCAAAAGCATATTTCTAGATTTTCCCAATCAAGTCTCATGACAAATAGAACTAAATAAATTTAATAAGTTAATATATTGTAACGTTATAAAAAATATACTATGTTTTACAATTTACTTACATATCACTATTAATATTATATTTCCAAGAAGATAACTAATAAATAAATAATAGAAAATTAAATAATGTAAACATAAATAAAAATAATGTAATAATAAATAACAAATATAATTTTTTATTTATTTACAAATAGTCGTAAACATCTCCAATTCCACCTAAAGATATCAAATACCAAATTTCTATTTTTTTTTGTTTAAAAAAAAATATTAAGTTTATTAAATTTATTAAACTAAATATTAAAATGTATTAACGTTATTTGTAAAAATTCATACCTGTGCCGACACATGTAAAGAAGTAAAGTGCACTAATAATTCTGTAAAAGATTATTACGTAGTCTTTCATGATTCTTATTTTATATTTTTGTATTTTTTTTAAATTCGAGAAAATTTTTGGTCTTATAAGTTATTTATTTATATTTTCAAACGAGAATGACGTTCGGCAACTTGGCATCTTGGCATCTTGGCGTTTTTTTTTTGCCATATACAATTTTTAGCCGACAATAACCAAAAATTATCATCAGAAAAGTAGAAGATTGTCGGATAATGAAATATCAGGTTCAATTTTTAACTTTTAGTAACTATATTTGTTGGAACTCGCATACCGAATTTTCACAATGGTAAATGAAGTGATGGTTGTACAATGGTTATACAATATCTCATAGTAATCCATTTTGCGTCGTTTTGCAGGGTGATCACTCTGCGTGTGTAACAGAACGGTGCTTCATAGTTGAAACTTCTGAAACTTCCAGGATTTTTGAACAGTATAGCGTTTAATTAAAAACTCCCTTTTACAATGTGACAATGTGATATAGTGAGTGAAAATCGAAGTGTCGCACGTGAAAAATTTCCTAACCATAACTCGTTAACGCATGTTTCCTTATTTACTAAAAAAATTTAATTACTACATTTATGATAAAGAGATTAAAAATTGATTCACATAATAGATTATACTTAAGAACATGTTTTGTATTATTTTATTTAAAAATTCTTATATTACATAATAAAGTTATTGCAATATAATTTTTAATCTTGCGGTATATTTTACATCTAAATTAAATTATAAATGGTTTTTTAATAAGAAGGTTACTAAATAAACCTCCTATGTTTCAAATTTATAATGAATTTAAAATTGGTTTAAAAGTTTGACAAAATAATTTATTTACTATCAGCTATACTTAATTAACAAAATTGGTTAATAAATATTTATTAAATAAGTAAAAACATTTTGCTTAGTTGAAATAGAACTTTACATGTGATCTCGACTCTATATTATCCAAATTTTCTTTAGCTTCTTTATATCCATTATCTAATGCTTCTTTATACCAATGGGCAGTTTTTTCCAAATCCTTATCTGTTCCTATGCCATTTTTATAAAGGGTTCCAAGTTTATTTTGTGTATAACTCTATCTTGATCAGCCGATTTTTTATACCATTCAAGCAAATGCTTTTTCAACGCCATTTCCATATACCAAATTATATTGTACGATTTTATTTCCTTCATCTGCTGCTTTTTGATACCAATAAATTGCTTTTCCTATATCTTTTTCTGTTCTTATACCATTTTCATAAAAAATCCAAGTCTATTTCATTACTATATCCTTATTTAGCTGATCTTTTATATCATTCTAGTGCTTTATCATCATCTTTTTCAACGCCATTCCCATTATAATAATATTTGCCTACTAAATCATATTGTGCGATTGGATTTTCATTTTCTCTCTATAAAAAAAATTCTGGAAAAAACCATCATTTTTCTAGTTTTTATTCCGAAGAAACTCAGAACACGTGATCAATTTTCTGAAAAATTTTTTATAGGGTCTGATGCCTTCCTATTCCAACAATAAATTGCTTTTTTTAAATCTTTTTCTGTGCCTCTACCATTTAAATAAGAGTTACAAGATTATTTGCGCATCGCTATATTCTTGTTCAGCTGATCTTATACCATTCAAAGCTTCAACTTCATCTTTTTTAACACCATCTATTCTCATAATATAAATTGTGCAATTTTATCAGTCGCCATTTTCTGTTGCAAGTTGATGCCAATGAACTGCATGTATGTGTAAACTCGGTATTTCTGGAATTTACTCATAATTTTCCGGTAAATGTCATCAACAAGTGTAGAGTTTTTTTTCAGAATAATTGATTTAAGTATTGAAACAAGCTTTCGTACGCTTGGACGTTCATTTGGTTCATATCTCCAACATTCTAATTAAAAATAAATAAACGAAAGAAAATATATTATACACTATCATAATGTGCTTGTATATTGTACAGTATATCGAAAGTATAAACTTACTTGTCTACATGTTACTATATTCAATAGTAGGAGTTTCATTGATAATTTCTTCTCTTTTTCCTCCATGTATAGCTAAGTTAAATTTATCATACTCAATATTTTTAAATGGTTGACGTCCACTTGACATTAACTACAACACTATATATATCGGATTATTTATATAATTGATAATTATTATATTAAATCTTTTGGATCTACTTAAGGTATTACGCCAAGTACTTTTGATATATTACTTGACGCTTCAGAAATCTTTCTTGATAATCCAAAGTCTTCCAATTTAATATACTTCTGATATACAAGCTATTTATTGACAAAAAAAATAACGATTAATATAAATTATAATTGTAAAATGAAAATATAAATATACATTATCAAATTATTACCAGATCACGATGAATTATATCAAGTTCATGTAAACATAACAAACATAACACAGTGTTTGCTAACTGCAATTCTAAGCAAATTTATCCTTCCATTCAAGTTCATTAAATGATCATTTAAGTAAGTTTTTAATGTACCACTATCAGCATACTCCAAAACTAAAGTATAATTATTCATTTGATTTATTATACCTGGATGAAATTTAAAAAAAATATATTTAAATGAGAATTATATTTATTTTAATGAATAATTGAAAATGCGCTCATCGATTCCTACTAGTTTCTTTCTTTGTAATTTCATAAAAGTTTATTATATTTGCGTGAAAATGAACCTCTCGGTGTAATTTTAACTAAAAAAAAATAATAAATTAAATATACGCAAATATCATTCCTGAAGACATATGGATGAAGTTGCGGACATCCTCCGAGCAATTTTTGGATATTTGTTTTTTTTTTGGAAACTCTAGCTTCTTTTTGTAAAAAAAAATTACAGCAAAACAAAAAAAATTCTAGCTCATATATTTTTGAAATTGTTTCCCCAATATTTTTGAACAGGATTTCAAAATATAGTTAGTGCCTTGCTTAGGAAATTATATAAATTTATATAAAACAAGTCTTTTTTCACGTCTATAACGTGTATTTATGTAAACTAATCTATCATATAAATAAAATTTGCGTATTATATTAATTAATTGTTGTGCCATATTTTTTGATTTTAAAATTTTAATTTTACAAATAATTATTCCAGTGCAAGACAACTGCTACCGAAAGGAAATCCAGGATTCTTTACAAGAGCATAATACCAATGTTCTTTTTTTCCCTTTTCATACAAGAATGATTAATAAACACTCTTGGATCAAATATTTGACTTGAAAAGTGAATTTTAGATAAGGACGGTGCTTTTTATTTTTAAGACTATTTTATAATGTCCATTTATTTAGTTTTTTTTTTCAAAATGGACACTTTAAGAGGTGATTTTAACTTCTGGAGCGTGAAAACTTAGACAAGGATATTTTTTTCTTATTTAATAAAAGTATTTACTCGTATAGAATGTCGATAATATTTCTGATAATATTTACCTCAAGAAGTAGTATCCAATGATTGTACTGTACCTAGTAAATCCCATACAACAAAAAAAAAATCTTTTTTTTATTTACAGTATAAGGGTTCCGGATCTGACAGATGATCTGATTTCATCCAATCAAAATCCGTCATCCGATCCGTCACATCCGATTAGTATCTGATTGGATGACGAATATCCGAATTTCAAACGGATGAACGGTTGACGGATTGGAACACTATTGGTGTAATGAACATATTCAGTCAAAGTACTTACAAAGCTCTTTAATTTTTTTTTTTTTACAAAAATTGGTTTAGCAAAAATTACCAAAAATGTAAACCCCCTTTTTAAGCTTTCTTTTTTTATCATTTTTGTATTTTATATTTTATTATTTTATTTATTTTATTTATTATTCCCTATAAAAAATTTTTTCTGTTATTTCTGTAAAAACTCCGCAAAAATGAGCCTTTTATGGATCCATTCACAGAAAATGTAAAATTTCGCGATATAAAGTTATTATTAAATTTCTAAAGCTCACCGGCGGTAATGGTCACCGTACCAGCATTATGATGTATATTCGACCAGAATTAAACCCTAATAAAATACTGGCCGGCATTACATCATAATTTCACCATCGGTGATCATCACTACCGGTGGCCTTATTCTCTAAACATTTTTATGCAAAATCCTTAAAAATTCAAACGTACTGTATTCCTTTTGTATCCAGGACCCAGAAATATATATATAGGGGTCAGGTGATGAAAAAAATTTTTTACTATGAGCTGTACTCATTTTTTCAAGGCCGGAATTATAATAATGTCAGTCGGTTACTATAATAGGAAATAAATTCTGACTGGCATTATCAAAAATTATCTCAAAAAGGAAAGATTTTCATGATTTTTTTACGCAAACTCAACCTGACCCTTTTATATATATTTCTTGTCCTTTGTATCCACGTGTCGTTTTAAATAAATGTTATTTCGATATTTCACTAAAAGGCCTATGGTTTTGCGTGATAAAATATAATTATTGCTGCGCAACTACAAGCTTTTGTATTCGTAAAAAGTATTATATTTTATCATAGTCCTATTAAAATTTTTTTTTTTTACGATTTTTAACATCTAAAATGGATTTTAGAAATTGTTGCTATGTTATCTTTCACAAATATTTTAGATTTTTTACTTTGCGACTAATAAATTTTATACAATTTTAATATTATTAATTACGTATTCTATATTATAATACTAACGCACGCTTTTAAATTATCATTGACATTATTACTTTAAATAAGGGGATTAAAAATATGCTCAATTAACCAAGCATTGCTTAATTTAAAGTTGTTTTACTGATATAAAAGAATTATGTATATCATTATAATTTACACGAACGATTAACCAGTAAAATTATTAAATTATTTCATTAATATAAATATATAATTGAGTTTTATTTTTTCTAAAAAATATCTACGATTGACGAACAAATTGAATTTTAAAAAATTTAATAAATTTAATAAATTTAATAAATACGTAATTAATTCGCCAGAATAAACTATACTACTTTTATAAGAAACATGTCAATTATTTGAAGAAAATTAATTCACGTAATCATTCATAGGGCAAGTACTGGTTATAATATTCAATGATTATAAAAATTTTTGCAACGAAATGTTTCTTAAACAGTAAATGATGATTATGATCGAATCAAAGTTATGAATAACGAAGAAATAGAAAGGATTTGCGAAAATTAGAATCAGGAATGTTTAGCCACATCGTATTGCACATTGTGTTCGAAATTATCTAAAAGTACAATTTTTAAATTGGACACCTGAAAATAAAGAAATGACATAACTGTGATTTAATGGAAAGAGAAGTCATACAATATAAATTAGTGTGCATTCTACTCCACATGGTATGACTTCATTGAATTTGCCAATTCGTCACCAGTCACTACATGTATTAACCAAGTATTCCAGGGACTGTCCTATTTATGTTACATGAGTGCAAAATTAATTGATGATGCTACCTTTTTATGGAATTTTTTAGTTGCTATAACTATCCAAATTTAGTAATTTCATGATTTCAAATTCCTAACATATAATCAAAAAATAAACCGCTATATTATTCACAAAAAATGACACGAAGGTATTGGGTGAATAAAAGAAAATAAATAGTATTAGTTTATGATAAAAAGGGTAATGGCTTATGCATTTACAATGAGAGTAAATTGGAAATGATGAACCATGGGCTGACTTGTACACCAAGCATTGTCGTTTAATTAAATGATATTCATTAATGATGATCTCATTTTGTCATTTACTAAATCTGCCAAGGTTAAAGTAAATTTTGAAATTAAATCAGGCTAAAATTAGAAAATTGGGGTAGTAAAATCTCAGCCAACATTATGATCACATGACTCAAATGGATCGACAGTCAATTCATTATCCTGATTATATAATCATGAACGTAAAAATAACCTCTAAATTCTAACTAAAATTGTAATAAAAATGAAAATATCTAAAATATCACTAACTAAATCTATATATATATAAAAAAAAAATTAATGAAAATTGCGTCACTGATGAGCCATACGAGGTGTAACATTTGCCAACATAAATTCTCAGATTCCGCCATTAATATTATCCAAGAAAAAAAATTTTCTTTGTTTTATATTATTAAAAAAAAAAACAAAAATTTCATAATTCCACACACTTCCACTTTTTGAATCCATCATGATTAAACACCATACTGTAAAAAGGAAAACCAATAATATTTCAAACTTTTTGAACTTTTTCATTTGGAATATTGTGTTCTTTTCATTCATCCCATTTGCTTCAACAAAAGATGCACCAATTGTTAACGAAAAATATGACTCAAATCGCGATTTGTATGATTCAATTCTAAACGTAATATTTCCAATATTTTTCGTGATTTTGCTTAATGTTTCAGGAAAACCCGGGTCCATCAAAAACGTAGCATTACCATTACTAGATGATGTATTACATAATGTGATCAGTTGGGTGATTCCACTAATAATTTCTTTTGTTTATGATAGAAAAATGATGGCCATAATGATTTATTCAACCTTAAACATGTGTTTACATGTAATTTGCGCACTAGCAGCAATACTTTTTTGGAAAAGAGTAGTTGATATTGAAAGATATAAAATTTTTTCTACTATCACTTTATTCTTAATATTTTTCTCAACTATAGTTACTCCAGTATTTTGGATATTTACCATCCATAATCGTAAAAATACTATTGGTATTCCTTTAACGATAACATTTATTATATTATTCGGAATATGCTTAGCTACTTTTATATTAGTTGTAATTATTAGTGTATTATCTCATTATTTCCAAAGGGTAAATGAAAAAATGAATGTGGATAAAATAGTTTTTGCATTATGTATTATATGTTTTTATGTTCCAAATATCCTTCAAACATTATTAATTTTAGCAAAATGGCCAGTTAATTATTACTTTGTCAAAGCATGCGTGTTTATATTGCTTATAGCCTTAACAAGAAATGTATCCTACTTTATTGATAAAATACCTAAAAACTTTCTGGCTACATCAACAAGTGTGACTCAATGTTCAATCAGAGCTTTTACAAAGAATGACATACATGAAATATTTAAGGAGTCGCAAATATCAGCGGAAGAAATGCGTCAAATACAGGAAACGATGCAATCAAAAATTGATGAAATGCAGTCAAAAATGAACGAAATGAAATCATCAATGGATAAAATAAAAAATGATCAACCAAAAGATGAAAGTGTATGAAAAAAGCAATATTTCACGCCAAAGTTTCTTATATTTCGTATTTGAATAGTATTATAACTAATAATTCAATCCAATTTATATATAATGAAGTAAATAAAATTATATGTTAAAAAATTTTTTTGAATAGAATAGTACAAACAGCCAAGGAACTAAATAATTATAATTTTTATATTCAACTTGGACTTATTATTATTTTCTTTAACATTATTACAACTCTTAATTTTCTCATTATAGTTATTTAACGAAATTATGTGAACAATGAATTATAATTAAAATAAATTATATATTACGTATGAAAACACATTACAGAAAACTTTCATCTCATTTATATTCTATTCTTATGTTAATGATGATACATGCACTAAAGAGAAAAATATCCGTTAAAATTTTAACGTAAATATGTTATGATTTATATCCTACATTATACAGTATATCAGTAAAAATAGTAGTTTATTTTAATAAATTGTTAGCTTATTCTTACGTATATGTTTACTATGCATTAAATATCAACTTTATCAAATTTTATCATACAAAAAAAAAAAATAAGTACGATAAAAATATGAAAAGATTTTATTTATTTATTTTTATATCAAGATACAAAAAAAAAATGATATTGTAAACAAATTTTTATATTTTTTCACAATTCCTTCTCAAGTTTTATAATTTTCAACAATTTCATCAATTACTGAAATACTTTTCAGTTTCCAGTTATCCGTCTGCCTACCATAACATACTACTGCAAGATATTTCTCAGCTTCTCGGCAACTGTCCGCCTACTAAACATAAGAAATGTAAAAAATAGGAACAAGTCTGACGGAAAAACAGAGAGAAAAAAAAATAATTAAATGGATTGGCTGTCAGTATTAACGATTTTTTTTTAATCGCTTCTATAGCTTAACATAAACATGTGACATTTACACTTTAACAAATGTACAAAACAATTTATACGGAACCAAGTATAGATTAAAAATAAAAACCTAATTTATCTAACAATTTATGTAACTAGACCGAAAATGAATTGCGTGACCCATTCTTTTTGCAATAAATTAGCTGTAAACATGCTAGTGTTCGGATTTAAAGGATTTGCATAATTATTTTTTGATATCTTATCATGTGATTTAATTGAAAACAAAACAAAAAAAAAGGAAATATAATGTAGTGCTGACTATACATGTTGCCGAAACTCATTAATTTCGGCATAATTTCAGGGTTCAGCTTTTCGGTTTCGGCCAGTCATTTCCAGAAACTGAAACGTCGAAATTCAGGCCGAAATTTTCTGGCCGGCACTATACCTTTTTGCCCGCATTATGTAACATTTGTGTACCATAAAAATTTGCTATATTGGGTCACGTGATTTATAATTCTGGCCGGAATTACAAACTTGACCAGAATTACCAAATAATTTCGGCCATATTTTCGTTAAATTTCGGCTACACGTATTGTGCTGACCAACGAACGCTGATTATATATGTAAAATGTCCAAAGTTAGTTCGGACTAGATTAAAGTTATTTGCAACTAGGGTGAATTTCTGTAAACCCTGTAAGCCGCCGTATCCAAATTAATTGACAATATTAAAAGTATAGAAATAAAAATTATACAGTTTCGTGTAAGTATTATGATAGTTTATGTTGCTTCAATTTGTGTATCGATGTATTTACTAATACAGTAATAATTGTTTTAAGACTCCGAAGTTTATCAGATAATACCCAAATTAGAAAAAGGAATTGAATAATCAGACGCATTTATTCGTTACAATGACTAAGAATTTGGAAATTTCTGTCACACGAGCGATAACTCTCATTGTTTAAGTGAAAGCGTGGAACTTTATTATATTATTTCTATATTTATCTTTTATATAACCAATGATTACTAACAAAGAAATTATTAAAGTTTTCAATCATTAAATTATAATTTCTTTAATAAGAGTTTAAAATACTATTAGTAACTGATAAAAATTTTCATTGTTTTTCTTACATTTTGATTATCATTAGTAACAATGAAAAAAAGACTAATAGGGAAAATGAAAGACAAATTTAGTGCAACAAAGCGCATTAGTGACATCATCACCAAAAATGGCAGGAAATATGAACGTTAATAAAAAAGCTCACTTATCATAATGTGACTTAAAGTAAAGGATTTTTTGGACGCAGTGTAAAATAGCCATCTTTTCGCATATTTCATTTATTTTATTGTTTTTTATTCTCTGCTTAATTTGCATTTCAGATTTAAATCGATTATTTTTACGTTAGCTTGCTTGCAGTTTGTTGTGTGCTTACATATAAGATTAAACACATTTACTTTGAAAATATGTACCAATTAGTCAGTGATTTAATCTTTCGCTCGTAGCACAGTAATTATTTAGTCCTGTTTATGATTTCTAAGAAATATTTAATGGTATGTCTTAAATTTAAAATTCATTGAATCAATGAATCAATGAATCAATGAGTAATTCAAACATTTAAGAATGTGATCGACATAATATTGAACTTTGCGTTATTTTCTTTTCCAAAAATCTAAAATCTAACGAAGTATTTTTTTAAAAAAACAAAAAAAAAATTAAAAAATTAAAATGTCGAATAAGTACATCAGTTGGTTAGAAGACTCAATTATTAATGAACATTTAAATTATTATGAATATTCAGAATTTAATAATATGCAACAAATAGCAATAGGTGGATTTGGAATTGTTTTTCGTGCTAACTGGAAAAATACTATATTTGTTCTGAAATCTTTTAATAATGAAAAATCAACACTTAAAGAAGTCGTTAATGAGGTATAAAATTTATATTACTGAAATTTATCGTCACCGGTCATAAAATTTTTGACTTTTTAGAAAAACTAATATTAAGCAGAATTCTAATTAATAACGATCTTATAATAAAGAGACCGCGATTTAGTATTATTTTAATGAATTTAGAAAATAAATTTTTCTATTATGCAGATCAAATGATTGAAAATGTAAATTTATCGAGGATTGCCTTCCCGGATCTATTCACGGAAAATTGGAATATAAAAACGGATCGATTAATTAATCGAAAATCGAATTATCCGATAATTTTAGCCGAATCTTTGAATGTTATGTCACGTGATCTGGAAAAAATGTCTCACGAGAATTCTTGTGGGAAACGATTAAATCGCGATCAGTAATAATGAAAATCAACTTCAATCCCTAATTCAATAATTGTTCCCGTAGCGTTTCTTAGAAAATATTTGCATTATATGTTTACTATGTTGACTTATTATATCACATGATGATGATTATACTCGCAATAATTTTATGACCGGTTATTATTAGTACCACTATTTATGTTAATTTATTTCATACTTATTGCAGTTAAAATTACATCGGAGGGTTCATACTCACGAAAACATAATAAAGTGTTGTGGAATCACGAAGAACGAAACTCGTAAGAATCAATAAATCCATCTTATTTTCTAAATTAGTATGTCCTTTAACGCTTTAATTATTTAATTTAGCAGAAATAATAGATCAAATGAACAATTATACTTTAGTTTTGGAATATGCTAATAATGGCACATTAAATACGTACTTATGCGAACATTTTAATGAACTTGAATGGAAGGATAAATTTTGCTTGGCATTACAGTTGGCATCCGCTGTATTGTGTTTGCATGAACATGATATTATTCATCGTGATCTGGTATTGACTTACTTGTATATTAAATCATCATTTATATTAGTTATTATAATTTAAATTAATCGATATCTTTTTTGTCAATATAATTAGCATGCAAACAATATACTCGTGCATGATAAGAATATTAAATTGGCGGACTTTGGATTATCAAGAAAAATTTCCGAGTCGTCAAGTAATTCATCAAAAATACTCGGTGTATTACCTTATGTAGATCCAAAGAGGTTTAGAGATAACAAATATCAATTAAATAAAAAATCTGATATATATAGTGTTGGGGTCATTATGTGGCAAATATCAAGTGGACATCAACCATTTGAAAGTATAGGATATGGCATAGATATAACCTTAGCAATATATGCAGGGGGAAGAGAAGGAGTTATTGATGGTACACCTATTGAGTATAGCAATCTATACATGAGTAAGTATACTCAAATATACTATATTTTTTTTCGAAATTTTCTTGTTAACGCTTATTCTTTTCAATTAGAATGTTGGAAACAAGAGCCAGATGAACGTCCAGATGCACAAACTCTTGTTTCAACTCTTAAGTCTCACTATGCTAATTCAGTTAGTGAAAAAATAGAAAAATATCCACAACATACAGAAATAAACGATATTTCAATGATTTCAATAAGTGGCATCATACCAACAGTTTATTGGCATCAAATGATGTCCGAAAATGGGGATAAAAATGCACAATATAAATTAGGCAAATTCTACCAATATGAAATAGCAGATGAAGCTAAAGCATTTGAATGGTATAAAAAATCGGCTGAACAGGATTGTAGTGAAGCACAAAATGAACTTGGGATTTTTTATGAAAATGGTATTGGTACAGAAAAAGATTTAGAAAAAGCAATTTACTGGTATCTAAAAGCAGCAAATAATAGAAATAAAGCAGCACAATACAATTTAGGTAAATGTTATGAATACGGAAAAGGTATTGAAAAGAATGAAATTAAAGCATTTGAATGGTATAAAATATCAGCTGAACAAGAACATAATGATGCACAATATACAATTGGAATTTTTTATGAAAATGGTATTGGTACAGAAGAAAATTTAGAAATAGCTTTTTATTGGTATCAAAAGGCGGCGATAATTGGCAATAAATTTGCACAATGTAAACTAGGCAAATTTTACCAATATGAAATTGCAGATGAAGCTAAAGCATTTGAATGGTATAAAAAATCGGCTGAACAGAATTGTAGTGAAGCACAAAACGAACTTGGAACTTTTTATGAAAATAGTATTGGTACAGAAAAAGATCTAGAAAAAGCAATTTACTGGTATCTAAAAGCAGCAAATAATAGCAATAAAGTAGCACAATACAACTTAGGTAAATGTTATGAATACGGAAAAGGTATTGAAAAGAACGAAATTGAAGCATTTGATTGGTATAAAAGATCAGCTAAACAAGGATATAATGATGCACAATATATTATTGGAATATTTTATGAAAATGGTATTGGTACAGAAAAAGATTTAGAAATGGCTTTTCATTGGTATCAAAAGGCGGCAATAATTGGCAATAAATTTGCACAATGTAAATTAGGCACATTTTACCAATATGAAACTGCAGATGAAGCTAAAGCATTTGAATGGTATGAAAAATCGGCTGAACAGAATTGTAGTGAAGCACAAAATGAACTTGGAATTTTTTATGAAAATGGAATTGGTACAGAAAAAGATTTAGAAAAAGCAAATTATTGGTATCTAAAAGCAGCAAATAATAGAAATAAAGTAGCACAATACAATTTAGGTAAATGTTATGAATACGGAAAAGGTATTCAAAAGAATGAAATTAAAGCATTTGATTGGTATAAAAGATCAGCTAGACAGGAATATAATGATGCACAATATATAATTGGAATTTTTTATGAAAATGGTATTGGTACAGAAGAAGATTTAGATATGGCTTTTTATTGGTATCAAAAGGCGGCAATAGTTGATAATAAATTTGCACAATATAAATTAGGCAAACTCTATCAACATGAACTTGCAGATGAAGCTCTAGCATTTGAATGGTATAAAAAATCGGCTGAACAGGATTGTAATGAAGCACAGAATGAACTTGGAATTTTTTATGAAAATGGAATTGGTACAGAAAAAGATTTAGAAGCAGCAATTTACTGGTATCTAAAAGCAGCAAATAATAGAAATAGAGTAGCACAATATAATTTAGGATTATTTTATGAGCATGGATATGGAGTTAAAAAGGATGAAGCTGAAGCATTTATATGGTATAAAAAATCAGCTGAACAAGAATGTATTGATGCGCAGAATAAGTTAGGAACTTGTTATGAAAATGGCATAGGTACAAATAAAGATTTAGAAAAGGCAATTTATTGGTATAAAAAAGCAGTAAATTATGGAGATGAAATTGCACAATATAACTTGGGTAAATGCTATTATAATGAAAACGGGATAAAAAATAATAAAGCATTTAAATTAATTAAAAAATCAGCTGAGAAAGGATACAATATAGCACAAAATTATCTAGGATTTTTATATGAATGTGGGAATGGTGTTGAGAGAAATGAAATGGAAGCAATTAATTGGTATAAGAAATCAGCTAAACAAGGATATAGTAATGCACAATATAAGCTTGGATTTTTTTATGAAAATGGTATTGGTACAGGAATAAATTTAAAAAAAGCAATTTATTGGTACCAAGAAGCCGCAAAAAGTGGCAATGAAATTGCACAATATAATTTAGGCAAATGTTATGAATACGGAAAAGGTATTGAAAAGAATGAAATTAAAGCATTTGAATGGTATAAAATATCAGCTGAACAAGGACATAATTATGCACAATGTCGTCTGGGATTTTTTCATAAGAATGGTATTGGTACAATAAAAGACTTAAGAATGGCCTTTTATTGGTATAATAAAGCAGCAGAAAATGGTGATGAAATTGCACAATTTAATTTAGGTCTATGTTATGAAAATGGAGATGGAATTGGAAAAGATGAAGTTAAAGCATTTGAATGGTATAAAAAATCGGCCCAACAAGATTATGGTGGGGCACAGAATAATCTAGGGTTATTTTGTGAAAGTGGTATTGTTACAGCAGAAGACTTGGAAATGGCTTTTTATTGGTATCACAAAGCAGCAGGAAATGGAAATAAAACTGCGCAATATAATTTAGGTAAATGTTATCAACATGGAGTTGGGATTGGAAAAGATGAAATTAAAGCATTTGAATGGTACAAAAGATCAGCTGAACAAGAATATTGTCACGCACAATACAAACTTGGAATATTTTATGAAGATGGTATTGATACAGCAAAAGACTTTAAAATGGCTTTTTATTGGTATCATAAAGCAGCAGGAAATGGAAATAAAAATGCGCAATATGATTTAGGTAGATGTTATAGATATGGAGTTGGGATTGAAAAAGATGAAGTTAAAGCATTTGAATGGTACAAAAGATCAGCTGAACAAGGATACAGTAATGCACAATATGATTTAGGATCATGTTATAAATATGGTATAGGTACAGGAAAAGATTTGGTTCAAGCTAATTACTGGCTTAAGAAAGCATCAAATAGCGGATACAAAGCCACTACGAATAATTCCTTAAAGGTAAGGTTTAGCAAATTAGTCATTTTATTTTATCATTAGCCTATACTAATCACCTAATTTATATATATAGACTAAGAAATTAAATAAAATGTTTAATTGGTTTAAATGTTTTTCAAATTAAAAAGTGGAAAGTAGATATTAAGGTTGAATATTTCATTTTTATTTCTACTCTTTATATATTTAGCAAATTCACTTGTAGATCAATTAAACTTTAAATAAAAGGCATTTTTTTCTAAAGTAACGGTTGTAAATATAAATTTGAATTAAATAATTTGATTAGTTTATTATTATTCTGACAGGATTTTATAAAGTATGAAAATTTTCACGTTTGAACTATTTATCCGTTTATTTGTTCTTAGCTGTTGAACAGCTCAATGGTTCCCGCTTGGCTCACTCTCTAACTATATTTATATAGATATTAGATACTAGAACATGTGAACTGAAGTTAATTAAATAAAAAAAGCGAATTTTGATTGGTTATTGAACAACCCTATAAAAAATGTTTGTCCGATAAAGGGGTCAATTTTCCGGACACTCGCATGCTATTATACAATATTTGTTACAATTTAATACAAGATGCGGAAATTGAGAACGTACAATATCATGATAAATGTCCAATAAATGTCAAGTAAATGTTCAGAACGGGATCGATTTTCCAAACAAAAAACCGAACAATGTTTGGACAATATCTTTTATAGGGCAAATTCGATTTACAAGCCAATTCGAGCTGGCTCGTTCAGTTGTAGCAATTCGGAGATGACTTTGGCTCCATTTTTAAAAAATAGGCGACTTATTACTTACATATGAACGTGTTCAGTTAGTCTCTATTATCAGGTCATGAGTCAGTCCAGGTCATGATATCAATAGCATGCTTATATCACCTTGCCGATCATTTGCCGATCACATAATTCCAATTTTAAAATTTATTGCAAAAGCCACAAATATTTTCAAAATAATGTGGCAAAAAAATTATGGAAATATAAGCTAAGCATTGAATTATTATATAATTTTAATTATATAATTATTGGCATAATTTTTTAATATTTTTATAACACATTATTCATATCATAATTTTTTGCCGATCATCAGACAAAATTTGATGGGCGGAGATGAATATGCATGGGCGAAATTCAAAACTTTGCACAAATATTCTTTATATTATGTAGAATCTATAAAAAAAATAATGCAGTGATCTGATTCATAATGCAGGTGTTTTATTAGTAACATATTTAGTGAATAATTTCGTAAAATGAATGAATATATGCCAAATAATAATAAAAGCTAAAAAGTTTCCAATGAAATTTAATATACAATAAATTAGAACTAAATTTAAGTTATTTGTGAAATTTGAGCATATATTATTATGTAAATTTTTTTAGCAACGGTATTATATTATGTGATAATTGAATAAATGATCAGCAAATGATCGACAAATGATCAGTGATAAAATAGGGATGTCCGCTATGCTGATATCAATGATATATTCTTTCATACAAATACCTAACTGATAACTGTTTATAGCAGTTTAAATTAACATCATAGATAGTATTTTTGCTTACTCTTTAAGTTTACTTAATATACACACAGAGGTTTTAAATACCAGTTTTTTGCTTTTTACATTTTTTGATTTTTTATTGTCCAGAATTTGTCTGGAATTTTTTCTCGTCTAACTACCAGAATTTGTCCGGGTTTTTTTGTCCAGAGATTG
Source organism: Rhizophagus irregularis (assembly GCF_026210795.1). Taxonomy (NCBI): domain Eukaryota; kingdom Fungi; phylum Glomeromycota; class Glomeromycetes; order Glomerales; family Glomeraceae; genus Rhizophagus; species Rhizophagus irregularis. The sequence continues at coordinate 2,003,662 of NC_089434.1, forward strand.
TCCAAAATGTGTCCAGGATTTTGTGTCCAGAATTTGTCCAGTTTTGTCTATCCAAAATTTGTCCTGAATTTTTCATGTCTGGACAAATTCCGGACTTCAAAAAATTCCGGACACCATATTTTTTCATAATTTTGGACATTTTCCAGACATTTTATAGGTATATTGAACAATTTCCGAACAGTTTTGGTGACAAATTCTGGACATTCTTTTTTCGTAGGGCTGGTGAGGTCGAGTTCATAATTAGGAAATGTAAAGCATACATTATTTATTTATTGACCACGTGATGAAAACCGACAAGATATGGTTTATAGCATGCATTTGACAGAAACAATCTATCGACCCAGCGGACAACGGAACACTTTGTGTTAGCTCCGAGCTAATATTATATTTTAGAATAAAGTTTGGTTTTGCTGTTTATCAATTTCAGTTATTATTAATACAGTTTTTTTTAAAAAAAAATATAAATATAAAAAAGATTTTACTGATAGTCTTTTTTTTTTTAAGAAAAAAAAACGATTTATCAATAATTTTCCAATTAATTTCACAAAACGGTCATCTATAATTTTAGATTTATAAAGAATTTTATTTGTATCATAATATTGATTGGAGCAAACAGTTAATGGTTACTTAGAAATACAGTTTGAAAATGCCGATAGCTGATCACTAAAAAGGCTTCACGTCAGTGTTCGGAAATGACCTGGTCATTTGACCATTTAAATGATTTATGAAATCATTTGTCATTATTCATAATCATTTGTCATTTGGTCATTTCAATCATTTGATTTTGATTGGCTAATATTTATCACATAAATAATCATGTGACTATAATTAAAAAATAATGAATGTAGTGTAGGCAAAAATCATAATGCTGGCCAAAATTACATTCAAATGACCAAGATCATTTGTCATTTGAGCATTGAAATGACATGTCATTTGTCATTTATCATTTGAATCATTTGGTCATTTCAAGTCATTTGCCGAACACTGCTTCACGTTGACTACTTTAACTTTACTTATTTGGCCAGAATTATGTTTTTGATCAACGTGATATGCTATAAATAAATGATAAAATTTCGAGCTTGATAGCTACAAGAACAGCTAAAGAAACCAAACCAGCCGAAACTTCTGAATGAAGCTTAATTCTTAAAGTGAAGATGCCACCGAAAGTGGCTTCAAATTAAGAATTGCAAGAAAGGGAGAAAAGAGATCGGCCATTATAAACCAGATGACGGATATTACTATAATTTAGTAAGTCATTGCATCCAAATTTTACGAAAAACATTTCATTTATTTTTCCTAACAAAATTAATAAGTAAAGTTATTTGTGGCGACTTTCTCTTTAATCATTATAATATTTTTAATTTATATAAATAAATAATATTTATCAAAAATAAAATAAATGTTTATTAAGATACAAAAGTATGTGAAGTCGTTACATGATATACTCTATATATTAATAAACTACAAGTGAAATATTAAATTAAATAAATAGATAGTCCTAGTAAAATATTAAAGTAATAAGGAAAAAAAAATGTTATTGGATGGACACTAACAATCTCGAAAAAAAATTTATAGATAATTAAGTGGATTATTTTTAAGAACATTATCATCAATAAAATTTTGAATTACATTTGAAAATTCTTTATTAAAATAATTACGATTTAAATCAAATTCAAAATAAAGTGAATAATTTCTTTCCTTCAGATTATTTAAAAATTTTTCTATTGCTTCAACTGAGAATTTCCATGAACCTTTTATTTCAATACGTTGTAAATTTTTTGAAGTTGATTTTAATAAAATTTTTAAAACTGCATCACCATTTAATGATTCATCAATAAGAGATCCATCATATATTTTTATATGTTTTAATTGGCTACAATTAATTAATAGATCTCCTAATGAATCATAGATCGTATCAACAAAAGGAATACAAAAGTATTCAAGTTTTGGACAATATTGATATATTGCTATAATGATTTGTATAATATCTTCTGCTCTAATATTATTAGCAAATTGATTATGAATTTTAATTCTTTTAAGACAACCGCTTGTATTTTGGATTAATTCTTTTACTTCTGTAAGGTGACAAACCCTAAGACCTTGAAGTTTTGGTAATTTAATTGAATGTAGACCATTCATAGTTCTCGTGAAATATCCTAACATTAAAGTTTCTAAATTTACAAAAGAATCTAATATAGTAAGAGGAATACATAATCGAGTTTTGCCATGAATATGTTTAAGTGTGTTCTTATGTTTAATTAATGCTTGACCTATCTCCTCACAAAAATTATCCCAGTTTCGTCCTTCATTTCCATTATAAGTGAAATATTCTAATTTATTTTGAGCTTCAATTAATTTAATTAATCCTTGATTATTATTTTTATTACTATCTTTTAATTCAAGTTTTCTGATATTAACACAAATTTCCGCCAAGATATGAAAGAATCTTTCATCTATATGCTGCCCACAAATTAATTCAACAATATTGGATAGATTTCCTTTTAATCTTATGAAATTCAATATATCATATTTCTTGTAACATAATTTATGAGAAATGTTAAGACGATATAATTTAAAACATTTTTTAAAAATCATATCATAAAATACTTCTTCCAAAATCTTTGCCTGAAATCTTGAAAGTGGTGGATCAAAATAATCTTTAATAACTTCTGTTACATCAAATGTAACGATAGTTTTACAATAACTTATATAATTGAATAATGGTTTTTGTGTTTGTATAAAAGATAAATTAATTTCATTCTTAATAAGTATATTTTTTGATTCTTCAGATAAAAATGTAAGAAGGATTTTAACAAGTGAAATATTCTTCTCATAAGGTCCTGATTTTAAATTACGATTTATACAATTTCTCCATAATATTGGTATAGTTAAATCACACCAAGGTTTATTCATTAAAAGACAATTAAATAATGTATTATAATCATCCTCCAACGCTTTAATTATTAAAGCAAATATATCAGGTATGAGTTTAGACATTGTTATCAACAATATATATATATATATATGAGAAGTTTTGAGTTTAGAAAGATAAAAATTGTGTTTTATACTGATTTTATATAAAAAAAATGATAAATGCAAGAAAAATAAATGCGACAAACAAAGTGATTCTTAATTTACACAATGCGCATCGGCGCAGTCAATAGTTATTGTTACCAAGTTTTTTTGAGATCGTCCAATTTATTCGCCGCAGAAAAATTGGCAGATCATACTGTACAACAATAACAATTTTTATTGTTTTGAAGTTATGGTATGTGCCACAACACTTCCAACTAAAATTTGATTCCCAAACTAACAAAGAACAATTATTCAACCAATTATCTTTGATTATAATTAAAACTTTTGTTACAAGTCACCTATTCGGGAATAACCTATTATTGTGCGTGTATAAAAAATAAGTAACGTGACGGTAAAAAGTCAAACAAACGTGAAGAAATTTTTAGTAAGGTGTATAAGACAATAAGAATGTAAAAATTTATTAGTTATTTATAAAGTATGTACATCACTGTGTAGATGCTTAGATTTCTAGTTTAATATAAATTTTTATATCTGTATGTATGTTTGTATGTATCCGTTATATAATTTAGATTACATCACGGGACGTGATGCTTTATTGTAAAGATATATATTTTCAGTCGTTGAGAAAGTTTAATCTTTGGGTACTTTCTTCAATAAAGAGAGAAGTAGGAAAAAACTAATTAATATATCTGACAAACTGCATATGATGATTATGGCCGATAAGTTCATCAATTTGTCATAAAATTTTTACTGAACATTCTTTAAGATTAAATCTTTTTTATCCAAACATTTAAAATATTTTTTATAAAATTCGAAATTCGATAATCGTAAAACATAGCATCTATAAGTTTCATACCTTTATAATTGATTCTTTGTCTTTTCCTATAATGGTTTGACTTTCCTTATGTAGTCTCTTTTTACGTTGTTCAGGTGTTTCACCTTCAAATATTTCCTGAAAAGAAGCCATCTGGATTTCGGCACTAACAACAACTCACATTATATTTATAGAAAAATTTATGCATAATATGACATAATATGAAGCAGCTGTATTAGTATAATAGAAACATATCTGATTTATGGTTTATAATCAATATAATTAAATATTTCAATTAAAAATTTTTATTTTCTGTATATAGCCTTTATTGGTGTTAATTATTATTAATAATTAATAAAAAAATTCAACAAACGCAAAAAAAATTTTCGGGTTCGAAAAAAAGATCGAATAAAAAGACCGAAACCCCCATTTGTTCGGTCTGAACTGAAATAATAAAAAAAAATAATTAAAAAAATTTTTCACTATTAAAAAAAACTTAAAAAAAAATGACTAATTAAAAAAAAATTTTGGTTTTGAAAAAAAAAGGACAAAAAAAAAAGATTTCATTAACCAAAAATCCCATCAGGTATACTGCCTTCTCCATTCGTTTAAAATTTTTTTCAATTTCTCCTGCTATTGGTCGATTAAATGGAATTTGTATTTAAGCACCTTTTAATTAAAATGCACAATCAATTGAGGTACTTGCCAGCCCTATAAAAAAAGAATGTCCGGAAATTGTAGCTGAAAACGTCCGGAAAATGTTTATTTGTCTGGAATATGTCCGGAATATTGCAATATTCCGGATGTTGGAAAATTTCCATTTTCCGGAAAATGTCCAGAAAATGTCTAGGAGGGTTCAGACCCGGCGTCCAGAAAGTGTCTGGAATATTGCAATTTTCTGGACGTTTTCCGGACACACGGACATTTTCTGGATGTTTTTAGCTACAATTTCCGGACATTTTTTTTTTTACAGGGCAGTGCTGGTCACTAAGTATGATTGAACGGTTATCATCTTTTGATGATCATATTAATATATTGCAACTTTTTACATTTACAGGTCTACCCGAGAAATTAAAACCGTGATCCTAATTTAGTGGCCAGTCGACATAATGGATAGAAGATCTTTTCGGACATCATTACTTTAGAGTCATTTTTTCACGGTATAAATCCAATGGGGAAAACAGGAAATATGAGCCTTTTACGGAAAAAAGATGGAATATAAAAAACGGTTCGACTTTTTTTACACGGCTATTGAAGTTGATAATGACTTGCCATATAGTTATTTTACATTATCGTTCTTCCACTTAAAAAATTTTATTGACTAATAAGAGGAAAAGTGATTTAATCTCAAAATGAATTGATAAATTAGTGATAATTTAATTTCTTATAGAATCTCATCCCTAAAAATTTCATGAAATTTGCGCTACGTTACCTAAGCGGTTCGTGGCTCTGTCACCTGGGCGGTCCACGGTAGTTCATCTCCACGTCACCTGAGTGGTTCGCGGCTTCGTCACCAACCTATTTATATCATCAAAGTATTATTTCTCAAAAAATTTGTTTTCATAAGTTTCAACTACTCCCTGAATCATCATTTCTAATATTATATGTAGTTTAGGATGAAACCGATGTAATGGCGCAGCTATACGATAAATTGATGTAATAATGTAATATACTGCGTATCACTAAAATCGGTGGCTGCAACGCGTACATCGCGTCTGCATTTTACTCGTACACGTATTTTTTTTGCTGGTCTGCAGGTTACGCCGAATATATTAGCTTTAGAGTAAGGGTGATGTTTAGCGTCATTTAGCGTCACATGATCACGTGCAAGCCCGAGTTCCAAAAACACTATTTATCTGAGGGACAAATTTTTTTTGTGGTCCAAAACTTATTTGTCACCTGTTATTTGTCACCGAACTCGGCGTAACCTGGCACAGATTTCAGACGTGCATTTTTTTTCATTGACTATGTATTACTAAATCATGATTATACATCTGCAGGAGTCGTTGATATCATCTAATGAAAAGCTTGTACAACAAAAAATATATATATATTTATACAGTCCTTTTCTTTTTTTAATACCACATCTCTCATCTATTTTACCGAAAAATACTATTTGGTCTGGGTTATTCATAATACTACATAATGTTGGCCCTACTTTCAGCGAAATGTCCTTTTGGTGAAATGGTGATCCGTAACCTCTTTTGTGTAAGGTAATCCTAAAAAATAAAATATATAATAAAAACATATTAGAAGACTCGAGTACTCTAAGTAAGCTTTGTAGAAATGACAGATTCAAGCCCCCATGCCTACTATCAACTGACATTAACGATTATCGTGAGTGATCAAACTCGTGCAGAGGTACTGTCACATTGATAATAAGACATGAGACCCACCACCAAAGGGAAGGGCCCCACATACAGAAGTCTGCGACATAGCTTGAGATATTGTTATTTTTCTCATTTAAGGTAACCAGACTTCTAGAAGAGGAGGATAACCAAAGCACTCTAGGTGCACAAATCCCTTATACATCCCAGCTTAGTCATTTCCACTTACCAAACCCCAAGAAATTTATCTGAAATCTTCCAAGGCTTTTTTACAATAAAGAATAAAAGTCTCATATGTATTTATTAAGAAATAAAAGTTATACTGTAATAAATATTAAAAGAAAATATTGAAAAATGATAAATATTAAAGAAATATTGTATTAAAAGAAATAAATATTTAAAGACAAGAATAAAATTAAAAAGGGAAATAACTTTTGAAAACTAAAAAGTCTAATGAGAAAAAAAAAGTGATTTTATAGATAATTTCATATACTGTGATTAATATGATTAATATGATGTAAGATTGTTTACGCGCCATATCATTACGCGTATGTTGATCACGTTGGCCAAGTACTCGTTGAACTTAATTATAAAAATGAGCATAGAGTAAATATACATTTATAATTTTTTTTAAACAGCACATACTAAATTCTTTATTAAATATTTTTCACTCAATATACCGAATGATATTGGAATACAGTTAATAACAAAAACTCTTAGATCTAAGGGTTAAGGTATTGCTAAAATGACAAATGATGACAAATGATTAAACAATCCATCAGAGAATCCTGATATTGTTAATTATTGAATTAAGAATGGTTATCATGTGTGTATCAACGGAAAATTACGGAATCAAGAATTACAATATATATATGTCAAAGAAAATCTCCCTCTCTTCTCAATCTATTCTTTCATTCTTACTCTACAATGTCTTTACCTATTTTAAATCCAGTCATTATTCTTGAGATTATCAAGAAGTCAAAAGATAATGGGGGATAGTTTATTCAACTTTCTTTTTGCAAATAAACAATTAGTGAAGTAACTGTATCAGTTCTCTGGGAAAACCCATTTAGATATCTTAGATATCATAATTTAAATGGGAATCATCGAATGTATTCAATCATAGAAACTTATATTAACTTTCTTAATGAAGAGGAATGTAATGAAATCAACCAAATCATTAAAAATGTTAGTGACTTTAAATTTAATAATGAACAAGAAAAATCATTTCGGTTTCAATATGGAAAATATTTAAAAGCAAGAATTTAATTTTCAAGACATAAGGAAAGCAATAGATTCATGGTATAGAATTTTTAAAGAAAAGAAATTTAATATAAGGCATAGATTACTCAATTGTGGTTGTGAAGGATATATCATGAAATCAATTATGAGACAATGTCAAAAATTAGATTTCTTGAATTGGGGTATATGTTTATTGGATGAAGGTTTATTAAAAATTATGCAAGATAAAATTAAGGATTTGAAATATTTTACAATAGATCATCATTGTGGTTATTATTATGAGACCCTTGGAAAAAAAGGTATTTTTGATTGTTTAAAAAATCATTTAAGTTTAATAATAGATGATATATGTAATGATATAATTACACAAAAAGAATTTATTTCTTTTATTAAATTACAAAATGATCTAAATGAATTCATTCTTAATCATGTGAAAAAAAATTATGAGTATAAAGATTTTATCACAAGCACAATAGAATTTCAAGCTAATAATTTAACTAAGGGGATATTAAATGAAGTGATTTTAGCGACATATCATTTGATTATATTGATAAATGTATTAATTTAAAAATATTAGTATTAAGAAATAACAAAGGGTTAACATTTGATGACATGGACTTGTATACTTCATTTAAAAACCTTAAACTCTTTCCTGCTTTTTTAATAATCATATTTTAACTACTTTGACAATCGGAGAAAATAATATTAAGCAAGCAATTAATAATGATACTTTAATTGTTTTGACAAAGTCTTGCCCAAATATTTATTCATTATCAATTTCCAAGACTTCTAGTAAAAGCATTAAAATGGTCCTATCATATCTTAAAGATTTGAAATTAGCTACTTTAACTTTACAATTATTTCAAATTGAAAAAAAAGGTATAGTTATGAAATCCAAAGATCTGTTGAATTACATAGAAAATGAAAAATCTCTATTTAAATTGGGATTAGGTAAAAATGACAAGTATTGGGATTATTATAATGTAGAGATTTTGATAAATTTTTGAAAAAGCATAATGTTAAGTTGATTGCATATAAACCAAAAAAGAGAGATTATAACATATTATGAAGTTATGGATTGTTACATTTATTATTTCATATTGTATGAGAATCAATGATTTAATTATGCTTTATTTATTACTATTCACATAGTATTTTTAGTTTGCAATATAAAGAAACAAAGTAAAAATTAAAGATCTATTAATAGGCTTATTTCATACATGAATAATTAAAACATTTTCATACGAGTATAATATCAATATTTATATTGTAACCCATGCAGATTAATGTATTATCGGTTCTAACGAACTTAACATGTTTGTAATTAAATAATACATGAGTAACCTTGGAATTATAAATTATGTTGATTTCTAACAATCTTTTTTAAACATAAAATTTAATAGATAACTTAAAAAGTGTTAATATATAAATTTTATTTCATTTCTTCACTTTGTTTAAAAAAAATATGCACTTCCTGTTAATTAAACGGTGCAAACCAACTCTTAAAACCGAAAATAATAATCAAGTATTCATCTTCAATAATTTTAAACATTCTTCACTTTACTTTCACCAACTGTATTTAGGTTTGATTGATAATTAATTTTGAGCTTTAAAATTTCATCATCTGATTTCTCTAAATATTTTAATTGTTTCCTACATTATTCAATTACGACAATGTCAAAGACGAGATTGCTTGTGCTGGATATATGTTTGGAAAATAATAATTTAATGTAACGGGCAGCCGTGAAATTCATGTAAAGTCTATCAACATTTAAATAAAAGTCTATCACTATTGGTTAAAAAGTATATTAAAAAGATTATGGTTGAAATTGTGATATACACGATCACTATTAGAATATCCGATATTATTTTTTTTTTCAAAAATGTAAAAAGCTATTTGATCGTCATCATGCATTGACGCCTAGCCTAATACTGGCCGAACAACTTGAGGCATTACAATGTTGGGCAATATCAGGCCGATAATCTAGGCTGATGCAAAAACGTATAAAGCTATTGAACCATTGATGATTTACAACATGCATGTAAAAATAATTCTTGCCTTTTATCCACTTTTTTTTCAAAAAAAAAAAGTCAAATATTAATAATCCTGTAGATTTAAAAAAATATATTAATTGGTTAGAAAAATCAATTGATGATGAATATTTAGATTATTATAAATATTCAGAATTTAAAAATATACAACAATTAGGATTGGAAGTGTTTTTTGTGCTAACTGGAAAAACACTGATACTATTTTAGTATTGAAAACTTTTTAATAATCAAAAGTTAACTCTTAAGGAATTTGTTAACGAGTTAATAATAAAAAAATTAAAATTATTTTTTAAACTGATTTATTAATTTGCATTTTTGCAAGTTAAAATTACATCGAAAAGTTCATTTTAATGAAAATATAATAAAAGTTTATGGAATTACAAAAACAGAAACTGGTAAGAATAAATAAATAGATATATTTTAAAAAAAAATGAAATTCTTTTTTTATATGCAGTATATGTACATCTTAATTTTTTGATGTTATGATGTTAATGAATTTATTTATAAATATTACAAGATAGAAATACTATAGTTTGGTTATATGCAATATTATAATAATTTTATAATTCTTGTTTTGTTTTATTGAATAATTTTAGGTTAAAATGCGATACAAATTTCCGAAATTATAATATTCAAATATTTCATAATAATAAACATTTTTTGTATTTTTTTGTTTATTTTTTAATCAGTCTAGAATGAGGAAAAAAGGTAAAACCAATTATAAATGCAGATATTTAATAGCATTTTCATTTGTTATAAATTTAAATACCATGTAACAATATCACAAACGATTAAATAATTTTAGACGGATTGTTATTACTTTTCCGTGTCATTAACCTCTAAATAGCTAGAATTATGAAATAAATAATAAATAATTTTGTGGACATATTTATATTACAAAGTATCGAATTTTTTTTTTTTTGAAAAACTGTTACAATTAATAATTTAATTATTATATGGTTTCTAAAAATATATAAATAAATAACGATTTCTGTCTCAGATCATTTTGTTGCATAATAATCAGGAACTTGATATAATCATAGATTGATATTACATCAATATTTTAGGATTTCTAGAAATTAATAATTAATTAAAATTTAGATAAGGCTTTGTTAATTAAAGCAGCATTATTAATTATTTTGCTCTAGTCATCAAAGAAACCATTCATTTCCGGCTTTTTTTACATTAAAATTCTTTTTAACATTTTTTAAAATAAATCAAATAAATCATATCTATTTTTATTGATCACATTAAATAGACCGTCATGTGATACATATCAATTGCACTTCAATAGTATTATGCAATGGTGCAGGACACAATGGACAAAATGCCTTGGTATCAGTGTATCACATATGTGGTGGTACACAATCTATAAATTTCTAATTTAAGTATCGTCATCATTGCACAAAAAATTTTTTCTTCTTTAACCTAAATAAATTTTGAAAAAATTAATTAGGTGACAAGAATGATGCTTTTCAATAAAGTTTTTCAACCTCTTCCTTTTCATTTTAAGCATCATCATTATTTTCCTCGGTTTTTGTCAAATGCATCAGCTTCAAAACCTCTTAAAATATTTCCAACAGGTTCATTTGTTGATTTAAGACAAAATGGTGGATATTATTTGGATAAGACCCATTTTATTTCCGAATTAGAGAATCTTAATTCCCCTGCTATTCTTTCTCTACGCCCCCATTGTTTTGGAAAATCATTATTTCTCTCCACTTTGTCCTCTTATTATGATATAAATAATAAGGGAGAAAATTTTGAACGGTTATTTGGTGATTTATACATTGGCAAAAATCCCACTCCACTAGCATCATCATTACGTGTCCTTAATCTCAATTTTTCTGAATTTTATAACAGTACGAAAACTTTTTATGGATTTTTGTATTCAAATATTTTAAGATTTAACGAAAAATATTACTTTAAGTATAAAAATAAAAAAACCATATTTGAGAATTTTTCAGATTTATTGGATAGAAAGGTATTTGGCATTTGTTCAACATTACCTCTATTTAAAAAATGAAATTGAACTAATATTTCTAATGTACCTTTAGCTTTATATTTTTATTGATAATTATGATGCTACTGTGAATGAACATTCCAATGATCAAGATCTTAAACAATTTTACAGTAGTTTAAAATATGCTTGTAATAACGGATTAGTTCGTGTTTTTCAAACTGGTGTAATTCCTATTGGCACTGCTGATCTTAACAATGTGATTAATTTGACGCAAAAAATAAAATTTTGGGACCTGTATGGATTTAAGGAATCAGAAATTGAATTCCTTTTAAATAATACTCTTGAATATGATTTGTCAACTGATGTTAAGGAAGGAATAATGAAATGGTTAAAAAAGGAAGCTTATGGGTATTTTTTTCATCGCTATCAGATTGAAGGTATCTTCAACCCTGCTTGGGTTTTGTATTATTTTAAGAAAATAATGGAACAGATGAAATTTATAGATGAGGCTTTTTATAATAATCAGGATACTTCAGTTATTATTAAAGCACTTCTTGATTTTCCTTCTGATTCACATTCATTACTTTCTATAGAAGCATCAGATTTGATTGTTGATGATCCTCTTGGCAAATCCATCTTTATGGAAGCATCAAATCAACTTGAATCTGAAGATATAACACAGCAATTTGACCATACTAATATTGACAAGTTGACAACTGATCGAAATTCATTATTATCATTTATGTATTATAATGGTGTTCTTACATATCAACCCAATTCATTACAATACAAGTTTCAAATTCCTAATAATGATGTTAAAAAGAAGTTTATTGAAAATGCACTTGAGAATTATGATTGGAAAGAAAAGGATTTAATGTCAATAACTAAATGCTTACAAATTTTGGAAGGAAAATATGATATTGAGCCACTCTGTCAATTTGTAGAAAAAACATTGCATAAATTATTAAAGAATAATGATCCAAATGAAGAGGATTTAATACAAGCTTTTATAGATACTTTGATTTTTACTTTTTATGCAGATATTAAACCAGAATTTTGGGTGAATTATAATGTGGATGAGAAAATAATTGATTTGGTAAGGATGAGTACAGGCAAAAGAATAGCAATTGAATGTGATAATATTAAAATGGAATGTATTAAACTAAATGAAATTCAAGATAATACGGAGGAAACAACTAAAATATCATCGTCATTGTTAGAAAAATCCGAAGACGAAATTTTAAAACTTGAAATTAATGATCCAAATCAACCAAGCCTAAAGACAGTTGGTGAGCTGTTAGAATGGAAGATTAAAAAGCAAAGCAAAAAGTATTTAGAATTATTGGAGAAACAAGAAGATGAATCCTTGAGATGTTCCTTTATTGTTTTAAGAATTGGTTTGCATCGTTTAATTAGTAGAAAGGTTTATTGCGATGATTTAAAGGAGAATTTAGTTACCAAATAAGAATAGTATGTTAACCTTGCATATTTTTTTCAGATAAAGCACTTAGTAAAAAAGAACGTGATAAAGCTATTTCTTATATTGGAATTATAAATTATGTCATATCTTATATTATTTAAGATTACTATACTGTATATTGATACAAATACATTATGTTCAACTCGATAGACCAAAAAAAAAAAAATTGATGGATAACTAAGAGCCTTTGCGTAATATATGCACCCCCATTTAAGATATAGTGAATTACAATATTAGATCTCTTTTATTAAGTGTAATGTAAAATTTTTGCTAACCCTCCGACCCCTAAAATATTGATCTAAAAAGTTTAGTGAATAATCTTATATCTTAGATAAATGTGATATTGTAAAGTTGCAATAACTAATAATCCATTAATCTTACATGGATTATATATAGTATAAATAAATTTTATCTCATGTTTACTAATTGGTCGCCACGTGTTTTTATAGTATAGTTTATTTATTTCCCATCATTGGACGCTAGTCCCCATGAGATAACTATTACATATATATCCATCAGGTTATTCACTGAATATATCTGTTAAGCAGATTTGCTTTATCACTTAGAACAAGCCAATATATTGTTAAATTGTATTTTACCAACTACCTGATCCGATGGTTAAATTTTCTGTAAAACATTGAACAATTTGAAATAATCATAAAGTAACTGAGAATCTGTCAAAGTCATTAAAATATTATTATTTATTGTTTGTTTAATATTACTTTTCCAATTGTCAAAGAAAATAAAAATAAATAATATCAATAGGCCTATTCAATTCTGGTCGTTCGGGATTTTGATCGGGTTTTGAACAACAAATTGTGGTATCATTTTGATCACTTTTTTTAACGTGTCTGGTGTCTAGTGAAGTTTTAATACGCGCCCTCAAAAAGTTTAATATACCTTTATGGTATTGCTTATTTGCCATATTTTAAAAAAGAAAAAATTTTATTATACGAAAAATAAGGTGACCAAGGTTAATTCGTTCAATAAGCCGATCAAAGTACTCAATTTTGATTTTGATCACATGATAGGATTGGTTAATGGATTTTCGATCAAAAATAGGTCTAATGAATACTTGCAAATTGTAAATATGAGGTATAATCATTTGCAGAAATATATCTCATTGGTTTGTTTAATATAAACAAGAACGCATATTTTTATGTTCTTTTGGAAAATATTTTAATATATACACTATGTCTCCTTCAAGTGGGTTAATAAATTACAAAAATTACATTCTCTTTACTACCATTTATTTTTTCCCATCTTAGTTATTCACCTTTTTTTCAGGCATATTATTTGATGTCAATTTCGTCAAATATGCATGAGAAATAATAGTTGCATTGTTTTATAGAAGGATAAAAATATTCCTTACGCCTTTGGAGCCGGTAACTCTCCCAAACTTCAATGACAATTTTCAAGTACCTGATTTTTTGATATAAGCTTACACATTTTAAGGAACATTTAAATTATTGTCAGTCCAACCACTGAAGTGATGGTGATGGCTGTCTATATGTATAATTTTTAATCATAGCCAAAGCTGTGGAAGTAAGAAGTAAGGTGAAATCAGTAGGTGGCTGTGGTCGGTCTCTGGTTTTAGCCCGTTTTAACTGGAGACAAATTTGGAAATTTTTTTTGAAAAATCTGGTGACCGGTTTATAACGTAAAACCGGTTTACAGCTGATTTCATAATATACGGACACCCATCATTATTACTCCATGCTGAGGAAACTCGGTATATTGCTCCACTGCTCGAACCAGTGCTCCGAATCTAACCGAGTTTTGCCGAATGTACCGAGTTGTCTCTCAGTATGTCCTGTATATTATGAAATCAGCTGTAAATGCTTGAACCGGTTTGTATAAGGAGACCGGCAATTCATAAGTTATATAAATAACCTTTGATTATATGTTACTACTCATTTGAAACCACACTTTATTGTTCAGAAAATTTTAGTTGCGGTTAGGGCAATGACAGATATTACCTAATATCAGTTTATTATAAGAGCTTACCCCCCTCCCCCAGGTAAGATATATTATATATGTAATTTCCTTATATAGTATATATGTAACCTAAGATTTTCAATTACCCTTCCTCCCTCTAGAATATTAGGTAATATCTGTCACTGCCCTTAGTGTATGTCAGAGACCCGGAAATATTCCATTATTATAATAAAAGAATAAAACGGAATTTTTGCTGCATAATGGAATAAAACGGAATTTTAGTGAATTTTGATAATTTTATTCCAACACGTGACAATTAGCCAATCATAAATGCAGATCATCGGAATAAATTTAATGTCTCCAAAAATTTTTTTTAATGTTAAAATGCCACGGTTACTGCTTTTTCACGTGCGCAAGAATTTTCTGAAGAGAGAAAAATATTCATCAAATTTTTGAAGTTATTTTTTTGCAGATAATGGAAAACTTATGTGCCGTTTTTGTGATCATAGTATCAACTTTTTGGGATAAAGTTTCATTACAGCTTCCTCTTTTAGAAAAAATTGCGCGAAATTATATTTGGTTACCAATCTCTTCCTGCGCAGTAGAAAGAAGTTTTTCCGCGTATAATAAAATTTTAGATGATGATAGACAAAATTTAAATCTAGAATCACTTAAATTCCTTACTATTATGTACAGTCACCTCGGAAAGTATCGCACGATTTGAAAATTAAGACAAAAATAAAAATATTCGTATTTTTCCACTAGTATATGTATTAATAAAAAGTTTATATCTAGTTTGCTTCCCATACTACATCAAATTTTCACAATGCCAGGGTGGCAGCCTTTTCAAAAACAGAACTATTTAAATTTTTATTTTTCCCTCAGTACAGCTTTAAGTTCACCTACAGCTCTTGGGAGGGGGTCACACTTCTGGGCAATATATTGGATCGTTTCTAATTGTTCTTTACTTGGTTTAAACCAAATAAATTTATTGGTAAATCAGTAGTTGCAATTTTATTTAATTTTAGCTGATTTTTGGCTTAAGATGAAGGTTATAATAATTTTGCCACTTGTGATTATCTTGACACCCAGTGATCCGAATTTGACGATCAAAGGCTCATTGGATTCGTCTTATCAAGATGAGTTGAATGGTGCTTGGCACATACCTCTAGAATCAATATATGCTAAACTGTGCATTAAAACATATTTTGGACGTTTTGGATATTAACCCGTGATATACTAATGTTATACACATGATCCAGCTATCATTCAACGCCTTTCGATAAGACAAATCCAATGAGCCTTTGATCATCAAAATCGGACCATTGAATAGTGAGATATTCCTGATTTTGTGAAATTCAGAATTCTGAAGAATTTTCAAGTAAAGAATGTTTTAAGGTATATCTCAGCATTTATTGATCCTAAAGATATGACACAACTAACATTTGGCTCATCTTGATGTGACAAATCCAATGAGCTTTTATTTATCAAATTCGGATCACTGGATGCTAGGATAATCATAGTGGCCGAATAATTATGACCTCCATCTGTAAGTGATCATGCAATACTTTCCGAGGCGACTGTACTTTAATAATCAAAATAGCAATAAATAACTATAATGATTAGTAAAATTTATATCGGAATAAATCGGAATTTTTACTGTTATCGTGATAAATATTTGTGATTTGATATCGGAAATTTTCCGGGTCTCTGGTGTATGTCATATATTATGCACGTGACTAATAATATCACATGACTAATAACGTCTATATAACTTAATTCGTGAATCCGACATTATTTGAAATTTGAGTGTTCGTAAGAGTGTTCATGATATAATTATTTATTATAGTATGTCTCCGTGCCTTGTATCATGAAGTTGTTTATGGCCATAAGGTAACGAATAATTCAATTTTTATTCCAAAAACGGTTTAAAATTGTAATCCAGTTACTCCGGTCTGCAATTATATGCAGTCCTAAAACAGAAAACCAGTAAAACCGGTGAAGACCGGCTTGGAACTGGTTACAATTGTAGCCGATTTTGTAAAGATTAAGATTTTACTACAATTTACTAACCATTTTAGTTTAATAAATATATTACATAATGATTAGATAATTAACTCTTGTTTACCAAACTGATGCAATTAATCACCTGATCTTCCAATACATCACTTGAACTTCCAACGTCCTAAATTATAATATATTCAATATCTTTCAAATAGAATCAAAGAATTAGAAGCTGTAGTTGCCGTTGGGAAATGAATTCTTAGATTTAGTAATAATTTATTATGTGCAAGTATGTAATTATTTTTATCATAGTAAAATCTACCGGTTGAATTTGATTAAAAGTATTATATCACATTATAATCATTGTTTAAGCGCGAAGTAAAAGGTAAGATGTGTGAAATAACTTTTGTGCAACAATTTGCCAAGACTAAATATAGTAAAATTATAACTTCTCGTTTAAGCTTCTTGAGTCACGGTTAATTAAATAGCATTAAAGGTTTAAGTGAAAGAAGTTAATATCATTTTTTCATTTTTAATCAATATCATATCTTTACTAATATAAAGTTTAAGGGAAAAGAATATAATATGAAAACTTTATATTGATCATTATTTTTTTATATTGACAATTCCATATATTTATTTAGTATGCCCAAAATGTCCATTTCCTGCTTATAAACTTCGATGTATCTGGTATGTTAATTATAAATAAATTAATATTATTAAATTTATTGTAATCTGATTACTATAGGGCGTTATGGTATGACGTGCACGAAGTGCCACATCATACCATAATTAAGCAAGCCGTACAATTATATACATTTATTAAGCATAGCGCCCTGTGCAATAACATACTATAGTATTGTTTAATCAATTAACATTAATTTCTTTATCATAAAGTAGCTAAAATCTTTTGATTTGTTCTAACCTTTTTTGAAATTGATTTCCTACCATTATTGTAAAAAAAATTATCAATGACATTCTCGAATTAGTACTTCAAATAACATCAATCATCAATCAATATCTATAAAAAAAAGCATTGTGCGACCGTGACGTTAAGACTACCCTGCATAAAAAGGTGGATTTAAATTGGATCGTCCAGCATCAAGTGTTTGCGCCCTGTGCTATTGTGCTATAGATTTTTATATCAGATATAGGATTCAGAGTGGCGCACCATTTGCTATTGATTAGCTTAATTTGGCAGACCGTAATCCAAATACAATTTTTAATTAGGCTGCATAATAATAAATGATTGAACAAATTTATAACAACTAAAATCTAATCAGTAATTGTAATATAAAAAAAAATATTATAAAAAATTTGATCGTGACAATGAAATTCTTCACATGAGAAATCATCATTGTCTTTTTATTGAATTTTCTCATATGACGAATTTTCTAATTTTCAGTTTTTTTATATTTCCCACACAATGAAAAAAAATCAAAAAAAAAAAAATATATATATATATTTTCAGTTTTTTTTGATTTTCCCACACAATGAAAAAAATCCTTTTCTTTTTTAAAAAAAATTTTTCTTTATGAAAAAATTACACCTTTGCTTTAATTTCTAATGCCTACCCAACTATCAACAATCCTTTATATTTCAGAATATAGGGAGAAATCATCAGGTGAATTTTTTATAGGAATGGACAAGACTTGAGGGTAACTCAGATGCTACCCAAGAATTTAATATTACAGTGTTTTATCCTCTTAACAAAGAAAAACAAACCATGCTATGACCAAAATTGGAAGAGGGACAAGTCTTATCTATTGCAAATTCAAAATTTGCTATTGGACCTGTCAATAATCAAATTGATGTAAGAAATTACTTTATTTTAATTTTTTTTAAATATATTTATTATTTGTTTTAAAATTAAATTTCATACTATCATATTATAATCATATTATCTGCATGTGTATCCAGTCACTGCTACCATTTTACCTATCAAATCCGAGGATTTACCAATTCATCAAATAAATGCTGTAGGCACAGCTTCGGTATCAGATTCAGTACTTACTACGAATTTTGGTATACAATTTGAATGTATCATCTCAGACTATATTGGTAAAGATAAACCAATTGAGATTTCAATCACATTATTCCATCCAAATGAAAGCTGCCTAAAAAGTCAGACTACAATGTTGAAATGTAGTTCTTCCATTTTTTTTTCAGTGTGCTTTAACATCAATTGAGGAAAAGTTTTATATAATTTTAGTTTTATTCATATTCAACAATCAAATTTTATATCCTTCTACATCATCATCATCATCATCATCATCACATATGATAGCCACAAGATCTGCAATCCATAAAAATTCAAGAAGAACAATCCCACCTGTACTAGGAAAACATGAAATTACTACAAAAAAATTTCAGCCAACTATATTAACTAAATTTAACAAAATTCTCAGATATTGCATCATATCCACTCATAGTGACTGAAAATTCAATGGAAATTTCTGAAGAAACTTCTGAAGAAATTCAAAAGCAGGAAGAACAGGAAGAATCTGCTGCATCTATACTTACACCTGCAACTACACCTCCATAAAAAAAAAAGCGGAGGTCATGCAAAAAAAGTTTAATATTTTATTAAATTAGAAATATTTTTACATATTTTTTTTTTATTTATCTGCTGTAATACAAATAAAAATTGTTTTTTTTTTCTGTAAATAAATTTGAAATGAGATTTAATTAATTGAGTAAAGAATACACAATATTTTTTTCAACTTTTTCTATGTTACAAAAAAAAAAGTAATTGCGGAATAATAATATATTTAATGTAAAATAAAATAAAAAAACGTATTTTTAAAAAAAAGTAAATGTACATGAGATGTTTCTTTTCATATCAACATATCAAAGTTCTTGCAGGTAATGGTGAAACCTGCCAAACAAAAAACATTGTGTATAATGAAATATTTCATCCTATTTAAAATAACTACTATAACTATTATAACCATTATAAAAAAATGTATTACATAAAAGTGCAAATTTTATTTATATTTTATTACTATTTTATTTTATCAATGTAAAATGTAAAACCACATGCCACACACAACCTATGCATAGACTTATTCCCTATTTACCACAAATTTCCAAATTAATATTATAACCATTCTATACTTTATTTAGCAGTTTAGCAGAAAGGTAACTAATTTTCATAATTTTAATTAGCCAGGCCCGCAGGCATCCAGCTAGTCAATTTATAAAATTGCTGTATTGAGCTAAAATTAAATCTAATTATGAAATTGCAAGCTAAAACTTTTAAAGGATTTAAATCCGTGATAGTAACTTACGTCAATCATATAAATAAACATTACCTGAACAAACAAAGGTAAGTTTGTTCTATTTTTTCTTATTTTTATGTTTTTACTTTCAGAGAACATAATTAATGTTACTTTTTTTTAGAAAGAAACGCATTTGACTCGACTTATGATCCAATCCATTTTTTGTTCGAACTTCAGAGATCTGGGAATTTCTTAAGGTATTTACCGTGAAGGTCCAGTCACGATGATATCACATAGTATCCTTTTTAGTAAATTATTAAATTTATTGTCTTAAAATAGAAAATCATTACTAAATTAAAGTTTAACTGTAATAATCATTATCTTAATTTGAAATTGGGGCAGTTGGAATAAACAGTGCCTCAGTATGACCAATGGGCAAATTTGAGGCTGGAATCACTAATATCCAGATTCGGAATTATGGCCAATACCACTGGTACAACCTAACCCAAACCTTAAATTTTATCCTAGTTTGGTATTGAGGCACAATTTGGTGTTCAAACATGGTGCATCAACTCCGAAGTTTGCCCAATTCCAAATCGGGCAATCGATAAAAAAAAAGCTAAAAAAGTAAGGATATTGAGCAAACAGGAATTTGAAAATTCTACAAAAAGCTCAATTTCTTTTTTTTTAAAAAAAAATAAAATAAAATAAAATAAAATAAAATAAAAAAAAATAAAATAAAAAAAAAATTATTTTCAATAATAATGGGAAACTACACCAGTAAAAATATTGGAAATAAATTAAAACTAAGAAAAAAATCATGTACCTCTCCTCTAATCACGAGAAACCACACTAGAAAAATTAATGGAAATCTTGAATTAAAACTAAGAAAAAATTTTTCTGTATCTTCCTTTCAATCTGATCTTTTCGAGGAATTATCCTTGGAAGTTGCCAAACAAAAAAAATTTAAAAAAATGCCGTGGATACCTTATATAAACTTTAAGGAAATAATGTATATAAACGAAGATGGTTATTTAAATTGTTCCGCCAGGTTGAAAAGCAAATCTATTAGAATTAAAGATATAAAAATTCTTTTAAAGGAAATAATTAATTCAGAAAAATTATCACAAGATGAGTTAAAGTTGGTAAATATATTTTTTTAATTTTCCTAGTTGTTTTTTTAATCTTTTTACTATATATTAATTTAATTTTCATTTATAGATTGCAGCTGAACTTGAGTACAACGACAAAAAAAATTCAACCGAAATTTTGGGAATTTCTCAGAATCCATTTACGCTCAACTACATTATAGTCGTTGACTTTTTATTCTCTGGAAATTTATACATATAACAAGCATTATTTATAACTCGTCTTATTTTTTCAATTTTCTTTGCTTCTTTTCCTTTCTTCTATGTACCTTTTACTCATTTCATTTTTTATGTAAATATTTTAAGAATGCGGTCAAATTTTTGAATTGTTAGGTAATACGGTTACAGCATATTAAATAATTTCGATATATACCGTAGCGCCGACGACCGTAAATGCTGCCGTAATTCAAGAATTTCGACAGCACCTATTAAAATTTTAAATTTTTAAGTAAGGAGAGTGGGATAAATAAAAATAAGATATAAGATAATAAATTATGTATGTAAAATATTAAGCTGAAATAATTAAATATAAGTAAGGTATATGAACCATAATTGATGTGATTTTGCAACAAGAAAAATTGTGTTATTATTGACAATGTAATACGCACTTTTTTAAAAAAAATTCTTTGATTTAATTCAACGAAATATTTAAATTTTCAGCAAATAATAATATTCGTAATCACGGGAAGAATTTATTTTTACCGACAGGATCATTTTACCTACAATCGTTTCAAGGATCATTTCGCTGACGAAGCTACTTCACCGACAAGTTCTAAATTTTACAAAAAAACATTTCATAGTATAATAACCACTTTATACAAATATTTAGTAAGTGCTTTAAAATAATTATATATCATAGAAATTCCATAAGTGCACACTAAATAAAAATACTAAAAAGAAAAAGAACCTTGTGACTATGATATTAATAAATTCGGTGAAATGATTTTAGGTGAAATAATCCTGTCGGCAAAATGATCCAGTCAGTGAACTCTCTGTTGGTAAATTGATTGTCAGTGAAATAATTATCGGTATAATAAATTTTTTTTTCAATTTAGAGGTTGTTGTAGAGGGATGATTTACATACTATATATACAGTAAAGAATTATAATATCGACAATTTTTTATAATTTTCAATAACAATAGTCAGCAAACCAATCAGTAATTGAATTCTGTCATGATTGAATTGGGATGATCTGCAACCGTAATAATTCATACTATATCTAAAAACTAAAATGTGACACTACTTTAATGTAAAATGGACCAATTACTTTATTTACTTTTATATTACAATGAATTATTTATACATATTTGTTGTTCATCACAAAAACTATCTTTGTAATAAACAATGAACAAGACTATCCGTCTATCCGTCACAAATTTTGGTGGTATTAATAAGGTTTGGTTGGCGTAAGTAACGATTATTATATATCCTTTAGCGGTTGTAATATTATAAATGTAAGCTGTAAATTGGCTGTAAATACTACACTATTGTGGTTAGTTAATAGATGGTAATTCTGATTTACAAACCCATTATATTTACTTGGCTTTTGGGTATACCAATAATTTTTGGAATAATACTTGTAAGATATTTTTAGTTGTTTTAGTTTATGATACTTCAAGGAATTGCATTACTTAATGTACAATATTGTGGATGCATCAAAAGTATATTAGACGGAAAAGAGTATTATTTTATAATACCATATTCAATGTTGCAGTCGCTTTTACCTATTTGCTTATATTTACTGTGAAACCAAAAAGTGTTTTTGGTTAATTTAATTACGTGAAATTTACTATTAATTGACTATTGAGTTTTGACGCGTTCTTACACGGTTACACCTTTATACCTCTGAATTCATTTCTTTCTAAATTCTGTGAAAATATTTCAATTAATTGTCTCTTTCATATACTCTTCTTTTTTTCAAAAAAAAAAAAAATTACTACACATTCCAATAACAATAAAATAAACTTCCTAATGGGCTTCCAGTAGTACAAATATAAAATATCAAAAAAAGTGAGAAATTAAATTACTCACAAATTATTAAGTTTTGAGCTCTTTATATCGCGTTCCAAACACGTGAAAAATATAAAGAAAATCGACAAAAAAGATAAATAAATAATTTATAAAGAAAGGACATGCCTCCTTGTGCAACAATCGATCAATTATCATTTATCATCTAATAACATCACATGATAGTCAAAATGATCGACGGTTTCAAAATTCAAAATTTCCCACGTTTTCTGAAAATGGCCTAATACCAGTCGAAACTTTTAAGGGATTATCTTTTACTGATAACATATTAAATAGATAACAAAAATACCCTCTGCAATTTTTTTTTTAAAAAAAAAAAATCCCACTTTAATTACTTTAATTCAATAAATTTATGACCCTTTATAAAAATAACCAAAATTTTCGATCTCAAACATGTCAAAAACTTGGGATGATAGAATCGTCGATTATATTAAGGAATTTTCACAAGATTATTATAATCTTGGTCAATGCATAGTCACATTAATCGATGAATTTTTTCCTCAATATGAATCAGATATTTTCTCTTTAATACCTGATCGTTCCAAAGATCTTTTTAAACCTGGAGTAATAGAAAAAGAGATAAAAAATTGTCAAAAGAATTTAAAAAAATTATTACAATTTTTAATACTTTATAGAGATGATTATGAAAATAAAAAACGTAATAGCTATATTAATAATTTAGTCGACCAATGTAATAATCTTTACAAAATTTTGTTTAATAATTCAAATGTAATACAATTAATTCCTATTAATATTACATTTTCTTTAATTCATCTTACTATTTTAAGAGAAAGACAAAAATTTGAAGTTGAAATTAGTGAAAAATGGGATGAAAAATGGGAGATGGATTTACATCAAAAAGTTGATATATACATTAAATTCTTTGTTGAAATTTATCCGAAATGGCAAGAATGGCGTAAACAACAAATTATCATAAAAACAGGAATAAACGAACAAAAAAAAGCATTTGGAGAAGTCATTGATACGATTACGAAAAGATCAGTTTCTTACATGCCTGTAGAAACCCCATATCCAAATAAATCATTTTTCGTTAATGTATGTGATAGAACAAAGCGTAGATTATTTAATGAATCGAATGCAGAATTCATGAAAATTTACATGTACACATTTACATTAAATAAATTTAAAGTAGGATATCATGAATATCCTACAATCGCTAATCCTTCTTCCGTTGGTACTTTATGGCTTGGAGTTTATGGAAGAGATACATTTCCAGATGGAACTCATATATCAGATGATGCTGAAGTAAAATATGAACTTAGTACTGATAAACCTGATATGATAACAGGTATAAATATTTATGAATATAATATTATAGACGCCCTTAAATTTTTTTATAACAATCGTTCTGGTACTCTCGTGGGAAATTCTAAAGGTGGTCATTTAACCACAATTCGTGGATTAAAGAATCAATACAATTACGTTATTGCTGTAGATTTATATTTTAATTATCGAATTCTTTGTGCTATTGAATTTCATTTTTCAAATGGTGAATCTACTGGTATATTAGGAAATAGAATTAAAGCTGATTCTAAAAAAGTTAGTTGTGGTCCAATTGGTAAAAATAATGATTTTAAATTAATTGGAGTTTCAATGGCAAGTGGTAAAGCTGATCCCCCTGAATGTTCTGAAGGTGTTGCTTATATTTCTTTATGTTTTCAACATGTTCGCATTGCCGAACAAATCGAATGAATGTTTTAGTTTTTATAATACGTATTTATATATATTAAACAACATAAATTATTTATTACCATGAAATTACTACTAATAAGAATAAAAAATAATTAATAATATATTGTAATAATTAAAACATGTAAATACTGTAATGTACTCGTACATTAAGTTCAGCACTTAAGTTGATTGTTTTATAAATTGATGTATGCTAGTTAAAAATACTTCATTTATATTGATTATTGACCGAAATTATAATTAATCTTTTGCTGCTTATTGATTACTAATTAATATGTGCAGGCTAATGCTATATTAAATAAAGCGTTTAATGGTATAAAAATCAGCTAAAAAAAGCAATCTATAAGCTGCTGTAGATAATAGACTTCCCATATCAAATTTTTTTTTTGAACATTACCTAATAATAATTCAAAGAAGAAAATGTTTTTATCGGATTCTAAAACATGAGATAAAATTATTTCTATGATTAATAATCACGAGAGAAATTAGCAACTTCTTTTAACCTTAAACAACTCGGTTAAAAATTGTAAAATTTGAATATTTTATAAGCAAGTAATTTGCAAAAATGTAGTGGGAGTCAAAAGGCGGAACTACGGAATGCTGGCTGGAATTATTTCAAGCGCCTCATGGTTATTTTATTCATCGATAACCGCACTTGGGTTCGGTCAATTAAATGTCGTCAAACTGATGTAGACCCTGCTTATGTCCTGAACAATATATTACTATAATATTCTTATGATTACAATTTTCAGAGAATTCCGAGAATCCTCATTAATTATTTGGTCAAATTTTCGTATTATTATTTAAATGTTGCAAAAAGTAAAAAAAAAAAATCTTTTTATACATACTTTATAGTTATCCGCAAAATAGTTGTTACTTATCTCGATAGTGACAATATCTAACGATTTCTGAAATTCTTCAACGGTTGGCGAGATCAAACAAGGCGGGTATGAGGGTATCTATACGCATAGATAAGCGCGTTAAATAATATTAAAACTTTCTATATTATACATATAAATAAAGATATTATTTTATATTATTTTAATAATTTTAAAATACGATTAAATAAATATTCCCGAACGAAGGTTTGTCCTATATTTTTATTCATTTCAGTCTTTTAATCAACTTGATACGGAATAGTCTGTATACTCGGAGCTGAAAAAAAGAGAATAAGAGAGAGTTTAGTTTATTGAGCTTATTACAAATTGATTTGATTTATAATCAAAAAATGACATAAATGACACCATCAAATTTAACAACTCCAGCGAAACCCAAACCCTAATCATAATTCCCTAACCCTAAAGCATTAAATAACGTTCTTAAAAAAAAGAAACTAAAAAGATCCCTCCCCGATAAAAGTAACCTGAAGAAAAATAATGTAACCTTATTACTAATCTAATTTCGGTACGGAATGCATAAATAAATTTTTCTATAAATCTACTATAATTAAGGTTACAACTTATGTGTGAAATTTGATAATTAACCAAAACTCTTTCTCTTTTACACTTTTCTCAACACAAAATATCTCTTGATAAAATCAATTCGAACTTCGTAGGAACCTGAAAATTGGTATAATTACTCATTAAATAATTTGACCCAAATTAAATTAGTGTAATATACGATATTTTATGATAACAGATATAGCAAAACGTTCATCTTTAAATATAATTTGGATTTGGTTAACCAAGATATCAGAACCGTGAATTCGTTAATATTGTCTCCCCAAAAACAATACACTTCCAAAATCCATCGTTTTTGTCTTTTATGGAAGCTATTACCTATAGAAAAGTAAAGTTATAGGACATTTCTATTTAAGATGTGGGATAACCACAATGTTAATGTTACAATACATAATCGTAGGGCTGAAAAAATTTGTTACGCAACTTAATTAATTCATTTAAAGTTTAATCAGATAAACATGATCACGGGATTGAATGCTGTGTTGCGTTTCGCAACTTATAAAAGAATTTGCGAAGTCGGAATTGATAATCCGGACTGCATGATATAAAAAAGTCGCTTCATTCCTTTTTCTGAATATTTTTAACATTTAAATTTTAATTTTTTTTTAATTGCTTTATAACGGATAATTGAAAAAAAATTTTCTCCCTCTTTTAATGCAATTTTATTAACTTAAAAATGAAAGGGAGAGATGCAATAGAAAATTCAACAGACTTTGTATCAGGTGCCGTTTCAATGGCTAATAGTGCAGCTTCTATAGGAGGCACAAGTGGAACAACAAGACAAGTATTAGGAGTTGTAGGATCAGTAGGAGATGCTATAAAACCATTTGTACCTTTAATAGCGACAGTAACAATAGTTATAAGTGAATGTATAAAAATATATGAAGATGCGCAGTACAATAAAAAAATTTGCAATTCTCTGATGGATAGAGTTGAAACTGCTGATTGGGCTATAAGAACTTTAAAAAGGCGTAAACAAGAAAATGAAAGTAAATTTCGAGATTCAGAATATTATAAAGCATTTTTACGTTTCGTTGATGTTATGAAAAAAATTAGATCTTTCATTAAGGATGTATCACAGATTCAAGGTTTCAAAAAATATGTTAAAGCTACCGCCATTAAAGATAAATTTCATCATTTAATTAAAGAATTTGAGGCTGTCATGAGCGATTTAAGTTTTACTATGGCCATTGCTAATGATGAACAAAGAAGACTTGATCAAGAAAGTCTCAACGAAGATATCGCTCAAATGAATAAGGTATTTAAAAAAAATTATTTTATTATTTTATTGTTATTTTTGAACTTTTTTTTCTCATAATTATTATCGTTTATTTCGCCATAGTTTTTAAAAGAGATTCAAGGTGGTATTATTGAACAAAATGATACAATAAATACAGTTCTTCAAGAAGTAATTATTATGAAAAACAAAGTGGACCAATTAAAGGACCAAAGGAGACCTGATTTACCAATATCTGAAACACTTAAAGCGACAACAATTGAACCAAAAGATATCATGGACCCTTTAGTTGGAAAGAAAACAGATTGTCGTGGTAAAAAGGAACCCTTTATTTATAAAAAATCTTATAAAGCTATGGAAGTTGCTTGTATACCAAGAGCGATTCCTGAAGACGATTCTCCTCAAGCGAATAAAATACAAGCCCAACTAGCTATACTTGGAAAATTAAGAGATTCTCCAAATATATTGAAATTTTATGGACTTTCTCATTTAGATAATCAGATGGTGATGGTAGTAGAGTGGGCAGAATTAGGAAGCTTAAGAGAAGTATACAATACCTATGATATTGCTTGGCCATCAAAAGTAAGTAATATTTAATTATCTTTTAATTTGTTGCGAAAAACCGATATAACGAAAATAATTCTTTCAATAATAGGTTCAGATTGCACTTGATATTTGTCGTGGAATAACATTTTTGCACACTTGTTCAATTCTTCATCATGATATTCGATGTGCAAACATAATGATGACATTACGTTTGGAACCAAAAATTACGGGATTCGAATATGCCCGCTTAACAACGTCAGCCACAACAAGCATGACAGAATTAACAGATGTTGTTCATTGGTTAGCTCCTGAAAAATTGAAACTTGCAAAAGACCAACCATACAATACTAAATGTGAAATCTTTAGGTAAAAATGAGCAAGGCGAAATATTTTCTTTTTTTTTAATTTCGAATTTCTGATCTTTCTGAAAATAATAATTGTTTAGCTTTGGAATGTTACTGTGGGAGCTTGCATTTGAGAAAATTCCTTATGAAAATTGGAATATGGAAAGAATCAAAGAGTGGGTATTATCTGGAAAAAGAGAGAGACTTGTATTTGGTAGAGATAAACCTGAAATTGAAGAACTTCAACAAGAATATAAACAAATCATAGTAGCGGGTAAGCATAAGAATTTTTAATTTTTTTTTTTTTTGAACGCTTAATATTCAAATTAAATATATTAATTTTAATTACAACAACTTTTCTTCCTTTAGCTTGGCAAGATGATTCACAAATAAGAGCATCACTTCAATTTTTATTTATGGAATTAAATAAATTGGCTCAAAAATATTATGATCCAAGGAGTAATTCTCCGGCTCTTAAACCGGATAAAACAATAGATCTTGATGGAACACTATATAAAAATGATCCAGTATCAGTAAGTGATCAGGGAGGAGAAGATTTACCAGAATTTGAAGATGATTTTAGTCTTGATTCGATACCAGAAATTCCTACTTTAGATGATGGTATCTCAGCTCATAAAAAAAAGGAGACAACTAAAGCATGGGATATATTTTGTGAGCATACAAATTTGGGTAGTACAAAAGCAAAATATTGGAAAGGTTATTATTTATGGGAAGGTTATGCAGGTCAAAAGGATCGTAAGCAAGCTTCTACGCTATTTAAAGAAGCTGCTGATGATGGTTTAGCTGATGCTCAATTACGTTATGCTTTTAGTTTAGTTGGTAATCAAGGTTCTAAATTTGATCGAAAAGTTTTTATTGAATATTTAACCAAAGCTGCTGAAAATCAGAATTCTACAGCACAATTCAATCTTGGAGATTTATATTTAAATGGAAAACTTGGTGTACCACAAAATGTTGAATTAGGTAAAAAATATTTAAGACTGGCAGCTTTAACCAACCAACCTAAGGCCATAGAAATTTTACAAAAATTGGGTATGAATATTTATAATGATAATAAGGTATTTATTTATATTACAACTTCGTAAAAAAAAAAAAAAAAAAAATTTCGAAATTTTATATTTTTATTGTATTTTTTTTTAATCTGTTTTATTGATTTATTTTTTGTAGGTTCCCGTACCAAATGAAAAAAATCAAAATAACTAGGAAAAATTACAAATTGATTATATTAAATTCAAATGCTATAGGTGGATTCCGTTTACTGAAGATGTAATCGTAACGAATTTTGTATATGAATATTATATATTCTTTGTATATTATATATTGTATTTTTTTTCTATATCTTTTGAGCAATACTTCTAACAAATATAAATATTTAATAAATTTTTTAAATTTTTAAATTTTTTTTTCCTGTGTAATGAAAATTGAAAATCGGATAATCAATTTGTATAAAATAAATAGATAATAACAGAATTAAAAAATCTGCTGTATACTTTAACTTATTTCTTTTCTGGTTAATGCGAATTGAGAATTACTTTTATTCAAATCTTGTATCCCCATGACTTGTTAATAGTTTGTATCACACGTTTTGATCAACAAAAAAAATTTTTTTCGATATAAGTATCCTTTTTTTTTTAAAAAAAAAAATAAAATAAAATATCTCTCTAACATAATAATAATATTAAAAAATGCCTGCTTCAGCTATTGCTGTTAAAAGTGATTTAAATTATGCTCTTAACAAAGGTAAAAAATCAAAGAGAAATGAACTAGATTCTCAAAGTAACGAACCCAATGATAACGTAACTTACGAAAAAAAGAAATCAAAATCTAAAATCAAAAAAGAAAAGTTGGATAATGATGAACATTATAAGAAAAAACGTAAAGATTCTAAAAATTCTGATTCTTCTTTAACTTCAACTAAATCAAAACGTAAGAAACATGATGAAGAACAAGAACAAGATGATGATGAAATATTAGATATTAATGGAAAGAGTGAATCTTCCTCATTAACTAAGCCACCAAATTCAAAGAAACGCAAATTAAGTGAAAAAGATCCAGCCTCAGTTATAGTAGATGACGATCAAGGTTTTGAAATGGAAAATTCCTTAGAATCAGATGTAAAAGAGAATGGAGTAGAAAAAGAGATTCCTGAGAATTTAAGATTAAGCACTTACAGGTTGTCGCAAACAACTATAGATTTGTTAAAGAAGCGTGAAATTGAAGCATTATTTCCTATACAAGCTGCTACTTTTGATATGATTTATGATGGAAAAGATGTTTTGGCTAGAGCAAAGGCAAGCATGATAACTTACATTTCCATATATTTTATTTTATTTAACATATTTTTTATTACAGACTGGAACGGGCAAAACTTTGGCATTTGTTTTACCAATTACCGAAATTCTTTTAGCTCAAAACCAAAAGGATAATTTTGCCAGTAAACGTCGTGGACGTTCTCCGAGAGTTATG
Source organism: Rhizophagus irregularis (assembly GCF_026210795.1). Lineage (NCBI taxonomy): Eukaryota > Fungi > Glomeromycota > Glomeromycetes > Glomerales > Glomeraceae > Rhizophagus > Rhizophagus irregularis. The sequence continues at coordinate 2,034,700 of NC_089434.1, forward strand.
GTTATGACTCCAACTCGTGATTTAGCAAATCAAATTTTGTCAGAATTTGAATTTATTTCTCCAACTTTAAAATCTCTTCCTATCCTAGGAGGTAAGTCATATGATATCCAAAATCAAGGGCTACGTGAAGGAACTGACGTGATAGTGGGAGCACCAGGTCGATTATTAGATCAAATCAATCGTGGTAATTTAAAATTAGGAGATTTGAAATTTATTTGTTTGGATGAAGCTGATCAAATGTTAGATATTGGATTTGCTGAAAATATGGAAACCATTTTACAACATGTAAAAAGTCAAAAAGAAAAACAAGGAAAAGGTGTTGATTATCAAACACTATTGTTTTCCGCTACGGTTCCTGATTGGGTCAAACAAACCGTAAAGAAATACTTGAAAAATGATTATATTAATGTGGATTTGGTTGGAAATTCTGATAACAAAACTAATGGTATGGTTACAAAATGACATGAAATTTCAATAGGATTATACAGAATATTAAAAAATTTTTTATTGTTTTAGAAAATATTTGTCATTATGCGATTCGTTCTTCCTGGGCTTCCAGAAAAGACATTATTGGAGACGTCGTTACTTGTTATGCTGGATTGGGATCTTGTGTTATTTTTTGCAATACGAAAAACGATGCAAATGGTAATTACATTATGTCTTTCTAAGTTACGATATGTTTTGATATATCAATCGTTTATTAAAAAAAAATTTTTTTTTTTATACTATCCCTATAGAGCTTGTACTTAATGATAAATTGAAACAAGATGCTCAAGTCTTGCATGGAGATATTGCACAGTCACAGAGAGAAACAACTTTGAAAGGCTTCAGAAATGGAAAATTCAAATGTATTATTTGTACTGATGTTTTAGCGAGAGGAATTGATATACCTCAAGTTGGTAAGTTATAAGTAATAAATGATTATGTCAAGTTGTTTCTTAATTATCTAATATTGTCGAATAATCAAATTATTATCTTTAATTACTAGATCTAGTGATCAATTGTGAACCACCAAAGGACGTTGAAACTTACGTGCATCGTGCAGGTAGAACAGCTAGAGCGGGACGTCAAGGTAAAGCTGTAACATTCTTTAAACCACAAGATGAATACTTGCTACAAGTTGTAGAAAGAGGTGCAAGAATACAATTTCAAGTGGTTGGCCCTCCACAACCACAAGATATTATTTCAGCTACAGCAAATGACGCGATAAAAAATTTAGAATCTGTTGAATCAAGTGTTTTACCATATTTTAATTCTACAGCAAAAGAATTAATTGAGAAACAAGGTGCTATTGAAGCATTAAGTGCAGCATTAGCTTATATAAGTGGATATTCTAGTGGTATAAAGAAGAGAAGCTTGATGAGTGCTACTGAAGGATATACAACTATATTATTTAAGTTTAATTATCCTATTAGACATGGAAGTTATGTTAGAAATATTTTTAAAAAACAATTTTCCAACATACCGGAAAATGATGTTATTGCTTTTAGATTAACAAAAGACAGTGAAGGCGTTGTATGCGATATTGTTTCTGATCATTTAAGTGTAAGTGAAGATGGAGTTATTAGTATAGGCGGAAGGCCATGGTATAATAGTAAGACTACTACTTTGGAAATAGCTAAAGAGTTACCTGAATTACAAGAAAATAAAAATAATAATGGAAGGAATGCATGGGGAAGAAATGGCAGTGGGAATTTTAGAAACGGAAGTGGTGGAAATAGGAATGGTGGGTTTAATAGTAGTAATAAGAATGGTAGAGGAAATGGATACGGAGGAGGAAGATCAAATGGAAATCGTGGTAATGGTTACGGAAGAAAATTTTAACTTAATCCATTGGCAACTATCTAACTATAGATATTTCTAATTTAAGGATTTGTCGTCGTTTTAGATAATTAGTAATTTTTTTAGAGATTAATAGAAATTAATATATTTTTATACGTTTTATACGTTATTAATCTTGAAAAAAAAAAATAAATAAATAAAATCAAACATCAAATATGATAATTTACGATTCGCATCGCATGATATCAAGTGTAGTCCTTATCACACGTAAATAAAAGGTTTTAAATATTATCTTTATTTAAGGCTTTATTTTCTGCGCACTCGTACAAATTCTGTTTATCAAACTATATACCTATTCTCCTTATCCTTTCTTTATGACAACCCAATGAAATGAAAAGATATAATTAATGAAATAATGAAATTCTTACGAATCCGCCTAAACCTTGGACCAAAGAAGAAAAAATTAGATTGAATAATGCTATTATTGGACATGGTGAAAATTGGTCTGAAATATTATTAAAAGTATATTATCAAACAAATGCAAAATTAAATCCTTTTGTTAACGTATGGAATACTTTTGAAATTAAGAGATTTGAAGCTGTTTTAAAGAATTTGGAAATGATTGGAAGGTGGCAAAATTTATAGGAACAAAATCTCCTATACAACGTTACACTTATTGGAAGAGACAAGGTAAATATTTTATATTAATTATCCAATTCAAATCTAGAATGAGCATGGTATTATTAATTTTTAAAACCATAAACAAAAACTTCAAAATTTCGTTATTTGCATCTGCATTTTATATCTTTTCTTAAATACTTTTCTATACTGTATCTATACCACTTTTTATGGTAAACGCATTCTTTATTTAATTATAATACTAAATACTAGCAATCATCAAGTGGACATAGACTGGAAAGAGAGAAGATATTATTAAAGATAAACCTAATATAGTTATTTTAATATACAGGTGATTATGAATAATCGTTTTTTTGCTTAGCATGTTACCAAAATTTTTGCTTAAGATAGAATTAATTAAAGATTATTGTTAGGGTTACCCATGAAAAATAGTTGAAGATTGAACAAGTCACATGATGTAGTACGCAGAAAATCCTAATGGCTGAGTTTATTACAATATGAAACATTTCTTATAATATATTTTAGTTTATTAGTTATTTACATTAATTAACCACTTTTAGTATTATTATTACTTTTGACTCATAAGTATTCAATTATAAGTATCAGTTTAATATTTATAACCTTAGAAAATTGCTTTATTAGTTTATCTAGAGAAGTTTCTTGAAATTTACATACTTGATGAATCATATAGATACATGGAACTTATACAAAATGGTAATGGAAAGGTTTTTGCAGATAATTGCAATGAAAAAGGAACAATTGATTGATTAATCATATTAGATAATAGGATAATATTGATAAGTTCAAACTGTCATGTGTGAAAATATAAACATATATAAAGCAATATTTCTTTTGAATAAAAGCTGTTAACACCTGAGTATAATTTGTTTGTTAGTTTTATCTTTGTAGTAAACTTTTTGTGTGTTTTACTTGTTTTATTTTTGTGTTTGTTATTATTTGTTTGATAGATTTTTATCTTTAAGAAATTCTTATATTTGTTTACTAACATTATTAATTTTCTACTGAGAATTATTAGTGATACTCTTATATTTTATTACAATATTATTAAGACACTTATAATCTTATTACTTGGCCTTTTTATTACAACTGTTTCAATTTGACATCTCTGACATTAATTATTACTCCAAACCAAATCGGTGATAACACTTAGCAGATGATCTTAATAAAAACCTGTTATATTGAAGTAAAATATATTTTATGACATAACTCTGTTAATATTGAAGCTAGAAATGCGATTTTACTATTATTAGAATCCTCTTATCAAGGCAAATCCAATGATATAAATTTTATTAAAATCAAATCACTGGTTGTGTTAAAAACAGGGATATGTAGATAATGAAATTTTTGAAAATATCCCTGTAATATGCAACTTTTGAAAAATTTTAATATAAACTCTAAGCAAATTCAAGTGTAAGTTGTATTAGTATTGTTTGGGTCCTGTATAAGAAGTAAGTAAATATATAGGATCATTTAGATATAATATTTTTGTGGTAATAAAAGCAAAAATTCCTATCAATATATATAGCCTGAAATCATTTCCATTTCTTTTTTTGTTTAAAATTCCAATTGGCCAGAAACTATTTAATGGGTATATCTCCAAGAGAAGTAATCTAAGCTCCATTATTTCATGCTCTTATAGCTGTTTTATTAAGGTTAATCAATACTATAAAAGTGATGTATTTTTTTTGTGTCTTGAATTTAATCACAATCATATGATTTTATATTAAGAAAAAGACAATTTATAACTTTTTCAGATTTGATTTGATTTGGTTTGATTTGATAATTTTTGATTTGTAAATCAAATTCCAATCTTAAATTTAGATTCAAATTTGAATTTAAATCAAAAAAAATTTAATTAAAACTAATAAAACTTGAATACTAATTAAATTATAAATTTAAAATCAATTCTCAAATTTAAATTGAATCTCTTAATAAATTAAGTCTTAAATTCAAATTGAATATTAAATCTGAATCAAATCAAATTTTTTAAATTAAATCTTAAATTCAAATTGAATTTTAAATTTGAATCAAATCTCAAACTCAAATTAAATTTCAAATCAAATTTCAAATTTAAATTAAATTAAATTTTAAATCTAATTAACTAATTTAAATAATTTGATTTAAGTTAATTTAATTTAATTTAAATTTAAATCAAATTTAGATTTGTGTAATTTAATTTAGATTTAATTTGAAAATTTTTAAATTTGATTTTATTTATGTAGAATATAACTTTTAACTTATATTTATTATATATTTTATTTAAAATTATAATTTTAATTATAAGGAAAACTTTTTTCAATAATTATATAGACCATTTTTTTCAAGAAAAACTATCAGTACTATTTTTAATGAAAAATAACTTTTTAGCATTATAACTAACTGATAGTAAACCTTTTAAAGGTTAAATAACTAATATATAACTTTAGAAATATCTCTTTTTTGAACTTATAAAGGTTGCTCTAGAATAATATAATACTGATATTTCAGAAGTTACTTTAATAAATACCATTAAAAATTTATGTAGTTATGAATTAGAATCCTTTAAAGAATTATATTCAGCATTTCAGTATACTCTCAGAAGTTTTAGAGTAAAAGACTTCAACAATTATATTTAAGACTACTCAGTATTTTTAATATAAAATTAATATCAGATTTAATAATATTCATACAGTAAGTATAAAAAATAATGTAACATTATTATCATAATTCAATAGTATACCAAATACAGCAGAAATTACACTAATAATAAAACCCAAGTTCACCAGGTGGGAGGGTGGGGCGCTACTCTACTCAATAATGATTAATGATTAATGATTAATGATTAATGATTATTTAAAATTTCACCCAAAGTATTTCCTTAAACGTATGAGCAGATCGTTACCACAAAAGAGTATTTGTTGCAAGTGTTTTGAAGATCTTTGAATGGGAACTTCCCAGAGTACATATATAAAAAATATAAAAATAAAATAATTATTTACTTAAATAACCTTTGCGTTACAAGGTACAAAATAAATAAAATAGGGAAAATGTAGGACTTGTTTTCTATACTACGATAAATATGGAAATTTCTGAAAATTTAAAATCACCAATCACAAGTTGTAATATAATCAGAGAAACTAATTAATTTTTTTAATGTAAAAGCCATCCCTTTTAGTTTTAAAAGAAAGAACAAGCAGATTTATATACAAATATAATTAAATAGGATTTAAATAGTGACTTCAGCAGACTAAACTTATTTACTTCTATTATGAAAAAAAGAAAAAGAAAATTACATTTACTTTAAAATCTACTACTAATAAAAGTCATTCTGCAATTGCTAAGAAACAATAAATTACATCAAAACTATTAGTACTATTATAACACTTTTATTTAGCTATCTAAGAAGTTTAAATGTATATACATTCTAATTACTACTGAATAACTCATACTACTAGCAATTTTAACAATGTTTTTTTAGTATTTTGGAAAATTAGTATGTTTGATAATTTTGTTTCAAAGTCTAAAAGATACATCATATATAACTTTTTTTTATAAGTTGTATTGTTATTGTAATTATAATATATAGTATACTTGAATATTCAAGTTTCATAACTAAAAAAAACAGAACCATAAACACTTCTTTCTTTTTTGTACTGATATGTTCATTATTAGATATATTGGGTTAATAATAATTACTTATAAGATGCTTGATATTAAAATTATGAACTGTATAAGAATGTGTATACAACTGATATTTTATTCCATTTCTAACAAAATATTATAAAATATGTGGTATATTTTGTAAAACTTCTGAATAGATAAAAGAAATTTAAGTAGGATAAAATCAAGTTTATTGATAATATTTCTTACACATGGAAAATTAGCTAATCAAAAGCAAAGCAAAGGTACATCAGAAATATTTGGATTCTCAGAATATGAATCTCTTTTCGGAAAAATTTGTCTGCAGAGTAAATATAGCAGCCTCATATGTCACCTATAAATAAATTTTTGATTAAAATTTTTAAATCATTCCAGAAATGAAAAATTTTGCCTAGAAAATACCTAGTTCATCACAACGTTAGGATAAACAGCCCCTGGAAAAATATACAAAGCTCCAGGAAAATGTATACACTGTCTCCAGTTCTTATGTACGTTAGCTCTGGAGTAATACTTTTCCAGAAATATTCTTGTAAAACCTTTTGGAATTTTCTGATCATGTTTTTTTAAAAAAAATGAAGTTGCGGAAATAAGTTTCCTTCATATTTGTACAAGTTAATTTAAAATATTTTATATTTCTTTTTTTTTACAGAATACAAAATAACTAAATAAAATCAAAATACTAAAGTTAACCAAATATATCAGTTCTACGATGATTTAATACAGGCATTTCTGCCCTAATTCTTTTCAATCTATCAAGATCTATTTCGGCATAAGCTAATGATGGTTCACTTGTTTCAGGACATCTTGCTAGTACAGTACCCCACGGATCCACAATCTATAGGAAAAGAAATTAAACATAAGAAATGAGTGATAAATTTAAACTTAAAATAAGACAAAGATACAAATAATATTTACCATTGCGTGTCCATAACTAATACGTTTTTCATTATGTCGCCCAATTTGAGCACTATAAAAAGCAAAAATATATTAGTAAATTATATTTAAATGATGAAATTTGTGAGTTCATTTACCTAGCGATAACATAACATTGATTTTCTATAGCTCTAGCACGTAATAACACCTCTAAAAAAAAAGTTTGATCAAAATAATTATAAAAGATTGATAACATAATTTAAAGGAGTCAACACATAATAAAACTTTATAATTTACCCCAATGAGCCTGTCCAGTCTTGACAGTAAATGCTGATGAATACGCTAAAATATCCGCACCTTTCTTCCTTAATTCTAAAGATAATTCTGGAAATCTTAAATCATAACAAATCATTAACCCTAAATTTCCTAAAGGTGTAGGTATAGGATTGCAAATTTTTTCTCCACGTATTGTTGATTCACTCTCTAAATGAATTGGTCCATCTTTAATATTTATATCAAATAAATGAAGTTTTCGATATGTCTCAATGATTGATCCTTGAGAATCTATTAATAAATGAGTATTATAAATTCTTTTAGGGTCGTGACTCTAATTTTAAAAAAAAAATTTTTAGTACAATAATTATGAAAGTATTAAAAATAAAAAATAAATAAAAAATACGCAACTAATTCATGAACTCCCATTGAAACCCAAATGTTTTTTTTCATAGCAGCATCCTTAATACCATTTACAAACGGACTACTATTGATTGATAATGCTAATGACAAGGTTTCTTCAGAATCCTTAGCAATGAAATCTGAAGTCTCCGGAAAAAATACCATCTTTTACCGTTCAAAGTAAAATAATAAGATTAATTAACAAATTTAGATTTTAAAATTTTTTTTTTAAAAAAAATATGAAATTTGATAAAAAGAGATAGATAATACCTTGGCACCATCTCTTGATGCTTTCTCAAGTAATTCAACGCAAGTTTTAAGATTTTTTATAATCAAGTTTGATGCGCAAAATTGAGCAACTGCTACAAAGGACATGATATTGTAACGAAAGATTTTTTTATTAGAAGGACAAGCAAATTAATGAAAAAAATTGAAATGAATTTATGGAACATGTTGATCGCACTAACCCGATGGAACCTATAATGTGATTATCCGATATATAAACTTGTAGACACGTGACCGTACAATACTCCATTTGCTCCATTAGTCCATGGCCATCCTTAACCTGATCCACCGGTCCAGATGCTTATTCTGGACCAGTCAACTTTTGATTGGCTAATCAGCCCTTTTATTACATAACTCCGGCATAATTTATTTTATCTCTTACTCTTCCTATCTTTCACTCTTTCTCTATTCTTTTTTGTGGTATGTTAGTACTTAGTATTTCATATTTCATTTCAGTTTGTATATTTTAATTTTAATTGTATTTATTGTAGTTTTATGATAATACTAAATGTTTTTTATTTTCTTTTTGAAGAGTTTTATGATATATTGATATTATTCTGGAAATCAAGTGTTTTTTTTTTAAGTTTTGGGGTTAAGCAAAGTTGTTCAAAAAAGGTTGTAAATTACACATTTATAACAAAACTTTTAAAGCTAATATAATACTATTACTTTGTACTTTTGTTTTGATATTAACGTTAAAATAATTTTAATAATAAAATTACAGTAAAAAATAATGTAAAGACCTTTTTTATAAAGTTATATATGCAATTTTACTTATTTATTAATAAAGTTTAATAAAATGCATACCAAAGTACAAATTTTAAATAACATATTACTTTAAAATGGTAGTATTAAATGCTTTAAAAAAAGGCATTTCGTACCTTTTTTTTAAAAAAAAACGCGAATTGTTTTTTTTTCCAAGACAAATGTTACACAAAACAATCTCATCCAATTAGATTTGCTGGTCCAGGATAAGCATCTGGACCGTGGCCCAGGATAAGGATGCTCCTAGCTTACGTAATTTTATTTATTTATTTATTATTTTTTTAAAAAAAGGATGAATTTTCTTCATACATTATATTTATCATCTATACATTTTTTTAAAAAATGTAGAATTTCAAATCCTAATATACGATTCGTTCAAAATAGACCAAAGATCCATAGATGGACAGAAGAAGAATTGGAAACACTTCGTATTGCAGTGAACAAACATGGAAACAAGTGGAAATATATTTCCGACAATTATTTTCCATTATCACGAACACCAATTGCTGTTCAAATAAGATGGAGTATTATTAATAGAAATATGTCTAGACCTAGGACAGAAGAAGAGGATAAAATTTTAAAGTATGAATAGAAAAATATGGAGTTGGGAAATGGAAAGAAATAGAAAAATTATTTGATACAAAAGATTATGGTCAGATACTTTTGAGATGGGAATCAATTGAAGATGAAATACTACTTAAGTTGATTAAAAATTATGGGCGTAAATGGAAAATGATAAGTGATGTAATCGGTAGAACTTATCATCGATGTTTGAATAGATACGAAGTTCTTATATCCAAACCTTGGACGAAAGAAGAAACTGAAAAACTTCGTGTATCCATTTTAAAATACAAACAAGATTGGCGTAAAATAGCGGATGAGTTTCCTGATCGGTCCTTGTTTGATATTAGGAAACATCATAAGTGTAATGCATCAACGAATCCCAATTTTAAATTAGGTAGATGGAACGATATTGAAATAAATTTATTTAAAAAAGCAATCAAAGAACATGGAAAAAGATGGATCAAGGTTTCCCAAATTGTTGGCACAAGATCTCCAATTCAATGTATTCAGTTTTTTAATAGATGAAAATTTTTCTAATGTTCTGAACAGGAAAATTTTTTTTCAAGAGGATGTTACTTAATCAAATTTTTAAAATTCGATACACTAATAAAATATTTTGAGTTAATGACTTCCTGTATCGGAATTGTTTAAAATAATAGTATATTCTGAAATAAAGACATTAAATACCTGTAGGCCTCGCCCAGAATATTAAACAGCTCGAGACGAACAAGAGGAGGAGGAGTGAAGATGACTTCGATTATATATATGAAATCATCACAACGGGCCAGGACCGACATTTCCTACTGTACACTCCCGGAGTTATACCAAAAGGCGACAAATTACCTTTCATCAATCGATGGTGTTTTTAAAAGGATTTGGAGATGTATCATTTAAAGGTGTGAGGAAGGTATTGGATGTGATTGTGGGAATATTAAAGAATAGGGCAATAAGTTCGGATAAAGAACCAGACAGGAAGAGGGCTAAGATAGAGACGTACCGTACCGCTAGGTGAAAAAATAATCGTATATAGTGTTCCCATCATTAGCGTGTTTCACGGGATATGACCATTTTTTTTAGTATGATCCACCACGCTACATTGGGGTGAACCATCAACTAATTAAATCAAAACTTATGTAAAGTATCATCATATAAAGTTTATTATCAGAGATTTTTTGAAATGGTTTAATTGAATATCGGGTATCTTAGATTTATTCGGATTTTTTAACTTTATTTTCTGATATTAATAAATTACATTTCGGAAAGTTATTATTAGTCTTTGTGCAATAATGAAAGATTAGACAAATACAAAATACACGAGAGACGTAATACTCGCTTTTTTGAAAATACTAAAGAAAAACACTTTTTTTCTTATTGAGAAATATCGAAAAAAGCTAAAAAGGCTTGAATTGTTTATTTTATTTTTTTTTTTTGAAAAGGGAGTATCATATGAAGAAAACAAATTTGGAGCGTTCTCACAGAATTCGGAATGAAAACAATAAGAATCTAGAGTTATGGACGTGTGAATTTTGATAAGGATTACTATAAATTATAATGATCGTCAAAAAAATCTCCATGTCCATAATCAAAATTAATTCAACGTTAACGTTGTTTATTTATTTATTTAACATTCTTCTTTAAAGTATAATCATATGTACAGTAAATTGAATAAAAAGAAATCTTTAATTACTAAAGGATTGCAATATAGATATAGCTTTTATATATTAATGTGTCCACTTATTCCAGTTTAATATGTCCCAGGACATTATAGTCTATTGATTAGTATACAAATGTTTTGTCACTCTGTGGGCCTTTTGTTATACGTATTATTTATTGTGTATAAACAGTGTTATCAAACATGTCAAACGTTCAATCCATCGATTCATTGAGAGAATTATATGCCAAGCTCTTAGCTGAGATTGGTGAACTTAGGAAAAAGTTTGCTGAAATTAAGGTCAAGAATGATGAGCTTAAGGACAAGAATGCTGAGATACCTGATCTTAGAGGGAAGTTCGCTAAGCTTGAGGCTGAGCTTAAGGCCAGGGTTGCCGAGCTTCTAAAACAGGGTGTGGAAGAGATGCCGAGAATGCCAAGCTCAAGGCCAGAATTGAGGAGCTAGAGAAAAATAAGACAGATACTATTAAATTTGTGCCCATGAATGCTAGGCATGATGTTAAGATCGCTGAGCTTTAAGGCTGAAGTAATGAAACTAAGGATGACAAAGAGAAGAACAATATATATATATACTGTATATACACTGTATATATACAATGTATCTAACTCCGTTGTAGATCAGCCAAAACATACCAGATAGAAAGGTTAACAAATTTTCAGACTTAGCGCAAAAGAAAAAATGTTAGTGATGGAATGAGGCAACGCAATATCTCAGTTGTCACCCACATTGTGTCACTGCGCGTAATATTATAACAAATCAAATAATAGCCTTGCAACAAAGTGAACATTGAAAACGAGACTTTATTAATTTTTCAGTAAAAAAGTGGAGGTAGCGAATGAAATATATGAAGAGGGAGGGAGTACGCGGACCTCAGGCCTTTTAATGCGAGTCCCAGCATCCAATTATTTCTTTGCTCTCGGTATATTTCTACAACTAATTCATTTCTGATTCGTTGATCACCTCGTGATTTATGTTGCGAGATTTTTCGAAAAAAGATTAGAGTTTCAAAATAAATAAGAATGTTATATAACAATATGTTTGCCTATGGCCGAAAAAGCAGTTTTATTTCGATGAGCATACAAAAGTTACACGGGCAAAACTTTATTTTATTTTATTGATAAGCATAAAGTAATACATAATTCATCAGTGAACAAAATAGCCTAAAGGAAAGAATCGATATGAACTATTTATTTTTTTGCGTTTTAATTTCTCTGGGTCAGAGAAAATCACGTGACTGTGGCGCAGCAACCTATCTAATTTGGGTATTCGACTTTACCTGTAGATATGCAATGCTGAAAAGGTCTTTACCTATTGTATCTTATAATACCCAATGGTACTAAAAAAATCATAAATCTTTCTTGCCCTTTCTATTCTTTTCTCAATAGTATTTTTCGAGAGATCACTTGGAAGCTGTTTTGTAACTTCTTTGATGAGCATGCTCTGAACCTTACGATTTTTATAAAGGCTTTTGAATCTCGAAAATGTTTTCATCCTCTCCAAACGAATAATAAACTAGGAAAACGGAAACCGTTGAGGGTCCGTCGCTTAATACGTTTACATACATATATAAATGGTTACACAAAATGTGTTGCTAAAAATAAAGCGTTACAAAAAATGTGATACAAACATAAAAGGAAATAAGCAGGGGCTAAATTATAGTGACGTAGGTGGAAGGAAGGAAAAATACATGGGTTAAACCGGTACTGCAAATTTATCTAGTTCCGTACAATAAATAGTCCTTCGCTACGCTCCGGACAATAATCTCTTGATTTGTTGTAGCTCTATTTTATTCTTCAGCCGTAACAATCGCACTATATAAATCGGTTAAATTGAGATTTCAGATTGCGTACCACGATCATCGTATGAAAAATAGTATCTCAAATTTTTTTGATGATGTACTAGAATAAGAAAGAACGACTCATGCATTAAAAAGCGAGCAAACATACTAATAACGTTGTTTTATATACTTGTTTATAAGACTATCACACGATTCCATTATACATACAACACACAACAAAATTCGAACCTAAATGTCTTTAAATTTGAAGTTATAGGATAAATACGAAAAAGATAATTTTCCTCAACATACGATTATCTTGAAAAGAATGAGTTTAATTAATAAAATATTATTTTTCTTCAGAATATAATAAAATTTCAAAATAATTATTTTTCAAAATTTTCAAACTTATTCATAAAAAGAAACAACATAAATTTTTTTACTTTAAAAAAATAGTAATAAAAGATCGATTAATGACGAAATTGGGCAAAAGATATTGATAAATTAGTTAAATATGCGAACATATATAAAGAAAAATGGAAATATATTTTCAGAGGATTACTTTCATTCAGTAAGAAGTCCAAGAGCTTTATCAATTAAATATAAAAAGTTAAATAAGAATAATTACGAAAGGTATATATAGAAAAATAGTGTTAGAAATATCAAAAATGTTTGTTAACAGTGACAATGCTCAAATTGCGTATTCAATATCAAAGGCAAAACGGACAAAAAGAAGATAAAGAATTATTAGATTTAAACAAAAAATTATGGAAGTAACATGTCTAGGTCTTCTACTTTAGGCACTGCAGATCTTCGGACAGTAGATAGCACAAAGTCATGCAATTTACGCCACCAGCGTATCACGAATTAAATATACATATAATTTGAACTTGTTCTGCTTTTCATATTTTAAATTTTTCTCTTTCAAATAAATAAAATTTTTAATTATGTCTGAGTATGCAGCAATTAGTAGAACCTCTGCATTAATAAATTATAGTATTTATAATGACATCACAAACAAATAAATTTAAACAAAAAACAATTCTTGCTGATAAATCTCTTACGAAGGATGAAAAAACTAAAGTAATAAGATATATATATAAAGATATAATGAAATAACAACGTTTGGCTACATTATATTGTGAATATTGTGTTCGAAATTATTTAAAAAATATTGATAATTATAATTTAATACAAGAAGTCAGAATGGATAATAATTTACAAAATATTGAATATCTAACAAGAGGTCAGCAATTTAGATTGGTGGAGGATATGATGAATGGGATTTTAAAGAACAACAATTAAAAGGATTTAGAACATTTAAAGTAATTCTTAAAAGCTTAGAAAATGTTAATAATGCAAATCCAAGTTGGCTTGATGGGTTTGTAGTTTAAAATTAAACAGTTTTTTTCTGCAAATTATTTAAATGAACTAATTTAAATACTAATACATTTATAGGTTTGTGGACCTGCTGATAAAACAACAAAAAGTATATATGGAAATCTTCTTTACATAGCACCTGAAACTATTGCTGGTAAAGACTATATATACCTTTGCATCTGATATATATAGTGTTGCAATACTCATGTGGGAAATTTCATCTGAACAACCACCATTACCAGAAACTCCTTTAGAATATAAAAATTAATTGAACAATGTTGGGATGCTGATATTCGAACTCTTTGGAGAAAAATAGAAGCAAATAATAATAATAATAACAACAACAACAATAATAATAATAATTTAAAATTAAATGAATCACACAAGTAGTAGACTATATATAAGTAAAATTCATGAATTTGAAAATCTACCCGACTAAAAAATGCAACTGAAGGTAATAAATAATAAATTAATAAGTTTATTTATTTATTTATTTATATTTAAACCAATTTTTTTTATAAATTATAATAGAAGAGCAAGAAGATAAATTTTAATATTTTAAATATTTTGTTATCAAATAGAATTTCATAGTAAACCATATTATTTTAATATTCCTAATAATAGTAAGTAATAAATTTATGCAGTTAAAGTGTTAATTATAGTTTATAGAAAAATTTTTTAATAGTTATTAAATATCTTTTTTTAACCAAAATCATGTTGGTAAATTGTTATAAATGGTGTTGTAAGTGAAAATGATTATAAAAGAAACCACGCAACAACAATTAAGAAAACAAATACGTAATAATAATTATGTCTCTTCATTATAGATGAGGATGAAATAAATATATAATAATCCAAATCTTCATTCAGAAGACCAAGATGAATTAGAAATTCCCGATGGTAAGTAAAATCATCATTGGGTTTAGATTTCTTCGGTTATATACGGTATATGTGTATATATAGAAATATTAACAAGGGTTGTTCGTATTTCAGCAATATTTTATTCTCTTTTTTAAAGTATAAGAATAATAAAGTAATTTCTATCTTAATTCCCTTCAATTGTTGAATGTATGATAATCTCCAATATGATGCAATTTTTAATATTGTCAGAATAAATTTGTGTAATTTATGCAGAGGATACCATATTAATGTATTAATGTTTGTATTGTCGATCAATTATTTTTTAAAAAAAAGTAAAAAAAAAGTTTAAAAATAATTTGTAAATCATAACATCACCATATAATGACTTCAAAGGCATAAAAATAAAACGGAATAAATAGAAGGTCAATATACGATAAATAGTTAAAATAGTAAATCAATAGCAATATTAAATAGTTGAAGTGCCGAATAAGTGATTTATTCGGTGTAACCACTAAACTTTTTTAAACTTTTTTTAAACTTTACCTGATACACATGATATTTTGACCATCATCAATTATAAAATACCGGATAGATTCATGCATTAATTGGAAATTGGATTAATTTGGTGTAGTACAGTCAAGCACATGCAAGTAAAAACGTGCGACGAATCAGGATGTGGCAAAGGTTATTTTCTTTATAGTAGTTTAACATATGAAAATATATGAAAATGTTTACATTTATAATGATAAATAGCTAATTATTAAAATATTATCCTTATTTTTTTTCTTTTTTTCTGCATTTATTTTTTTTTTCCATTCTATTGTCTTTTTGTCATATTGCGTAATGATCGTCGCAAATTTTCCGCCAATATATTTAACAATTAATCCATATATTCCATTCTACTCTTCTTTTATTTTAAACAGAAAAAAAAAAAGTAAAATTTTTTATAATCAAAATTATTTTTGCAAAATATGAGCAACGTTCCAGAATTTTACGTAGCAAGGTTTTCCGTAAAACAATATAATTTAGGTAAAGAATATATTAAATAAATAGAACAAATAAAATTATATATTAACCTTTTCAACACTTTTAATTAGCTCATAATCCTGATTCGAAGAAAACCAATTCTTCCGCAACTTCGGAAGTTTGTTATGACGATTCGAAGAATGATTATGATGATGATATATTATCCGATTCAACTATAAAAGATGATGAATCATTTAGTATGGAAAATTCTTATAATACATCTCTTACATCTGAAGAGAATATTACATTTGATATAACTCAAAATGCAAATCCTAATATGTATATTAAAGAAGAAAGAGAAAGTAATTACAAATTCAAATTTGAAAGTATAAATAAAAATAAAGAAACAAATGTTAAAGAAGAAAATGAAATTAAAATTCATAATCAGTTTCAAGAAAGTGAAGAGGAGGAAGAAGAGGAAGAAGAGGATACAAGTGATAGTGATAGTGATTATGTTGAACCTTCGAATAGAAAGTCGAATAGAAAGTTGAATAGAAAGTCGAATAAAAAGTCGAATAGAAAGTTTGCAATTAATAAAAATAATAAACCTTACCCATGTAAATATCCAGGATGTGGAAAAAAATTTTCAGATTCCGCTAGTTTACTTTCGCATAGAGTTACAATACACACATTTAATAAAAAATATGTGTGTCATAATGAAATAGATTTTATGGATAAGAGTGACTTAAATAAAAGGAAATCTACAGGTATAAAACTTCATATATGTGATGAGCCAGGATGTGGTAAAGGACTTACACGTTCTAGTAGTTTAACACTTCATAAAAGGATTCATACAGGTGAAAAACCTTATTCATGTGATAATCCAAAATGTGGAAAAAGGTTTACTCAATTAGGTCACTTATCAACACATAAAAAATCTCATATTAGAAGAAAACCTTTTGTTTGTAATAAATCAGGTTGTAATAAGAAATATAAAGTTTCTAGTAGTTTGTATTATCATTTGAGATTACATAATGGAGATGTTCCATTTCCTTGCGATTATGAAGGTTGTGATAAAAAATATACTCATTATGGCAGCTTATTGGCACATAAAAAGAAACATAAATATTAGTTATAGTTTTTAGATTAGTATGATGTATTGAATTGTAGAATTTGTATGAATTATACGAAATTGTAATGAATGTAAGAAATTGTATGAATTGTACAAATGTACGAATTTTATGAATTGTTTGTTTGTATAAATACTTGGTCCTAAAGTTTATATTAGTCTCAAAGAAAATTATTATACTGTATATTGTATGTATGATAAAATCTTTTGTCCCTCAGCCACATTTTTTTTCATACATTTAATAAATGTCACACAACATAATATTTTTTGCTATATATCGGCAATCATTTCGGAATTTGATCTGTAAAAAAAATTTTTTTTCTCTTGCTCTTTAAATTTTTAACTTCATGTTGTCTTTTTTAACATTATTAATGTAAAACTATAAAACTACTAATTATACGATTTCATAATAATTTAAATCTTGGCTTAACAAATAAACCATTAATTAATTAATTAATTATAACAACACCATTATTTCTACCCTTAAATTAAATTTCTTATAATACACATTATTAAATAATTTCTTAAAAACTTTCCTAAAACTCTCTTTGAATCTTTATATTCAATTTATTACAATAAATTAATTTATTATGAAATTATAACTTGTTGGTTAAACATTAAAATAAAATATATTATATTTCATAAATCAAATTTCAATAATAATTTAATGGTATTTGTAATTATACAATTATAATAGTTTTAATAGTTTAACTGGTAAGTTTGCATCAGCTTTTTTTTTTTTGGTTTAATTCACTAACAGCCAGTAATATAACTTTTTTTGTTTTTCTAATTTCTATAATCATAATTCTAATATCTTTCAAATCTAAATGCTATTTTTTACTTTAGATGAAACAAACTTTTTTAAAGAAAAAAAAACTATCATTATCAAATAATTACATTATAAACATAATCTGACCAATATTATTTTAAATAGCAAATTAAATATACCATTTCACCAACATGCAATAATTCTTTAACTTTTAAATATAAAGAATTATTTATTATAGGTAGAATTATTATTTTAAAATATTAAAAATTTAAGAATTTCTTATACAATTGACATGCTTAATTTTACTAATTTCTTACTTACTTTTATACCTTTTTTTATAAAATCTTTATTTGAAAAGATGTAATCAATTGCAGATTATTATATTAATAATATTATAAAAAAATTACCAGATTTTTTCGGATTTTTCCTTTTTCAAAATTTTACTCTTATTAAACTTTGTAATAGTTAAGATTTTTCTAGATTTATTAGTAAATAATATTTCTATAATCTATTAGAATGGTTTTTATGGTTTTTTATAGATAAATTTAGAATGCCTTCAGTATATATAATGATAAAATATAATATATCTTCAATCTTTTATTTAAATAATTAGGATTAAAATTTATATATATTTAATTATAGCAGTTTAATTTATCTAATATGACAATTCAGATATTTTTACATTTATATTACAAATATTACATAATATCAATCCAAAAATTGTTTTTTTTTTTATTTTATGAAATTTTTCAGATAACTAATTTTATTAATTAATTCTCAAATTTTTTTTTAATTTAATACAACTATAATAATACAAATTATATTAAAATGATTTTATATAATTACAAAAATATATTACAATTTATCTAGCTACCTATCAGAAAGTACATAAGTATAAGTATTTTTAATATTGATTGCATTTTTAAAGTTATTTATAGATAAAAAAAACTAAGTGATATCCTGAAAAATATTAAAAAATAACAAAAAAAGAAAATGAAAAAAAGTTAGTAAAGTACAAAAATTCTAATTACCAATTAATATATGGTTAGCCACAGGTCGAAAAGTGAAAAATCAGGCATCAATCAGTCACCAATCGGGCACCAATCAGGTACCTGATTGGTGCCCGATTGATGACTGATTGGCATTTTTGCCAAATACCGTCACCAATCAGGCAGTTTGCTAATTTTTGATCTAGTGATCAGAAAAAAATGAAATATAGCTCATTGGAATCGTCTCAACAAGGCGAATCTAATGGTAGTAAAATCATATTTCTAGGATTAATACTTGATGAGAAATTAAGTAAAATATAAAATGAAAATGTATCATTTATATTTTATTTAATTTTTTATTAACTTTATTAACTATTAATCCTAAAGGTTTGATTCTACTACCATTAGATTCGTCTTGTTGAGACGATTTCAATGAGCTATATTTCATTCTTTTCTGATCACTAGATCAAAAGTTAGTAAACTGCCTGATTGGTGACGGTATTTGGCGAAAATGCCAATCAGTTACCAATCGGTGTAAACGGTCGAATATCAAGCATAAAAAGATGATAAAATTCAACCACCAAATGTAATTTCCAAATATTAAGAACGAACAAATTGATTGTGAATTGGCGTAGATGGATAAATAATTAGCCGAAAAGGATAAACATTTAGGAAGAGTAATGGGAATCCCATAATTTTTATGAACTCAAATTCTTAGTGATATATAAACTAAGTGATATCTATAATGTTGATAAACATTTAGGAAGAGTAATGATCTACATGACGTAATATTCATCAAATAATTGACAAAGAACCAATAGGATAATTAGAGTCGATCAATTGCGGCTTAGCAATCTTTAACAATAAGAACGATAAGAAAGAATAATTATAAGCCACAAAAGATAGATTATAAGCGAAACACATAAAGCGAATTAAAAGAACACATAAAATAATGTCAGAAAGATTAAAGAACACAAAATAATGTAAAAGATAATATAAAAAGATAGTATAAAGATGGAACGTAAAAGATAATATATTAAAAAGAACATATATAAAAAGATAGCATATTAAAAGATAGCATATTAAAAGATAGCGTATTTAAAATATAGATAGTATATTAGAAAGATAGTTCAAAGATAATATGTAAAAAGAACATAAAAGATAGTATATAGATAGAATAGAAAGTAGCATAAAAATTGTATATATAGAGAGCGGAATTCAAGGTAATTCCTTAGTTCTCATCCACAGAACTCAATAAAAATATAAGTTTTATTTTTTAATTATTTGTTAGTAAAGTTTAATGTTAATTAAAGGTAATAGATTCGCCCTAAACTTTAATTAATGTTTGCTTAATTAATTTTAACTGAATAAATGGAAATTTTAAGATGAATTAAATATACACTTTTGGAAAGTAATAATTCGTAGCGAGAGCTATCGAAGTTTGAAATTAAAGGTAAAAGTGGATATAATTTGGGGAAAATTTAGAGAAGTTAAATTTTATTTTATATCGTTCAACATTTTATATTACTAACGCTATTTATGTCGTGAACCAAGAATGTTGTATGTTGTTCGTTGATTATGTTGTTTGTTAATTATGTTGTTGATTATTAGCTTGTTCGTTTAATTGTTCGTTCGTTCGTTTATTCGTTCGTTCGACCATGGGAATGCCCGTTCAATGTGGCAACTCTGTAAATTGATGACAGAGGGAATTGGGGGATCTCATCGGTCACCAATCAGGTACCTGATTGGTGCCTAATTGGTAACTGATTGATGCCTGATTTTTCACTTTTTGACCTGTGCGTATCAACTGCTGATATAATTACTTTTAAAACTAAATAACATATATAATCTTTATTATTAAGTCAAACTAAACTATTTGATCTTTTTAAAATCAATTTAATTTTAAAAAACCTTGTATTTATTAATTTTATCTAAATGGCAAATTTACTATTTATTTGTTTGAATTTTTGTTATTTTTATTCATCCTTTTTATACTTATCAGATTTCTTATAATTATATTTAATATAACTTTATATATAGATAGCATTAAATTATTTTATATTAAATTAAAGAAAAACTATTAATCAGATTTTTGTGATACATTCATAATGTAATTTTTTCTAAAAGTATATTCCAAAATTAATCTTACAGATTATATAAAAAGATAATATTCCAGTTAGTGAATCTTATACAAATAAAGTAAAAATCAAATGAAAAATAAAACTTTCATTATTAATATCATTAAAATTAACAATTAAAATAACTTATATATTCTGTAAAGTTAATAATAAAAAATATTATCATAATGTTAATTAAATTTTCCAGTTTTATAAATACTTAAAATCAAAGCAAATATATTATTATTTCTGATCTTTTTAATATATTGCTGAGAAAATAGTCTTATTGACACAGTGAAATATAGAAAAAAAATCAGATAACTGTAATTTCAGCCAACCTCCTGCCAAAATCTATATATATATTGTGTATCAAATGTTGATTTGTGTCAGATGCAGCTGATACACATTAGATGTTAATCAACACTTAATACGCATCAGTTAATAATTGACAATTGAAGCACATTAGCTGTCATCTAATGCAAGTCAGCTATTATCTGATGCAATTTTTTTTAAATACAATTGGTTTCTTTATTTACCAAATTAAATAATTTTATTGCATTAAAAAAAAATTTTTTTTCATTTTAAATTTTTTTTAAATAAACAAAAAAATATGACAACACTAAACTATATTTGTTTTAATATCATCGGGAAATTTTTTAAGATGCAGAACTGCAGAGATCTGTAAAATTAGCAGATCTTTGCATTTTTATGTGAATTTATGCGGAAGTCTGCAATTTTGCAGATTTTCACTTCTTATTTTTTACAAAATTATGCAATAATCTGCAATTTTGCATATTTCTGATTTTTTATATATGCATTTCTGCGGAAGTCTTTAATTTTGCAGATTTCTGCTTTTTTTTATGTAAATTTATGCAGAAGTATGCGATTTTGCAGATTTTTACTTTTTTTTTCATTGAAATATCAGTTCAATCTGCAATTTCATCATTTTAATTAACTCTACATTTTAACACTTAAACTTCAGTTTGATTAATTTTAACTTGATTTAACATTTAAACTTTGATTAACTCTAACTTGATTTAATACCTAAACTTTTTTAAATAATTTTTTCTATAACATTCTTTAAAGAAAAAAATTTTACAAAACTTATATAGAAATAATTTTTTCTACAATACTTTTTACTAAAAAACTTTATGAAATAATTTTTTCTACAACAACTTTTAAAAAATAATCTGTTAAAGATTCCAAAGAAAAATATTTCTATTATTTTTTAAGCTTCGAAGCTTATCAGATAAATTTTTTTTAAAAAAAATTATTTGCAAGGTTCGGAGTCTTTAAGGCAACATTCGGCACATAATCTGCAACATGCAGGGAAATCAGAACTAAAAAAGGAGTCATATTCCTTTTTTTTCTTCTTTGATGAATATCAGTTAACGTTCAGTTTATAAGAACATAATATGTTGTCAATTTTAATTCAGAGGTATATCACCTCTGAAACTTTAATTTTTTTTAGAGAAAAAAAAATTTTTTTATATATTATAGGTTCTGGATGGAATTTATCGATGATTTTGAAGGTATACTTACCTCTAAAACTTAATTTATTTTTTTTAAAAAAAAAAATTTTTTTAATATTATATAAGTTCTGGCTGGAACCTATCAAAGATTTTGGAATTCAGAGGTATACTTACCTCCGAATCTTAATTAATTTTTTTTAAAAAAAAATAAATTTTTTTATATTATATAGGTTCCAGATAGAATCTATCAAAGATATTGGAATTCAGAGGTATGCTTACCTCCGAATCTTAATTAATTTTTTTTAAAAAAAAATATTTTTTTTTACATTATATAAGTTCTGGATGGAACCTATCGATGATTTGAAATTCAGAGGTATGCTTACCTCCGAATCTTAATTTATTTTTTTTAAAAAAAAATATTTTTTATTATATTATATAAGTTCCAGATGGAACCTATCGATGATTTTAATTGGAATTCAGAGGTATGCTTACTTCCAAAATTTAATTTATTTTTTTAAAAAAAAAAAATTTTTTTTTATATTATATATGTTCTGAATGGAACCTATCGATGATTTTGGAATTCAGAGGTATATTAACTTCTGAATCTTTAATTTATTTTTTTAAAAAAAATAACAATTATTTATTTAACGAACGTCACTAACGTTCATTTTATCAAATTTTTAGGTTCTGGATGCCAAATAATGGCTCTGAACTCTTATTTTGAAGGTAAAAACCTTCGAATTTTTATTTTTAAATTTTTTATATAATGAACGTTATTAACGTTTATTATTTCTTTTTTTAGGTCCTGGTAGTGTTTACAGTTATCTGGATAAAATTTTTGTAAATAGATCGGATGAAAAGGATTGAAGGATTTCATCTGGATTATCCATGTTATTAATGGATTATGAGATTATCCAGATCATCCGAGCTTTTAGTTCTGGACTCTGGAGGGAGATAATCCTTTTTTTCTTTAGGTCCTTCAGTTCTGAACTTTGGAGATAACTGGTAGGGGACTTTTTTTTAATTCTTTTTCTTTTGTTTTGTTATTGTTTCATTCTTATTTCTTTTCGCTAATTTCGTTGTTTTTTTTCTTTAGGTTCTTCAGTTTTTGACTTTGAAGATGAAGGGTGAGTTTTTTTTTATTTTTATTTCCTTTTTATCATTTTGTCTTGTTTCCTTCTGTTAATTTCATTCTTTTTCTTTAATTCTTCAGTTCCCGGACTTTGGAGACAACAGGTGGGGGTTTTTTTTCAATTTGTCTTGCTTTATTCTTCTAATTGCGTTCATTTTCTTTAGGTTCTTCGATTCCTGGACTTTGAAGACAACGGGTGGGTTGTATTTTTTTATTTTTATTTATTTTTTTCATTTTATCTTATTTTCTTCTGCTAATCTTGTTCATTTTCTTTAGGTTCTTTAGTTTTGGACTTTGGAGATGACAGGTGGGTTTTTTTTATTTTTATTTCTTTTTTTCATTTTATCTTTTTTCCTTCTGCTAATTTCGTTCTTTTTCTCTAGGTTCTTCAGTTCCTGGACTTAGTGTTTCAATCCGTTTATTCGCAATTCATATCGTGAACAGATATCTGCCCTAATCTTCTGGATTCCCATTTCGAAGGTAAAAAAAACTGAAATTTTATTGTTTTTTATTTTTATTGTTTCTTATTTTATTTATTATTTTTTAGGTACGGGAATTCAACTATTGAATTTTTTATTTTATTTTTTTTTAACGAAATGTTTGTTAACATTTTCGTTTCTTTTTTTGTAGATCTGCAGCTTTCCTGGAAGGAATTTCTTTTGAAGGTAACCTTCAAAATTATTTTCTTTAAATGAAAATGAAACGCTTAGCTAACTTCTTTTGTAAGTACAGGAAACTGAAAGATAAGCCCCGATCTTCAATTTAACAATTTTGAAGTAAAACTTCAAATTTTTTTTTTTTTTATTTTCCAACGAAATGTTTACTAACATTTCAACTTTCTTTTGTAGTTTTGCGGCTTCCAGTCAAAATAACTGGATTTATAAAATTGGCCAACACTACTTTATAGAAAAGTTTCTGGAAAGAACTTCGAAGGTATTCTTTGAAGTTCTTTTAATTTTTTTTAACGAAACATTTGCTAACGTTTTTATTCTTTTATTGTTGTAAATTTACAGGTTCCTGGAAAGCTCCTTGAACGGAACTTTGAAGGTATTTTTTGAAGTTCTTTTAATTTATTTTTTTTTATTTAACGAAACGTTACTAATTAACGTTTCCTTTTTTTAGGTCCATGACTTCTTGGATAAGAACTTCTTTGTAGGTCTGAGTACAGCCTTGTCTTATGCTTGATCCAGTTACAGAAATCGATTTTTTATCATCATTCAGTGCTGGTCTTCAGTGGGAGCCTGAGCTTCAGTGGGAGTTGATGCTTCAGCAGAAGCTGAAGCTGAAGCTGGAGCTGGTGCAAGAGCAGGAGGAGACTTCTTGGATGAGAACTTCAAAGGTATTTTTCGAAGTTTTTTAATTTTTTTGTTTTTTTTAATGAAACTTTACTAACTTTTTTTATAGGTTTGCAACTTCTCAGAGGTATTGGTTAGGACCTTTGGAATAGTAAGTTTCGAAACTTCAATTATTATTTTATTTTTTAATGAAACTTTATTAACGTATTTTCTTTTTGTAGGTCTGCGACTTCTTGGATGATATCTAAAGGGAACTTTGAAGGTATTCTTTGAAGTTCTTTAAAATTTTGTTCTTTTTCTTAACGAAACGTTACTAACTAATTGAACGTTTTCTACTTTTCTACTTTTTGTAGGTCTACAAGTTTCTGGGCACTTTTTAAATGCAAATTTAAATAATTATTTGTTGGAATCGAACCAACTGGAACAATGTCTAAACCATTAACAACAAATAGTAGAGAAAAGAGTAAATTAGCTTTAGTTTTAGTGCATTTGCTAATAAATATTATTACTTGTAAATATATCTAAATTAAATAAATTAAGTAAATTAATTGATATTAGTTAAATTGAAGTATTATAAAATTGAAGTATTATTTGTACTAATTATTTTAAATTAATTCACAGATTTAATTTTTGAAGATTGGTGCAGAACTTTATTTTCTTGAAGTTCTGCGCAGAAATCATAAAAATTTTTTCTTTGCAGTATCACGCCAGGATATAAGATCTGCGCAGAAATAATTTCTGAAAATCTGCGCAGATCTGCTCCCTAAAAAATTTTCTGATAATTGCCAATCACTATGATATCAGCTTTCACAATTATTTTCCATTTTTCTGCAATAGCACTTATTACTGTTATAATTTTCTTTACAATTACAAATTGTACTTATGGTTAAACCTATATTTTAAAGCTATGCAGCCTCTTTAATAGTAATTAGATTTGTAGGTATTGTTTCAAGTTCTGGAAATTAGTTAACATCAAGGGAATCAATTTTTCCTAATGAATAGAAAATATTAATAACTTCAAACTGAAACCCTAACTGATATTGGTCATTAATTTTTTCTAGGATTTTGCATAGAAGTATAGGATGGTTAGTACCAAAACAGTCAATTTTTGGAACTAAAATTTTTACTAAATTTCCAACTTCATAGTTATTTTTTCTTTTCATTCCTTTATTCATTTAGTTGACTATTTTTTTAGTATAATTTTTAAGGTTTTATCAAGTAGCTTCTCTTAATATTCTATGGTTTATAACTTTCTCTTACAGTAAAACTTTATTCGTAATATCAATAAGAATAGGATTAATAGAAATAGTAAGCTATTTGAAATTTCATTTTCTTTATTTTTCAAATATATCACTTTATATTAGTTTTGCAAAACCTATAATTCAAATAATAAAAATTTCATTAAAGATTTCATAAGAAATATTTCATTGTAAAAATATACTATAAAATTACAGATTTTATTAAAAATTTGTCAAAAATCAATAAAAATATCTTTATAAAATTACAATAAAAATTATAAAAGTTTAATAAAATTACAATAACTGAAAAATTATATAGATAAAACCAAATGATATTAACATATGAAGTGATGTTAAAGTAAGATGAAAATCTAAAGAAAACAAATCTATTATTAAATTATTAAATTTTTTTTTTTTAAAAAAAAATGTTGAATTATGTATCATTTTATTAGAATATATTTGGACTATATAATAATCATAACTATTCTGTAAATGATACTTCCAGCTCCTAGCCAGTCCGATCAAACATGATTAACTATTATATCGCATATTAAATTATTAAATTAAATATTAATAATAACAATAATAACTTATTTACCAAGTATATTTTCACTAAAATCAAAGTTATTGTCTAAATTCTTATTTGACACACATCAAATAACCAAAAACAGGCAAAAAAATGGCGCAAATTGCATACAAATTTGTATAAACTATTTACAAATAGTATAGATTAATTCGCAAATAGCCAAAAACAGCCAAGAATAGTCAAGAATAGCTACTGCTTTTTACACCATTTTTTTGCCAATTTTTAGTATTTCAATCTGTGTAAGTCTTCAAAATTTACAATTTTAATCATATCAGGAATATTTTCTTCATTAAAAATACTTCAGATAAATAATTTATCAATTAAACTACAATTTTTATGAGGTTTATCTCCATAAACAAATTCGTAAGGTGTTTTTTTATATGATCTACAAATAGAATTATTTATAAATAAAACCACTAAATGAAGTCCATATGACCAATTATTCCTTTTGAAGGTTTTCTTTCACTTCCCCAATTTTTGTTATAAAATACCATTTCCCCTTTATACTAAACCTTGAGATTGTGGGTGACTAAACCTTTTATTGATAATTTTTATAGAAGGCTATAGATTAACAAGTTCTTTGATAATGTTAGCACAAAACTTCTTTCTATTATCAGATTGTAAAATAATTGAAAGAGAACTAATAGAAAAAAATAAATCAAACAAAAAGCTACCACTTTAATAGTTCATTTGAAAGTTAGGAGTTTTGCTCAGAAAAATCTAGTAAAGTGATCACAAACATGACAAATATATTTGTAATTACTGTCAGCATTATATGACAAATTGATCAAATCAATCTGTAAAAAAAAAATTTCTCAATTAAAAATACATTTTTTTCAATAATATTTATTGACTAAATACTACCTGCACACAAGATAGATAATTTTTTGCAATTATTGGTTTATTTACTAAAATCAGCTTATGATGTACTAAGCTACAACATACTGTAAATTTAATTTAACTTATCAATTAGTTAATCTATTACCAAATTTAAACTTTATTTAAACTAATAAAGTTTTAAAATTTTATCTTTATCTAATTTTTTCTTTATTTAATTTTTTATCAAAATATTAGTTATGTTATTTTTAATATTTTTATTTTTATAAAATGTTTTTATTTTTAATTTTTTTTTATATTTTCAATCAGAATATTAATAATGTTCTGATTTTTTTTGATTTTTTTTGCAAAATTATTACTTTAAAAAAACGTTTTCTAATATTTTTTATATTTTTATATATGAAATCAACTCTAAAAATTTTAAAACTTTCTTAAAAGATATTTTTAAAACTTCTTTTTTTATTTTTTATATGTAGAAAATCAGCTCCAATATGAATGCTGATATTTTAGATAAGTTTCAAAACATAAGTTTTAAAACTTTCTTAAAAACATTTTTTAATAAAAAAATATTTTTTTATATTTTTTATATAGAAAATCAATTCTGGCGTGAATACTGATGTTTTATATAAGTTTTGAAAAAAAATTTAAAACTTTATAAAAAAACATTTTTAACATTTTTTTATACTTTTATATAGGAATTCAGCTTTAAGTGGATATTGATATTTTAGGTAAATTTCAAAAATATTTCAAAACTTTTTAAAAATACTAGTGTTCACCTGTTGTCTACGACAACAGTTAATATGTAATTCCGGCCTGAATTAAAAGATCTGCAAAGAATTTCCTTTTTTCTTTCGTTAAAGTGAGGTAGAATCACGTGATTTAAAATTATGGATAAATCTAATTGTAACAGCCTGTTACGCGTCTTATTTGTAACAACCCCCAATTTTATCCAATTAAAATTTAAGATCAGGCGTAATGTAAACAAAAACAAAAGATCAGTCGTGTAACTAAGACAAAAGAATTTTTTAAAAAATTTCAAGAAACTGCTTATAACTTAAAATTTTCGTCTATGAAACTGTCTTAAATACATTAAGTAAAAGTTTTCCAAATTAAATTTTGCATATAAAAATTTTATTTGTGAAACACATATTAAATTTATTATTAAAAAAAAATAAAAAAAGGATGTTACAAATAAGATATGTAACAGGCTGTTACAAATATATTTTTTCTAAAATTATTATGATTTGATAAATTTTTTATAAACTAAAATTCAAGTGAACTTGAAAATCATTAAATAAGTGTATTTCGGCCTGCTCCACAAGTTTACTTAGGGAGAAAAAGTGGATTTTGAACAATGTTTTTGACTTTACATATGAGCAAACGAATTTTGCCGATCATACCCAAAAAAGGATAGATCAATTTTAACGAAATTGAAAAAGTTGAATAAATCGAAAACGGTGTTCTAAACCTCATTTTGTGCTCTAAGTAAACTTGCAGAACAGGTCAAAATGCACTTATTATATGTTTATTTGGAAGGTTTTATATACAATAAAGAGTTTTATTTAAAAAAAAGAAAAATTTCGAAAGTCACGTGATTCTACCCTGCTTTAACGGTCCCCCTTTTTTGGAAATTTGAGCAATACAATTTTTTTTAATTTCTCTGAAAAGTAATAGAAGATAAAATTTCCTTTTTTGGAAATTTGCGTAACTGACAATTTCCTTTTATGGAATTCCGTGTAACCAAAAATTTCAGTTTTTCGCCAGAAATAAAATTTCTTTTTTTTGGTCTTGTGTAACATTGGTGACGAATAGGAGTAGGGTTACACAATTCAAATGACTTATTTATATGGTTAATCTAAACATAACGCCCACGTGATTGCAGTGTTTTTTAATATATAGATTTTTTAATAAAAAAAACATTTTTTTATTTTTTTATATAAGAAATCAGCTTCAATATGAATACTGATATTTCAGTTAAGTTTTGAAACAAATATTTCAAAACTTTCTTAAAAACATTTTTAATAAAAAATATTTTTTTTATATTTTTTATATAGGAAATCGATTCTGGTGTGAATACCAACTTTACAGAAACTTTAAGTTTTCAAGTGATATCATTTCGATATCATTTCAATATTATTTCAATATCAATTTAATATAGATATGATATCGAAATAAAGTATTATCACTTCGATATCATTTCGATATTAAATCAATATTGAAATGATATCAAAATGATAATAGAAATGATATTGAAATAACATCTTTAAGTTTAATTTAAAGATGTCATTTCGATATCATTTTAATTATCATTTCGATATCATTTCAATATCGATTTAATATTGAAATGATATTGAAATGATACCATTAAGATAAACTTAACGATATCGATTTTATATTAATTAAAAATAGTAAGTTTCTGTAAAGAATATTCCATATAAGTTTTAAAAACAAAAATTTGAAACTTTATAAAAAAAATAGGTTTAATATTTTTTATATAGAAATTTAGCTCCAAGTAGACACTAATATTTTAGGTACTTTACTAAAAATAGCCAATTTTTTGAAATATTTTTATAGACCTAGATAGGATTCTGCTTACTTATAAGATAGGTCATTCTTAAGTCTAAGGTAAAAATCATATATAAAATTCTTTGCAGATCCTACTATAAAAGGAAATTTTATGTTACATTGTTATGATTTTTTTCCTTTTTAGCTAATTAATTCATAGAATTTAAGAAAAAAGTAAGTTAAAAACTATTAATAAAGGGCCAATTTTCTACAGTGACCTTTATTATAAGTAAGCGGAGTATTACCTAGATACAATGGTTTTCAAAACAATTGTGCAATTATTTTGTAAAATTTTTAAAATATATCAAGGTATATTTAAGGTATTTTTGAGATTAAAATATTAAAATAATATCAAAGTTAATTATATTATAATAATAAAATAATAACAAAAACATTAAAAAATTATTGTAATATTATTTTGAGTTATTTTTATAGACCTAGATACAATATAATTACAAAATAATAGCAAAAATATAATAAAAACATTTTGATGTATTAAATGTATTTTTGTAAGATTTTAAAATTATTACAAAATCATTTCAAAAAATTGGCCATTTTTAGTAAAGTAAATTTCAAAAATATTTCAAAACTTTTTAAAATATTTTTTAATAAAAAAAACATTTTTTTTATTTTTTTATATAAGAACTGAATTGAATGTCAATATTCCAGTTAAATTTTAAAATAATGTTTCAACCTTATTTTTTTTATTTTTTTTATAAAAAAACATTTTACTAATATTTTTTAATATTTTTTTTATAAGTTTCAGTATTCAAAAATTTTCAAAACGGACAAAGGTAAAGTTTTGCAATGTCTTGTTATAAAACTTTAATATTTTTTTTATTTTTTACAAAAGAACGTTTTTAACGTTCTTTAATTTTTTGTAGACTTTAGTATTCCAGAAATTTTTAAAATAGATGAACAGTAAATTTTATAATGTTATTGCAAAACTTTATACTGGTAAAAAAATGATCTATCCTACACGTATTTTACATATATTGGTTATTCAAAATGTAAAAAATCTTACATAAATAATACATATATCATACATATGAAGAACAATGCATGAAAACAAAACAAGGGGATAGCCTCAAAAAAAAATTTCTTAAGTTTATATAATAATTATGCTTCAATTTATCCAAAAATTACAGTTGTAATAAAATCTCAAAAAAAAATTTTTAGATCCTATCCCCTTGTTTTGCTGTGCGTGTCCCCATATATTAGGTACTTATATATATATTATACATATATCAGATACCTAATAGGTATATGATATATATAAGTACCTGATGTGTATATATTATTTGTGTAAGATTTTCTACATTTTGAGTACCTGATATATATAAGATATGTGTAAAATATGTACAGTCGCCTCTGGATATAACGAACCTCTATGTACTGAACTCTTGTTATACTGAATCTAAGTTTACAGAACCGATTTTTTATAATTATTTACACTGGATATACTGAACTTTTATAATAAAATCCTTTATACCGCATCCGAACTTATAATGACTAGCCCTGATATATTAACCGTATATTTGTTATACCGAACATCACGTGATCTGATCATATAATTTGATCGATCATCTTTTTTTTCATTGATTATCACGATTATCTATTTGTTTTAACGTTAAATGTTAACTACAAGAAAAAGAACTATACTTTCTGCAGCACAAAAACGTGAAATTTGTGAAATAAAAGAAAGGGAACCTAACCTTTCTAATGTTAGTCTTGCACAAAGGTATAATATTGGAAAGTCAACAGTTACTGATATTTTAAGTGAAAAGGAACGTTGGCTTGCAATTTCAGGAGACCAAGGGAGTATTAAAAAATTTCGCAGACCAAAATGGCCACAACTTGAACAAGCACTTGGTCTTTGGGTTGACAATGCTCTAAATACAAGGCAAGATATTGATGGTAATATTTTAAAAGTCAAAGCGGCATTTTTTGCAGAAAGATTTTCTATAGAAGATTTTCACCAGTCAGAGGGTTGGTTAACTGGTTTTAAAAAAAGACATGGGTTACAACAATTTAAGGAACAAGGTGAAGCCTCAAGTGCACCTTCAGTTGAGTCAATAGAAAATGACCGCCTTGCCTTACAAGATTTTCTTAAGTCTTATAACCAAGAAGATATTTGGAACGCTGATGAGACTGGACTATTTTGGAAAATGGAACCTTCTAAAGTTCTGGCACGTGGACCTATATCTGGTCATAAAAAAAAAAAATCCTGGGTTACTATATTTTGCGCAGTAAATGCAACAGGAACTGAAAAAATGGCACTTTCTTTTATTCATAAACACAAAACCCCTCGTGCTATGAAAAATCTCAATTATAAGAACCTTCCTGTCTATTATTTTTGGAATAAAAAGTCCTGGATGCAAGTCAGTATCTTTAACGAAATCCTTCTTAAACTTAATGAAAAAATGAGACGAAAAAGACGAAAAATTGTTCTTTTGGTTGATAATGCACCAGTGCATCTTATTTTAGATGAAACTAAAGAGAAATTAGATAGTATTAATGTGAAATTTCTTCCGCCAAACACTACTACTGCACTTCAACCATGTGATGCGGAAATAATTCATTCATTTAAATATCATTATAAGCGACTTTTTATTCAAAATCGAATTGAAGCATATGACAATGTACAAGATGGGTTTGTTGAAAAGCTTGCTGATTATAATATTTTGAAGCTCTACAGAATTCAGCTGAAGCGTGGTCAATGGTATCAGCTCAAACAATCTCAAATTGCTGGAAAAACCCCCAAATTCTACCACCAAGTGATGAAATTGAAGATGATTCAATCTTTGATGATTATAATAATACATATGTATTATATATTAATATTTTAATTTAAATAAACAATAAATTTTAATATTTATTTTTTTTAGCATTGAAGATGAAGAAGTAGAGCTTGAAAACTTAATTGCTTTTCTTCCAGAAGGTGATCATCTTAATGCACGAGAGTATATTAATATTGAAGATGAAATTGCAGAAGGTGCGCTTACTGATGATGAAATAATTGATGCTATATTAAATGCAGATAAAGAAGAAGAAATTGTAGTGGAAGAGAATGAATCGATGCCTATAATGGAGAAAGTTAGTCTGAAAGAGGCGGAAAAAGCTGTGAATAATATTACACAATTTTTGTATGAACAGGGATCAGAATTTGGAGATGTGAATGATGAATTAAAAATTTTAAAAGGGTTGCATAAGCGTATTAAATTACTTATTGTGAGAAACCTTAAACAACTTAATCTTAATAATTTTTGTAACTAATAATATAATAATAGTAATAATGATAATATAATTAAATAAATGTACGTAATATAATAAATATAATATATTCATATAAATTACATGATTGTTATTTTATTGGTCAAATTTTATATAACGAACTGTTCATTATAAAGTATAGGTGTCATATAACGAACTCATTCTATACTGAACAAAATTTGCTGGAACATTAGATTCGTTATATCCAGAGGCGACTGTATAGAATCATATGGGCTGATTTGTCTACTCTACATTAAAAAGAGTTATTGATTGATTTTCACAATTTTTATTACTCAAAATTGTTTTGTAATACCAAAAAATCATCTGATTGATGATCACTTGACTAAATATTAAGTTGAACAAAAATTTACATTTGTGAAACTTAAATTATTAAATGTAAAAGAGCTGTGAAAAAACCCATTTCACTAATAAAAAACCCATTTCTCATATATATGGAATTTTTAACATATATTATTAAAAAGTAAGTATATTTTAATAAAATATAAAGTAAAATAAAAATTTATATAGCCTTAGTAGCTATAAATGTTTATAAAAGTATAATAAAAATATCATATAAAAGATGGTATCATAATAAATATTTTCAAACAATAAAAATAATTATTTTATGTCAGAATTTGTATTGCCATCTTTAAACGCAAATATATCAAGATTCACTGATCCGTTTTCTATAATTTTAGGCTCGTTGGAAAGCCCTTGTTCTGGACTTTATAGGCAAAAAAAGAGCTCACCGATTGAATCATTAGATCCGGAGATATTTACATTTAAAGTTAAGGTACGAACTTTTTAACATGCTTAAATGTAAATATCTTGGGATCTACTGATCCATTTTTTATAAATTTAGGCTCTTTGGAAAGCCTTTGATCTGGTCTATATGAACAAAAAAAGAGCTTGCCAATTGGATCACTAGATCTGGAGATATTTACATTTTAAGTTGAGATACAAATTTTTAACATATATAGTAAGTGCTAAGAATTATATTAATTTAAAAGAAATATTTACCAAATTATAGTATAATAACATTAAATAAAAATTTTTTAATACTCATTTCCAATTTACTGTATATTATATAGTATTTTGTATAATAAAAATGTAATAAAATTAATATTTTAATTAAAGGTAGACAAATCATAAATCATTTTTTACTAGTGTTAATTTTTTTTTTGTTTATATAAAAGAATGTTTTTAATGTTTTTTTGTTTTTTTTTTAGGTTTCAATACTCCAGAAATTCTTAAAATAAATGAACAGTAAGTTTCATGTTGTGAAAATAATAATTTTTTTTATTTTTTTATAAAAGAATATTTTTAATGTTCTTCGTTTATTCTTTTTTGTAAATCCTAATACTTTAAGGTTGAAATGATAAGTTTCACAATAAAAATTGTTACAAAACTTCAATATTTTTTTATTTTTCAAAAAATATTTCTAACATTCTTTATTATTTTTATCTTGTAAATTCTAATACTTTAAGATTTCTAAAATGAAAGAATAGGTAAGTTTTTGCAACAAAATGTTGCAAAACTTGAATTTTTCTTTATTTTTTTCATTAATTCGTGATCCGCAAATAAAGTAGAGAGTCCTATATCAAAAATTGGAGGTCATTATATAATAGCGCAGAATCTGATGTCATGGCAAACCAAAGTACTAATTGTTAAAATATAATATAAAAACTAAGTTTATTGCCATCAAATTATGTTATTTGGCTTACTTTTTGTTGAAAGTCCGGTAAATTTTTTGAGCACTATAAATGACTTACTTATAGGCGTAAAGGTAAAAATGCCTTATTTTATAATGTTGCGAATAATGGATTTTCACTTTTAGGCTTATAGGAAAGTTATTTCTAATTATTGAAAATTTTACCAGACTTCTAGTAAAAAGTTAGCTAAATGGTATAATTTTATGCTAATGGTTTTAGTTTTTACATCATATTTAAAAAATTCGTATTTTAATTTGCCACGTTATCAGATTTCACGCTATTATATATTACTATATATAACTTAACCCTGGTTTTTAATAATTAGATTCTCTACTTTTTACGCGGATCACGAATTAAGAATATTTTACTAAACATTCTTTAATATATTTTTTTAGGAATGACTTTCTGGACCATTGAAGATGAAATGAATACAAGATAAGTTTTTTTTTACTTTCTTGTTAAGAACATTAATACTAACATTTTTTTTTTTTTTTATAGGTTTCTTTACTAAATTCTGGATTTTTTGTTATAGATGATAAGAATTGAAAAACAAATAGATACTGAAGATAATATATTATATATGCAAATTATAGTATTAAATATATTGTAAGCAAAAATAGAATATTATTAGTATTAAATATATTATATAATAAAATTATTAATATTAAATAAAATACAATTTTATGAATTACTAAATATTCAGTATAAAAATACTATGTGAATTGTAGGTTAAAACTTAATCAAGTGGCAATCTAAATTAATATTCAATATAAACTTTTAGTTAAAAGATTTGTCAAACTTTAACCAGATTTCAGCCATAATTTGGGCTAAATTTGTCTATACAAAATCTAGCCAAATTGGACTATTTTAACTAGTGATTGTATTTACAATAAAAAAATTAATACATTAAGTAATAAATTTTATAAATATAAGGTGAAATGGAATATTATAAAAATGAATTATAGTAATAAGTGTAAATTAGAAATATTGCATTATTTATTTTTATTTCAATTGCTATAGATTTAAAATTTTTCTATCTTTACCATGAAACTTAATACTTTATATTATTATCATATACACTGGTTAAAAATTAATATATCAGATAGCAAATATGCATCAGATATATACCCAATATGTGTAGTAAAAATGCAAAAAATCAGGTACTCGATATGTGTAGGTATATTTGTTTATTCACAGATGGCAGATATGGGTGACAATGGCAATGGCTATTTTTACCAATTCTACAAATACATCAGCTAAAATTGTATTTTGAAATTTTATATTTTTTACTACTTTTTTTTACTGGAGCAATGAAATTCCAAAGTTATTCTACAAATTGCTGATTATTAATCAAATTTTTAATTGCATTTACATGCACAAAAATTTGTGATTCTTGTTCAAAAACTTAATAATTAAAATAATATTTAATTATAATTGTATTAATTTTATAAGAATAAAATAAAAATTTAACAGATCAGATGTTATTTTTATTTCTTAAAAGAGATTTACAATAGTTCTATACTATTGATCTTATTTTTGTAGAAGTTTTTAAATTTTCACCAATAGTAAATATATGAAATATTTCTTCTCTAAGAGTAGCATCTGCAAAATAAGAATTCTTAAAAAAACTAATTATTTTTTGACAATCTGAAAGTACTTTTTTTTTTACCTAAAGGTAGTTACAAATATCACTTAAAATAAGTTGGATATGATATGCAATGCATCTCATGAAAATACTTATTTGCAACTTGCCATTTATCAGCCATTATTGCAGATTCTGCATTTGTGATAATAGCAGAAAATTTTTTGGAACTAATTTTTTCTAAAATTTCTAGCATTTTTCTATGCTGTATGTAAGAAACTTAATACATCTTCTAATGAATAAATGTATTATTTTCATTTAGACGTCATTATAATAAATACATAAATTAAATGCTTCAATGAACTTGCCCAATCATTAACCCCTTTAATAAAAAAAAATTTAATGTATTTAATAAAATTTATATTAAAATGTAATATTAATAAAAAAAATACTTACATAATGTAGGATTTTTTGTTTTTACCAATTTTTTTTGATTTTTAAGGTAATATTTGCAAGTTCTCCATCTAAATGAGTAGTTGCAAAAGCAGTTTATTTAGGTGAGTTGTATCCACTATTTAAAGATTTAGTAAAATCATCAAAGTATAGAAAGTCAGCTACAACAAAAGGTATTCCTGAATAGACAAACTATCTGATAAGTGCTTCATTAGTCTAATTACTCTTTACTTCATCAATTTTATCATCATTATAAAAGTTTTCTAAAGTTGTCTGACTATTAGATATTTTTCATTTTTTATTTGATGATATAGATAAAGTTTCTGAAGATTTATGCTCATTATCAATTTCTTGAAAAAAATTTAGCTGAATATCTTTAGGTACACATTTTTTGCATTTTATTGCAAAATAACTCTTCATTTCATTTGCTTTTCTTCAATTCTATAAAGAATACAAATTGCTCTTTAATGTTTTTCTTTTTTATTATTAATTTCTGCAAAAAATTGTCATACAGTATGTTCCCTTTAAGTCATCTTCCAATATTTGGTAATGGTATTTCTTTGTTTAATTGATTAGATGGAAGGTTTATTTCACTTGAATGTTCACTATTCCCACTTTTTGAACTCTATACACTTGTATCCTCTCTAAAATTATTATTTAACTAATCTATCTCCAATTATATAATAATATTAATTACCAATAAGATACATGTTCTATTGTATATAACAACAAAGATAGTTATAACCTACATGTTAATTGTTAAACATGCAAAAAATTTTTATTTTGATATTTTCAAAATAATATTTAAAGGAAATTCCATATTAAATTTATCTATTTGTCTATTAAATTTGGGATTTGTCTGAATTTGGCCATTTGGAATTATGACTATCCAAACTAGGTTTTTCCTGTTTTTCCATCATGGGATTTTAAAAGAAGCCAGAAAATTCCATTTGTCCTGGTATTTTTACTGAGCAAATCCCAAACTTTTAGATTTGGATGGCAAGTATAGTTACAACACATATAAATTAGATTTCTCTATCCCAGTAAATAGTTTTTGTATAAATTTGTACTAAATGGGTTCATCCATATATAATTGGCTCTAGATTGGCTTAAATTTGGATTATTTTTTGCATAAATTTGAGCTAATTTTAAGCCAATGAGCCTGTTTGGTATAAATTTATACAAAAACTATTTACTGGGTATATGAAATGATCATTTAAATCAAAAATTTTATGCTATTGTAATTTTACTAAGCTTGAGAACTTTTTTTTTCAATTTAAGGCCATTTTACTAATAGTAAGTTTTTCTTGACCCAAATTATCTATCTTGGTTTGCATGATAATAGAAAAAGCTATAAGATTTTTTATTTCAAATAATATATGCATTTTTACTAATATACTCATAATTATATATTGAATAATGTGATGGAAATATGCATAATAATGGAAATAATATATTAGGCTTATTGTCAAATAGGTATAAGAGATTATACCCTTCAATACTAGCTTCTTTACTATGACATAGTAGTAAAAGAAAGGGAAAAAATACAGTCTGCCTTGGCCAAGTAATAGAAGAAGATATGAGTAGAAATCATAATCTTAAATGAAAAGCATTTAATACTAGAGTGGTACAATCAGAAATGTGGAGTAATGTCTCTATTAGTTCAAATTCAGCTTCAGTGATTTTACTATTTATGTCATTATATTTTTTGATTTTTAGCTCTGGAATATCTAATAGAGGGCTTTCTATAACTACTGGTTTATTGCATCATTGCAAGTGAATCATAAAGTTAAAGATAGTTCTATTATTTAAATGAATAGCTTTTTTCATACAAATATGATCTCTGGTTTCTTTAATGAATTTTGGCATTCAAGGAAAATGATCATTTATTTGTGATGTTATTAATAATACCTTTTCCTTACAATCTTTCTGGAAGTTTTTTACAAATAAGCTCAGTGAATACTGCAACCTAATCAATGTTTGAAAGTCTCATGCTGAAAGTTGAAATATGAAGAGGTGTGTTTTAATCTGATTGTCCAAAAGTTTGGGTGTGATAGTATCTAATATATCTTTTGGCAAATCGAAATCAATGACAGGATGAAGTGGCTTATTGCCATCAATGATTTCATGTAAGGAGTGGCCTTTACAAGCTGAGAGTATGGCTTCTATTCCATCCTCATTGTCTGCGCCAAGGAAATGTCTTGGTCTAACACTATCATCACAAATTTTGAGTCATTGACTGATATCAATGGCTTTAAACCACAATAGTATGAGGCAGGCGCATTGAGGAACTCTGAAAGCTTGGATTGGGTTATTGTAATATATCAGATGACTTTTTGTAGAAATACTATATGTGTCCAGAAAAAGTTTAAAATAAAAATTAATTCCCAACTAAAAAGTATCTGATATCAATTTATAGCAAAAAAGAAATTATCTTAAAAGATGGCATTCTATCGCTGTGAATACATTCTAAGAAACGGGAAAGTTTGTGGATGAGGAAGTTATAGACTTGAGGGATGCGGATATCACTGGAAATCCCCAACGTGTTCCATGTAAGGAGTGTGGCAAGATTACATCCTCTACCTATGGTATGTGCAAAAAGCATGTGGGAAAGTACCAAAATATGGAATACTACTATTGGCAAAAGCTTGCAAAAATTCAGGATACATCCCAGCAACCCATCCTAGAAAATTCGTCCAAGTTTTCTAGGACGAGCTAGGATGGAATCTTGGACAGAAAAATATAGCTAAATGGTGATTTAAAGCCGAATTAAAGGGAATTTGAATACCCGTCCAATTGTCTAAGAAAAAATCGAGATTCTTTA
Source organism: Rhizophagus irregularis (assembly GCF_026210795.1). Taxonomy (NCBI): domain Eukaryota; kingdom Fungi; phylum Glomeromycota; class Glomeromycetes; order Glomerales; family Glomeraceae; genus Rhizophagus; species Rhizophagus irregularis. Next base: position 2,074,572 of record NC_089434.1, read on the forward strand.
CTTTTTTTTCAATAGGGAAACTAACATATATCATCCATATAATGGTATACACCATAAACATATAGCTACGATTTTTCCTAGAATCTTTATTTTACTTGGACAACTAGGACAACTAGGACGTAGGTTAAAACGAAGAAAGAAGCTTTTCTCCCGTCCTCCCTATAAAAAAATTTTATCCGTTATTTCTGTAAAAACTCCGTAAAAATGAGCCTTTCACGGATCCATTCACGGAAAATGTAAATAATTCGATAAATTCCGGGATATAAGGTATTAATTCTGGAAATATGAGCCTTTTACGGGAATATAAAAAATGGATCGATTTTTTTAGTTCCCGTCCTAGTAACTGTGACAACTTGGACGCAATTTTCTGGAATTATTTTCTCAGCCTAACATGAAAAAAAACTGTGTTGCTATATTAAAGTTATGTAAAAAATAATTATTCTGAAATGTATACAACAAAAATAAATCCTCCTAAATCTTCTTTCTTTTATATGTTTTTTTTTATTAATATTATGCCATATTTTATATTTAAGTTTCATGTAAAATGAGACGATAATTTATTTATTAGCCAACGGCTAGCCGGTTAAGAGTAAAATACATATTATTTTATACAGTACATATATAATAAGAAAAAATAAACTTTAATCTAATCCCGGTATTAAATTACTAACCAAATTGGGAATCCAAATATGATTCGTAACTTATGCCAAGAGATTCGTCATAACCATCATCGTAATCGTCGTAAGTACTTAAGTAATTGTCTTCATCTTCTGAAAAATAATAATCGAGTTCTTTAAACATTTTAATCATGGCGTTGGCACAAATATATTGTAACTTTTTAGGATCATTTGTCCGGCGACTAACTCGTGGTTGAGTTATAATCAGAGATTGTGATTCCATCAAAGATTTATCCAAGTGAAAGTAAAACTTTAAAGGGATTTCGTCATTTTTGTTAAAATGCCAATGTTCGGTCAAAATCTTTGAATTTTTCGAAACTTTTAAACGATAACTTTCGTTTTTAGTACCTAAAATCTCAGAAACCTGAGGTGAAGGGCTTGTGATGGCAAATTCGACCAAATTGGAACACCTTTTCAACCACTCCCAATCACAACCGTTGAAGTTCCATTTTACAAGTTCAAGACGTTTGAAGGACTCAAGTCGGGACTGAAATGTTTCGAGCAGCGATCTCCCAGATCCGCTTGGAAATACCAATCGAAGGTTCAAGGGACGCGTTTGAGCAGATAAAAGTTCCTTAAGATGATTGATCGATTCTTCGGCACGTGGAACGGAAGTATCATGAAGATGAATATCCAAATGTGACTAAAAGAAATGTATGATTTTAAAGATGCCATTAGGCGTACTACAATGTCAATAATGAAATTTTTTTATAGGTATAGTACGTACATTTAAAGATACTAACATATCAGTTCAGCGCAATTTTTTGCCAATGATTTCATAACATTATTTTTGGGGAAAGGGGTGTGTATTTCAACGTAATTGAGGGAACTGAACATTGAGGCATAACATGGTGCCGTCCACAATCTATAAACTCTTTCATTATTCGCACCAGTATTATCTATAATAAAAGTTTTTAGGCGAATCTCATACTTTGTTAGCATTTGAAGTATTGCTTCAACTTTCTTAGCCATTTCATACATTTTTAAACAAGCCAATAAGTTTGTATAATTGAGTTCTTTGATAAACAATGGGTAATCGAAAAAAGGCTTTTGAACCGTTTGCTGCGTAGACTTTTCTGCCGTTTCAAGAAATGATTCATAAACCTTCAATGCGGTGGTACTCCTCTTCATTGTAAAACTGAATGGAGCCTTCCAATACATTGGAACAGTGGCTCGACACCATTCTCGGTTAACCAGAAGTGCCGAATGTAAGTCACGGGCACTGAAATCTTCGATGACCTTTGCAATAACATCTACCATTGATATTAAAAAGAAAAAAAACCTCTATCTGGGAAAGATGTCGGGCGGCAAAAAGTTGAATCTTGAACAATCGGCTTTTATTTCTCTCATTATTTTACCATATATAGCCAACTCATTTGAATCATGTGTTACTCTCACAATGAAAGTGTAACCATTGCTTGTTTATACATCCCTGAACTTTAAGTTTGTTTCATTCTAATTCATTCTAAGCAATTATAGTCTAATCATATAAACCACATAAAAAATCTCTTTCCCGACGAAATATACTGCTTGCCAAAATTAGCACTGCAGATTTACTGCGCCACCCAACACGATTTTTTTTGGTATGGACAACCAAGAGGCCAGCACCCTCAACATAGAACCAAGCGTCTAAACAGATAGGTCAGCCAACTCGATACACTATAGTTTACTAATTAATATATACCAAGACATCATAGTATAATGACTAATGATATGTATCAAGACACCATAGTATAATGACTAACATGTTCTAGGACATTATAGTCTGAATCAAGTGGAGCATATTAGTATTATTTATTTCATGGGGAGTTGGAAATAAATGGGTAATCCCCTGGAGTGTGTCACTCATTAAATATTAATTATTTTAACTATTTTAAACTAAAATTAGTAATTTCCCGGCTACCTATATGAGACTGGGAAATAACTAAACGAAGATTCCCGGTCATTTATAAACACTCGCAATTTTTAAAAATTAGTATGAAGGTGATCATGAGTGACACTTAGTGCTTACATTATTAATATTTGAAAGAATAGAATTAACTGTTAAGCTTTCATTTTAATACTTTATTATTATATTTTAAGCAAATATATGCTGCAGAATTCTCATTGAATCTCTCACATATTTATAACTTTTGCGGTTATACAAAAAGATTCTAATAGAAATTAATCTTATAATTCCTCCATTTTCTTTCTTTTAATTCTGAATTTTCTAATTTCTTTTCTCTTCATTTCCCCTTTCATTTCTTCATTCAGTGGAATATAATAAATGACCGTTTACTTATTTCCCAGCCTCATATAGATAACCGGAAAATTACTAATTTTAGTTTAAAATGGTTAAGTTTAAAATAGTTAATATTTAATGAGTGATACGTTCCAGAGGATTACACATTTATTTCATGGGAAGGGAACATTAGGTTTTTTTCCCTTCGGAAAAAAAACCCAACTTCTCATGAAATAAATAATACAAATGCCTGCACGTAATTACATTTATATTTATTTATAGTCATTTATATTTAGTTTGTTTATATTTATAGTTTGGAAGAAATAATAAGAATATGTAAAAAATTAATATTTAAGAAGATCAGAATATTTAGGATTATTTAGAATATGTTAGTGAAATGGCAAAATATATAAAAGCAAGTAGAATTTGAAAAATCTATAGCTGTTTTAGTTCAATATTATTAAATAAAAATATTAATTATTAAAAGTTATTTTGAATATGCTTATAATTTTGCTTAGGATTTAATTAATATTAAAATAATAAGTTCAGATTAATATGCTTAAGGGAAATTATTGAAGTTTAAAAGTAAAGTTTATAAAGAAAGAAATAATACTGTTAAGTTGAGACAAACTATCCAAATTTGAAATCATTATAAGTAACCAAAAGGTAGTGCTGCTACCTAAAACTTATTTAACAATAAAATTCAAAAATCTGAAACTCAAAAACTTTATTTTTAATGAAAAAATTGGTAAATTCAAAACTTTTCTAAATTATAATTAGTTCCAGAAAATATAAAAACAGTTTAAGCAATTAATTTTATTATAAAAAATAGTTTTGGCAAGCATCCTTACCAAAAGGATTTAATATTATAAAAAAGAAATTATATTATTAAATTGAATACTTTACTAAAAATGGCCAATTTTTTGAAATGATTTTGTAATAATTTTAAAATACTATAAAAATACATTTAATACATCAAAATGTTTTTATTATATTTTTGCTATTATTTTGTAATTGTATTGTATCTAGGTCTATAAAAATAACTCAAAATAATATCACAATAATTTTTTAATGTTTTTGTTATTATTTTATTATTATAATATAATTAACTTTGATATTATTTTAATATTTTAATCTCAAAAATACCTTAAATATATCTTGATATATTTTAAAAATTTTACAAAATAATTGCACAATTGTTTTGAAAGCCATTATATCTAGGTCTATAAAAATATTTCAAAAAATTGGTCATTTTTAGTAAAGTATTAATGTTGATATGAAAAAAAACTAATAAAGATGAAATTTAAACTAAGTATATTAAAAGTTGTTGTGAAAAATATTCATTTAATTTATTAACAGATGGCAGATGTTAGTAATAACATAAAGGTACTGTTAAAAAATTTGCAAAATAAAAAGTATTAGATTTTATATATTATTACCAACATCTGTTATCTATTAATAAATAATAATAATATTCTTTAATTTCAATATACTTAGTTTCTTATATTTTTCTTTAATACTACTTTTAAAGTATTTCCATTATTATTTTTTATTTATACAATCAACCTCCTCTATAATCATATCTCTCAAGTCCATTCAATAGTATGATTATAATGAAGTATACCTATTGGTAAATATAATCATATACCTCTCAGGACCATTTAATAGTATGTTTATAATAAGATATGTCTATTGGTAAATATAATTATACCTTTAGGACCATTCAATAGTATGATTATAATGAGATATGCCTATTAGTAAAGGTATTAATTCAGTATAATAAATATAATTATATATATAAAATATTTACAAAAACATTTATCTGTTAAAGATATTATGAAAATTTTTGAAAAATGCTTACAAAAACAAAATTTTAGTTTAATCAAAATTCAATCTAAAACTATTTTTTATAATAAAATTAATTGTCTAAACTATTTTTATGTTTTTTTAAAACCAATTATAATTTAGGAAAGTTTTAGATTTACCAATTTTTTCATTAAAAATAAAGTTTTTAAATTTCAGATTTTTGTAATTTATATACTTATACAGGAGGAATTTTATATTTATTTATTGTAATACAGGACTGATAATTGGTGTAATTATACTTATACTAATTTTTTTATTTATTTATAGTATGATTAGTTGAGACCCTATATAAACAATATAACTGTACAGGATACAAATAAATGAGAGTCTTCCACTCCCGCTGTGCAATAAGAATGTTCAAGCACACTTGTGTCAAATGACACGCCACACTAAAAAAGAAATAAAATAAAAACAAAAAAAAACAAAATGGAAAAAATAAAGGTAAAAGCTGATAATAAAACTACCCTATAACTACTACACTCCTAAAACTATGCCCACTAATCATTCTGTACTGAATTCCTCAAGATATTCCTAATTTTCTTAACATTAATCTAATTTCAGCTAAAACAGTTAGTTTGTCGATGCTGTCTAAACTTTTGTCAATTTTCTTGGTTCGCTTAGTCTTCTTATATTTTTTATCTGGCTTGAATGTATTAGTATTATTTTGAGATACCTTGGAATTATCATCTTCCTTCACCTTCTGATGCTGGTTCCTTCTTTACTTTAAGTTAAGGGTATACAGTCAACTCTCTTTATAGTCACACATTTGGGACAGTCCATATTTGGTGATTATAAAGAGATGTGACTATATAAAAAATTTCTTATATTTGTATATTATAATTCCTGCCAAAAATTAACATAATTTTAGCCAGAATTATACTTAAAACTTTATTGTATCATAACTTCGCCAATATTAATCGTAGAGAGATGATCTTACAACCATTCGATTCGTCTTGATGAGACGGTTCTAATGGTATAAAATACGTCGAAATCCAATCACTAGATTAATTTCCGAAATTAAAAAAATATTAATGGTTTTTGTGTAATAACTCTGCCAATATTAATCGTAGAGAGATGTTCTTACCGCCATTCGATTCGTCTTGATGAGACGGTTCTAATGGTATAAGATACATCGAAATCCAATCACTAGATCAATTTCCGAAATTAAAAAATATTAAATGGGTTTTAAGTAATAACTCCTTCAATATTGATCACAGAGAGATGAGCTTACCACCATTCGATTCGTCTCGATGAGGCGATTCCAACGAGCTATAAATCGTCTTTTTACAATCACTAGGTACTGAGAAATCTAGCAAAATGTTAAATGGCGCAGTAAACGTAAATCAAGAAATATTATAATGCCGATGTTCAACATTTTGTTGAATAACTCGTCAGCCAGTGATCGGAAAAGGATAAAACTAAACTACTCTCTCCCGTTCTGCTCACTTGACAATATTTACGAAAAAATAAAAAATTTTTTTCAAAGTTTTTTATTACTTTTTCTTTATATTTTCTTTATTTTAGATAACTACGACACTTTACAAAATGACTACAGACAAGAAAAAGAAAAACAACAAGTCTAACAACGATACTACTTCTAAACGTCCTGCCTCTAGCTCTCCAGCAGGCAACGTTTCTGGTCAAGGTTCCTCTATATCTGGCCCTTCGAACACCCCACCTTCGACCACCTCTACTAATAAACGTACCAGAGTCAGCGCCGAAGACTCGTCATCGGATGTTGATAAACCTCTCACGCCTCCTGGCCCTGTTGAGACAACTTCCGCTGAGATACCTTCTCAACCCGATACCTCCTCTCTCGATGCTTCGCAGCACGCCCCTGCTAACAACAACGATAAAGGCAAAAGCCCTGAAATTACTCCCGCAGTCTCCTTCCCTGAACGTGCTGCCTCTCCGAACGCGTCCCAAGCTGCAGTACAATCTCAACCTACACTTTTCTACGCCTCGGCCGCTCCTAATGACGTCGATGGCTTTTGGAATCACTTCGCTTCGAACCGCGACGCGTGTGACGCGGTTGATCGACAACTTTCCCTGTTCTCCTCTTATGGTAGTCGTGCCACGTGTAGTGGATCCAACGATTTGAAGAGGATCATCGTCCACTTCCGAAAAAAGGAAGATCTTGACAAAGCCACAGCCTCCCCTATGGATTCTTTATTTGGCTTGCATTTCCATGCATATGACCCCCAGGCTATTAAGGCTGATGAACACGCGCGTACCCTGGTGGTTACCGATATCCCCCTTTTTCTAACTGACGCTCTTTTGCGTGGTACCTTTTCTCGTTACGGCAATATTACTCGTTGCCATACCCGTTTATCTAAACTTTATCGTACTGCATACATTACCTTTGAATCTACTGGTGCTTTACAGAACCTCGACTCTACCTGGGGCGTCCTTTGTGGAGGACATTGTTTGCGTATCTGCCCCGCTACTTTTCAGCTCCGAACAACGCGCTGAAAGACGCGCTTATGTCGCTTTACTTGCCGGTCTCCCGCGTGGCACTATAGCGGTCGATCTTGCTGAAATTGCCGATGAAATTTCCGCTAAATCTATCAATGTTCCCTTCTCTATGAATTCTTACAATCCCAAACCTTACGCCTATTGCCATTTTGCCTCTGAAACGGCTATGGAAAATGCTAAATCTATTTCATGCGCCCTCAAGAAAGTTGGCCTTACCTGGCATTCTCCGGATGAAGTCACTTCTCTTTGTCATCGATGTGGTCGTCCTAATTGTAACCCTGATCGATGTGGTTCTTCATCTAGACCTAATCGCCCTTCGCCCTTTGGCAATCTAATGATAAATTACGTGCTTTATATAATAAGCATCTACCTCCTTCTCATCCTGCTAAACGACATAACCGTTTTGCCCGCCCTGATAACAATAATGATGGACAAAGCCGTACCAACGCTTCTCGCCATCGTTCTAAGTCCAGACCTAATAACAGACAACAATCTCGTTCTCGCTCTCAACGTCGCCCATGGAATCGCGACAACCTTAATCACAATAATAATAATCAACGTCGTCGTATTCCTGATGCAAACGAACTTGATTACTATATTGATGGCATAGATGTTACATACCCTGCTCCTCCTACTGTGCTTACTGATTGGAAATCTATTGGTGCTGCTCTTGAAAAAGTAGTTGAAGAATTAGCCCTTCTTACCACACAATTTGCTTCTATGAACAGCCGCATCACTAATTTGGAATCTGCTATGGCTGCTCGTACTCCTATTCCTGGCCCCTTTGTCGCTAAACCTCCTTCCTACATCCCTTCCTCTATGCAAGGATGGGATGATACAGTGAATCGAAATGATAATAATGTCCTCGTTGATGTTAATTCTCCTCCTTTGCAATCAACAAGTGGTTTTTCCCCAATTCCTCATTTTGCTCCCATTCCACCTTCTAACGTCACCTCTTCCTCTCCTATTGATATGGAACAGCGACTCTCCTCTCTTTCTGACACTGTTGCCTCTTTGGCTGGCTCGATTAAAGAAGGAATCCAACAAAACAACCTCATCCTAGCTCGGCAACAAGGCCAAGCTAATCAATAATTGTTCTCTTTTTCCCTCTTCTTTATTACCGATTTATCAGGGTGTAATAATGATAGACAACAATAAATATAATTTTTCCCCTCACCCCTCTCCCCTTATTAAATTTGGTCAATTAAATGTTAATGGTTTATGTTCCCCAGTTCGACAACAACATTTGCTTAATTTTTTTCTCCACTCCTCTTTTGGTGCTTTATCTATTAATGATACGCGTCTATCCCCTTCAAATGCTAAATTTATTTTTAAAAATGAACACTCCCAACATCACTTTAAGTCCTATTGGGCTTGTTCATCTTCTTTTCGCCCTCATGATGGTGTTGGTATTTTGTTACGAAATCCCCTTCATAAACATGTTCAAACAATTGATCCTTGGAACGGTCGACTTCTTAAATTAGACTTGTTCTTTCATCAAACTAAAATTTCTATTATTTCTATATATTATCCCCCTTCTGGTTCCGTTCATCAATCTATTTGCAATGATCTTATTGCCAAACTTCTTTCTTGGCTCGATTATGCCCGAGCTAATAATTATTTTGTAGTTATTCTTGGCGACTTCAATGCTGATGTAATCGCTCATTCTAATCATTCACCTAATCATTTTAAGCTTCTTCGCTTGCTTTCTTCTCGGTTTTTTACCGATCATCAAGCTCACTCCTCTACAAATGGTCCTGATCCCACTTTCTTTCATGATAATGGATCTTCTAGACTGGATTATATTTGGTCTTCACCTGGTTTTCCTGCCCCTGGTCTTTTTTCGCAAGTGGTTACTTGCCCGGATCTCATTGATCGTCCTTTTACAGATCACAAAGTTCTTTCAACTGTTTTTGACTTTAGTTCTTGCTTGGCTATTTTGGCTAAATCTCGTCTTAAGCAAAAACATGAATTGCGTACTATTTTCTCTTACGCTTCCACTTCAGTTGAACAATGGAATAATTTTACCACTGAAGTAGATGATTCTCTTGGAGTTTATTTAGATAGACAATATCACCCCAATTTTGATTTCTCCTCTCTTTCTCTTGATCGTATGTGGCATGCATTGAAAGCTGCCATAATTAGTGCTGCAATTGAAACTTTACCCTTTCAAAAAGTCTCCAATACGCACCGACATTCATACTCTCCTGAATTAACTAAACTTATTGCTATTAACAAGTTTTTAGATCGATTTTTATATCGGCTTACTACTCGTCGTTCTAATCGGCCTACTCAGATTGCGCAAATGTCTGCTGCTTTGCCCTCCCATCTTGAAAATCTTGCATCCTTACTCCCTGATTACTCAGTTCCTACCTATTCTACAACCCCTGTATCTGTATTTAAATCGTTTTTACGATCACAGAAGAATTTAGTTTCTGCCTTTTTATCTACTAAATTCGCCCAACACCTTACGGACTCAGTGGAATATTATACTGCACTACGTGACGAACACTTTTCGAACTCGCTTGGCACCTTCATAGATTCTGCCCTATCAGTAGAAAAACGCTCGATTGTTCTTGATCGTGTCCTGGTCGTACTGGACTCAACTCCTACTTTATTAACGGATCCTTCGGACATTAAACAAGCTGCTATTTCTCATTTTCAATCAATTGTCTCTCCTCCGTTGGTCCGCTATTCTTCCATCACTTCATTTCCCGCCCGATGGCAACAAGCTTACACTCCTCTTACAAATGTGTCTGCTTCATTATATGATCCTGTTTTGGCGCCTATTTCCCTGCAAGAATGGTCTGCTGTGATTTCCTCCATGCCAAACAACAAAGCTTCCGGCCCTTCAAAAATTTCTTATGAGATGATTAAACATCTGTCCGGTGAAGCCTTGGATTTCTCTCTTTTACTGGCCAATACCTGCCTTTCCCGCGGTGATATTCCTGCTGACTGGCGTGAAGCTGTGGTTTATCCTATTCCTAAACCTCACGATTTTGATGCTCAACTTAAGAACACTCGACCTATTACTCTTCTGGAAACTGTTCGAAAATGTGTAGTTAAGGTCGTCACGAATCGTCTCTCCAACATTCTTGCTGATAATAAAGTTCTGCAAGGTGGTAACTTTGCTGGCTTACCCGGTGGTTCTACTGACGTCCCTATCAAAATGCTTGATGCGATTATCCATCAACATAAACATGACTCTACTGATGATCAGGAACTATGGATCGTTTCTCAAGATATCTCTAAAGCTTTTGATTCTATGGATTTAAATATGCTCAAATTAGCTTTAGATAGGTTACATATCCCTGCACTTTTAGTGCGATTTATTTTAAATCTTTTTACACGATGAAATAATAAGATAATTACTTGTCATGGTGATACAGCTGCTTATAGAGTACGTGTTGGTATCGATCAAGGAGAAATCATTTCCCCTCTCCTTTGGGTTATTTATTTGGATCCCTTACTCACTGTTTTGAATCAAGAAGCACGAGATCCTTTTATTTTAAAATCTTCAGCTCTTTTAAATTATTCTCCACTTGAATTTGAACAACATTCTTTACCAATTTCACATTTAACGTTTATGGATGATTCTACACTTCTTGCTTCTTCAAAATCTGGCATAGAAGACCGTCTTTCTATTACTGCTGAATTTTATACTTTAAATAATGTTCAAGCTAATTCAGCAAAATATGTTCTTCTTTCATCTTCTTCGCCTTCTTCAAAGATTATTTTTGAATTTTTACCTTCTTCTTTAGTTTCCGATATTTCTCTTTCCCTTTCTTCTTTATCTCTTAATACTTCATTTCGCTTTTTAGGCGTTTGGTTTTCTTTATCTGCCTCTTCTGATTTTGTTCTCAAACAAGCGCGTTCCATGGTTAAAGATATGGCAGCTCTCCTGGACCAAAGAAATTATTAGCTCAGCATGTGGCGTATCTCTATAATGCTGTCCTTCTTCCGCGATTGGAATTCCGTCTTCAAACTACCCTTTTCTCTGAAAGTACTATTCAATCAATTGTCAAGCCCCTGTTTTCAGTACTTCGAAGAAAAGCTGGTCTTGCTACGACTACTCCGTTGCCCTTGTTATTTCTTAAACTTCCCTTTTCGATTCAAAATGCTTTCTATCGCTTTCTTTCCTCCCATATCGCATCTTGGCAAAAAATTTTCATTCACCCCGATTTCAAAGATTTTGCTCTTTATGCTATCTCTTATCTTCAAGGATATTTGGGTGCTGAAAGTTGCCCGACTACTATTAACTTAGAACCATGGTCGCAGATTGTTTCTTTAAGAACGCACACTTTGTTTAATTCGTTATTGTTTTCTTCGCGTTTGAACATCACGTGGTCTCTTTCCTTCCGGCCTCCGAGGCACGATCTACAACCTGCTCTGCCACTCCGATCTATTCTACCTCATTCCATTTTTCAATCGAGTTGGAAACTTTGGAAAAACTTGAATATATTTGTGCTTGCTCAGCTGGTTTCTCCTTGTGGACGTTATCTTATGAATTGGCCTGACCTTCGTTATCTTGGCATCGTTGGTCGTAAAGGACGGATCCCTAATTGGTTTACTTTTATCAATAATAATTTTCTCTCTTCTTCTTCTTCTACTTTACTTTTATCTTCATATTTTATTAATTTTTCTTTTACTTTAGCTTCTCCTTGTTTATTAGATCATACTGTTAAAGATTATTCCTTTTATCCTCAATGGGCTATTACTTCGACTCGCTACTCATACTTTATCTGTTGGTCGTGTGTGTATCACTTATAAGAAACAAAACTCGGCTATTATGTCTCATTGGCTTCCTGTATCTACCTCGGCTGATGAACGATCCTATGACCCTTGTCCCGGTTGTGCTCTTAACATTCCCGCCTTATCCATGAAATCTGCCATCAGACAACGCTGTAATAGCGAAAAATGCTTTTTTAATGTAATCCTATCGGATACTGTGGGCTATCCTACTAGAAATGCCAAAGTTTTCGCGGCTTATCTCCCCATTACTCTATCTACTTCATGGAGTTATGCAACCTCCTTGGCTCTCGTTCATTTTTCGAACGCGTCTCCCGCTCTTTCTCCTCTTTTTAAGGATAGTATCGATAGAATTGAAGACACCATTTTACCACTTTCAGTGCAATCTTTATACACTGATGGTTCGTTCCATCCTGCCAATGATTCTTCGCCTTCTTCCATGACTTCTGCTTGGATTGCTCTTGATGATGATGGACTTGTTCTGGAATCTTCTTCCATGCATCTCCCTTCTTATTTTCCTTCCGCGTTGCGTTCTGAAATTTCTGCTGTTCTATTAGGATTGAATGCCCTTTTCCGTGATTCATCAATCTCTATTTATACTGATTGTAGTCAGTTAATTTCACTATGGTCACGGTTTGTTGATCTTTCCTTTCTCACCGAAGTTCTTTCCGAGAACCTAATCATCTTCTTTGGCTTTCTATTTGACAACTTATCATGGATCGTAATCTTAATGTCGATTTGATTAAAGTCCCTGCTCATGGCGATGATATCTACAATATACAAGCAGATTCTCTGGCAAAAGATGCTCATTCGTCTTTACAACCCACTACTCTACTTTCAACATTTTGTTCTGCTCCATGCTTGTTGACTTTTAACTCCCTGCCTATTGACGTGAATATTCGACATTTTCTCCGCTCTATTGCAGATGCTCGTGCTCTTTTATCTTTCTGTTCACTAGCGCGTTTTACTGCTCTTGGTTCTCCTTCACTTTTTGATTGGGCTGGTATATATTTTTGCCTTTCACAAATTAAAGGTTTTGCTTCACATAGGAATGGTCGTCCTGAATTTTGGATCTTCCGCATTAAACTTCTTTTGGATATGTTGCCTACCTTAACTACTCTTCAACAACGCAAACCTTACTTATATTCTCCTGACTGGCTCTGTCCGCAGTGTAATTCTGCTCCTGAAGATTTGAACCATCTTTGGACTTGTCCTTATATTTTACCAGATTTAAATCCCTGTTTAACACACCGGTCTGAAGTCATTAAATTTAGAGATTCTTGTTTATCTTCTTTCCTATCCTTGAAATCTTTGGATATTTCCTTTCAAACTGAATTTTCTGCTTTGGATTGTTGGAATTATGAAGCTCCTTCTTCATCCTGTCTTTGGCTTACTCGAGGCTTGTTGCCTGCGCATTTAACGGCATTTTTAAATCAATACTTCCCTCTCTCTATTATATACAAGATTATTTCTCCCCTTCTTAATGACTTCCAAGTCGAATTATATGGTGAAATTTGGCTGTGTCGGAATGTTCTTTTCCATGCTTGGGAGGAGTCGCAGGGTATCTCGGCTGCTTCTAAATTACGTGGCCCATCTACAAATTCTTTTCCTAATATTACTTCTTCACAACTACACAACTCTTCTTTGGCGTCAGTTTCTCAGGATTCCTGGATTTCTTGGATATCCTCTTCTATAATTCGGGGTGGATCTTGGATTTCGCACTTGGATTTTCTGCGCCGCTTAACAGTTCAACCTCTTAGGATTTCTTTCTGGTAACGGACTGGATTTTTGGATGTTGGATAGTTGACTCACACTGGCCTTCGGGTAAAGTTGGGGTATGCGATTCTGTAATAGTTCAGTTTTTCTTTGCTTTAATTTTGTTTTAGTTTAGATTTCTTTACTTGTATGAGTCGTGAAGCTACTCTTTTTATTTTTTATTAGTTTATTTTCTTATTTTTGTAATATTGTTCGATTATTTTTCGAAGTCCAAAGTATAAATAAAAGATAAAGTCATAAGACTGTTTGCACAAGGAAAAGGATAAAACTACCACCATTCGATTCGTCTCAGTGAGACGATTCTAACAAGCTATGATACATCTTTGTACGATTATTAGATGCCAAGTTATTTAATATATTCTTTATATAACTGTGATTATAAACGGTTCTTTTTAATATAAGATTTTTGAGGATAGGTGTGATAGTGACTATAGATAGATTGTGACTATATAGGATAAATTTTAATAATAAAGTGTTTTGAACATTCAACTGGTGTGACTATATAGTAGAATGTGACTATAACGGGAGTGACTATAGAGGGAGTTGACTGTAGTACCTTTTCAATCACCTGTAAAATCAGTTAAACTGAAAGCCTTACCAATAACTTTATCCAAGTCAGCCCATGTTTCATAGTAAATTATCAATTTGCGGGTACCTCTATCTTGAATTAATTTAAATGCTTTACACCCAGTAGGTGTAAAGATTAAGTGAGCAGGGTTATCTGGGTAAAAAATTGCAATAGTGGTAAAAGCAAAAACTCCTATTAACACTGCCTGAAATCATTTCCATTCTTTCCTTTGTTTGAGATCCCAGTCGGCCAGAAACTATCTTACAGGTAAACCTTTAAGTGAAGCAGTCTAAACTTCACCATTCCATAAATCTAAAGCCATCTTGTTGTAGTCCACTAACGTGCCCAGTAAATAGTTTTTGTATAAATTTATACCAAACGGGCTCATTGGCTCGAAATTAGCTCAAATTTATGCAATAAATAATCCAAATTTAAGCCAATCTAGAGCCAATTATATATGGATGAGCCCATTTGGTACAAATTTATACAAAAACTATTTACTGGGGTGGTAATAGTAGTGTATTTCTGTTGTGATTTAAATTTAATCATAATAACATAAACCCAATCCTTTAAGTGATTAAGGACATCAAGTTGGATCCATCTGGAGGGGATATTATATACTGTAAATTCATGAACATTCTTCTTAAGTTCAGGATTATATCCAGTCATCACAGTACTAATTGTTTTGGATGCTAGTATAACTGGTTGTTTCTTGGGAGCCTTACGGCTAATACTAGATGAGCTAGTTTTTGAAATGGATACAGTTCTTTTCTTCTTTTTGTTCATATTAAGAAAAGGCGAGCTCAGTCTGTTGAAGTCACTATTTGAGTCCTATTTAACTACTTCCACATAGGAAACTCGCTTTGTTTCTTTTCCTTTAGAAGTAAAAGGTGTGGCATCTACTTTAAGAGTAATTAGCACAGTGATGGGTAACGCATCAATCTGGGCTAATTTTGACTCAATTTGTGCTACCTTCATCTGTAATTGTGATTGAAGTTCAGGGTATGCATAAATTTCCATATTCATCAAGTCATTTTTTGTGAAACTGGATGCATAATTGGATTGTTGTGATGATGTCATCAAACTTTTGTCTCAAAATTTGTTAACCTCCTGACCAAGTAAGAGTTGAAAATGTTGAGAGTACGTAAGTATAATAAAGAAAAAGTGGTAAAGTTTGTTGAGATTTCTCATTTCAAAGGTATTAAAAATGTCTTGAAATTCAAATAATAAAGTTTTATAAGAGCTAAGTCTTTATCAGCAGTATATTAACTACAGTATCTACTATCTACTATGTGTCTTTCACTTATATTATTTGCGGTATATTCTCTTAGGCCAGCCTTTAAAAAGTCAAGAAAAGAACTATCTCTGAGGTTGTTAATAAGTTATTTGACCTTTAAATAGTCAACTTAAGGTCAGGTATTAGTGCTAGAAGCCATTTTTAATGAAAAGGTTGCTAAAATTTTCTTGTGAAAAAATGGTCCATATGATCGCCAGAAAGAATTTTCCTTTTATACTTATAACTAATAAAATGATCATAGAAGAGTATTTTATATATAAAAAAATTGAAATCAAAAAATATGTGCCTTAAGAAAGGGAGTTCTTATATAGAAGATACCTATAAAAAGATTAACTGTAATTTTAAATTGCAATAGTTCACTTTAATTTTATTACTTTTTAATTTTACATTTAAATTTGAATAATTTCTCTTAAACATATTTTATTTCTCAAATAATAGTATATTCTGATAAGTTTAATAGAATTTCTATATAATGCTAAGAAATTTCAAATAAAAATATAATTATATTGTATTAATAGAATAAAATTAAAGTAGATAATAATGCAAATAAGATAGATATATTCTAGTATAAATTAAAGTAAAAATTTAATAATGAATTATTATTTAAAGATAAAAAAAATGTAATAATTTTATTAAATTCTGTAAAAATTATCTTAAAAACAAATAAAAAAAGGAAACAGATACTAATATTATAATCGCATTTAATTAATATATGGTCTGAATAAAATTATTTAATATTTTTTATAAACCTGTTTAGCAATATATGCAATAATATAGTAGTATAATTGAAATAGTAATTAGATATTCTAATTGAATTAATATTATTTAAAGTAGTAACAGAATTCTGCTTATTTATAAAATAGATTACTGGAAATCTAAGATAGTGATTTAATTCTATTTTAAAACAATTTAGATAGCAATCTAGATCTGAAAATTTATAGATTGATTTTTAATTTAAGATTAATTCAAATATATTCTAATTTGCCATTAGTTAAATTAAGATCTATTAGAATAAATTTTAATAAAGTTTTTTTTTATAATTTTATTTATAAAGATTTATAAATTAATAAAATTATTAAAATTATTAATAATTATAAATAGAGTGAATTTATTTACCGCATCCTGCGTTATAACGCATTTTTCCTTTTTTGTAAATTGTTTATGTCAATCTTTAGTTTATACACCGCACCTCCCCTTAAAATGGCAAATGATAAACATAAAAATATATATAAATTTGTAACGCAGGGTGCGGTAAATACATTATTTCTTATAAATAACTTAGTTTACTTTTACTTCTAAAACTTAAGGAATTTATTTCTATTTCTTAATTTTTAATTTGGTTATTTTCTTTTTTCTAAACACTAGTCAAAAAAGAAATATTCAGTTTTAATACAATTTGACCTATATTCGACTAGAATTAATAAAATTCGACTTCAATTAGTAAAGATCTATGATTAGACATATATTCAACCTACTAGTTGAATTATGTTAATCAAATGTTATGCGTTATGCGATACGTGTATTAAAATAAAAGTTCAAAAAAGGATGATCCTTTTTTAAATTTTTTTAATTTTCTTCCTTTCCCTTTTCCTTCATCCTAGTTTCTTTTCTTCCCCTTTCCCTCCCTTTGTTTTCCTTTTCCTTCCTTTGCTTTTCCCTTTCTTACCCTTTCCCTTTCCTTTCGTCACTTAACTTTTTTGAAAGTATACATATCATACAGGACCTCGCTTACTTATAAGATAGGTCACCCCCAAGCCTAAGGTAAAAATTATATATAAAATTCTTTGCAGATCCTACTATAAAAGGAAATTTTATGTTACATTGTTATGATTTTTTTCCTTTTTAACTAATTAACCAATAGAATTTAAGAAAAAAGTAAGGTAAAAACTATTAGTAAAGGGCTAATTTTCTATGATGACCTTTATTATAAGTAAGCGGGATCCTACATATACCTTCAAATTTTTACTTTTTTAACAAAACGTTCCACTAACATTTTCGTTTTTTTTTTTAAATTCAAGACGCCCATTTAAAAAGTTCGGGTAGGCTTTTGAAGTACAGAAACTTCAAAGATTCATAAATATGAATTCTTTGGAGTTTTTTTTATTTTTTTTTAATATGAACAGTTACTAACCGTTCTTTTTTTACTTTTTTTTAGATTCAGCCGTTTGGGTGGGCTTTCGAAGTATGAAAAAACTAAGTTTACAAAACTTGGATTATTATTTTTTATTTTTTAATTAATATGAACAGTTAGGAAGCTTACAGATATTACGTAATTATCAAAGGGGGGAGAGGGTAACCAAAATCTTATGTTATACTTAATAAAATATATAATTATAATTTGATTGGTTATTAAATCTGACAAGGGAAGGAGTAAGTTTATATTAAACTGAATATTACGTAATATATGTAACTCCTCTTACTAACTGTTCTTTTTTACTTTTATTTTAAGTTCGGCCATTTGGGTGAGCATCTGAAGTATAGAAACTCCAAATATTCATAAGTACGAATTCTTTGGAGTTTTTTTTTATATTTTTAATATGAACGGTTAATACTAACCGTTTTTTTTATTTTTTTTTAAGTTCGACCATTCAGGTGAGCTTCTGAAGTATAAAAACCCTAAAGATTTGTAGGTACGAATTCTTTGAAGTTTTTTTTTATATTTTTAATATGAATGGTTAATACTAGCTGTTCTTTTTATTTTTTTTAGATTTGGCTCTTAGATGACTACCGAAGAATGAAAAAACCAAGTTTTGTAAGTTTAAAACTTGGTTATTTTTTTTTGTTTATTTTTAATATTATGAACAGTTAGGGAGCTTACAGATATTACATAATTATTAAAGGGGGGAGGGGGATAACCAAAATCTTACGTTACACTTAATAAAATATATAATTTATAAATATTATAATTTGATTGGTTATTAAATCTGACAAGGGGGGAGGAGAGTAAGTTTATATTAAACTGAATATTATGTAATATATATAACTTCCCTTATTAATAACTGTTCTTTTTCTTTTTTTAGGATCAGATATTCTGAAGAACGGGAAAATTCCAAGATTCGTAAGAATCTTGGATTTTTTTTTATTTTTTTTAAAAAAAATATTACGAACGGTTACTAATAACCGTTCTTTTATTTTTTATAGGTTTGGGTGGACTTCTGTATTTTGAAAAATGGGAAAATTCCAAAGATTCGTAAGAATCTTGGATTTTTTTTTATTTTTTTAAAAAAATATTACGAATGGTTACTAATAACCATTTTTTTCTATTTTTTAGAATCTGATAGGTTTTCGAAGAAAGAAAAACTAAGAAACCAAGATCTGTAAGTAAATACGATTGTATGAATCTTGGTTTAATTTTTTTTGTTTTTTTTTAATATATGAACAGTTCTAACTGTTCTTTTCTTTTTTTTTAAGATCTGGCGGGCTTCTGAAAAATGGAAAACCAAGAAATTAAGATTCGTAAGTAAGTACGAATTTTGGTTCTTTTTTTTGTTTTTTTTTTAATATATGAACGGTTTACTAATAACTGTTCTTTTCTTTTTTTTAGGATCAGATGGGTTTCTGAAGAACGAAAACTTAAAGATTCGTAAATACGAATCTTTAATTTTATTTATTTATTATTATTACGAATGGTTTATTAACCATTCTTTCTTTTTTTTATAGTTCAAGTAAGCTTCCAAAAAATGAAAACCCAAAGATTTGTAAGTACGAATCTTTATATATTTTTTTTATTTTTTTTTATTATTTTGGAACAGTTTACTAACTGTTCCTTTCTTTTTTATAGGTTCAGGTGGACTTCTGTGTGGAAAAATCAAGATTCATAAATAAGTACGAATCTTGGTTTAATTTTTTTAATTTTTTTTTTTAATATTAATGAACAGTTACTAATAACCGTTCTTTCTTTTTTTTAAGTTTTGTGGGCTTCCGACCTTTGAGAAAAAAGGAACTAAGATTTGTAAGTATGAATCTTAGTTTATTTTTTTTATATTTTTTTTAACAGTTACTAATAACTGTTCTTTACTTTTTTTTAGGTTCAGGTGGGCTTCTGTATGGAAAAACCAAGATTCGTAAGTAAGTACAAATCTTGGTTTAATTTTTTAATTTTTTTTTTAATATTAATGAACAGTTACTAATAACCGTTCTTTCTTTTTTTGTTAGGCTTTGGGTGGGCTTCTGACCTTTGGGAAAAGAGGAACCAAGATTCATAAGTACATACGAATTTTGGTTTATTTTATTATTATTTTATTATTATGAACGGTTACTAACTGTTCTTTTCTTTTCTTTTTTATAGGTTTGGTGTCTTGGGTGGGCTTTTAAAGAACAAAAAAAACAAAGATTTGTAAGTAGAATCTTAATTTTTTCTGCTTTTTTTTAATATTATGGAATGATTACTAACCGTTTTTTTCTTTTTTTATAGTTTCAGTAGATTTTCAAAAGATCAAGACTCGTAAGTATATACGAATACATGAATCATGTGATTGTGAAATTGTAGATTAGCAATAATTATTTGTAATTTAGATAGATGCTAATAATAATAATATAATTAAGTATTTAATAAGTACTTTAATAAATTTGATATACAGTCAAACCTTGATATAGCGAACTCTTGATATAGTGAATTTTTCAGACAACTATAATAAATTTCCCCTTGCTATAATGAATTAACCAATCAAATCTCTTAAAATCTTCACTATAGCCCTATAGCGAAGTTGAGGTCTGGAACCTAGGGTTCGTTATAACAAGAGTTGACTGTATAATAAAATTAAAATAAATTCAGAAATAAATAGGTGGTTATTAGACTATAATTCGATTTAAGTTTTAATGTCAAATATTGGTCAATTTAAGGTCTAATTTTAGCCAAATATTCTTTCTGAATTTGAGACGATTAGCACTCTAAATGCACCCAAAAATTTAACCTTAATTTGACACAAGTTAGATCATTATTCGTAGGGTTGTGAGAGTTACGTTACATAGATTACAATATATGTAACTTACGCTGTAAGTTACATCGACCCCTTGTAACTTACATCTTATATAATATTATAAAATCGATTCCTATTAGTACAAAATTAGCATATCATGTAATCAAAATTTCCTAAATAAAATTCATAAAACAAAACACTTTATCTACTTTATTTATTTTTTCAAGAAATTAATTACATTTACAATATTATATTTAAAAAATTAATCTTGAAATTCATTTAATTCTTCATCTAATAATCCTTCCAAATCTGAATAGGATTGAAAATCTAAATCAGAAAAATCAGATTCAACATCAATTTCTTATTCATTATTACTTTTGGCAGCTTTTCTTATAGCTTTCTTTTGCAATACTTTCTCAACTCAGCCCTCTATAGTAAGTGGCTTTTCTAATGAATGTAATATTTGCAGATTTCAAAACATATAAACAATTTTTTCTACCCGCTTTTCATGCAATTTATTTCGTAACTTTGAATGAATAAATCCAAATGTAGACCAATTTCTCTCACTGGCTGCTGAAGTTGCGAGTATGGAAAGTATCTGAATGGCTATATCACTAAAAATTGGATATCTTCCTTTCATTAAATTCCATCAGTTAACGGGTTTTTGAATTACATCTCCCTACAAATGGCTATGCGCAAAACTTCCTGTTTTTCTAACATATTTGGCAAGTTTTGTTAAAACTATATTTTTATATTCTTCCCCTACTAAACTTAAAGTTTCCTTTTCAATAATAGGATCAAATATGCGTGTATTAAGGCAACTATCACAATATTATAGATCTAATTTATAAGCAACAATGACAACTGGATTCAACTGGATTGTATAAGAAGTTTTACCACCGATTTGTGCCAAATTTTTCAACTTCTTCACGAATATTTTCAGGTAAATCAGTATTGTTTCGCATATATGCTTTAAGTTGCTGATATTCAAAATATGCAGTAGAAAGAAATGTTTTATCTCCTTCTAATTTTTTAATAAAAATAGCAAAATTTTCTAAAAAATTTTGAATTTTCCCAAGATCATTCCAAAAAGTATCACTAGAAATAAGTGACTTCATTCTATCATCAAGATTAAGATGATCCTCAGCAATAGTAGATCGAATAGCTGATTTTGTAAAGAATAACTGGTTAATATAAGAATATGAAGATCCCATCATGTATCGCAAAGTAAAATCAATGCGATTTCTAAGGATGGCCCCGAAATTGATTTGGCAAAAATCCGAAATCCGAAATTTCGAATCCGAAATCTGAAATTTTTCCGAAATTAATTCATAATTTTGGCCGAATTCATAATTCCAGCCGAAAATCGTAATTCCGGTCAAAACGGATATGTCGATCATTTCTATATTTGGCAATAGCCATTACACAAAAATCGATTTTGGAATCTTGTGTAACATCGATTTCAATTTTAGGAAATTCTATAATTCCTGCCAGAATTAAGTGCATAATTCTGGCCAAATTTACATATTTAATTTCAGCATTTCGGCTGGAATTTCGGATTTCAGAATTTTGGATTTGGCTGGAATTACAGCTACGATTTCAGAATTTTGGCAAATCTGAAATATTTTAGTTTCAGGGCCATCTTTAGCGATTTCCTTTCCATATTTTTCTTTTTGTAAGCGTCGAAGTGCAGCAAGTATTACTTGATAATTTTTTTGCTTTTTCTATTATTTCCTTTATCCATTCAATACTTATAATATCTTTCATCTATAAATGAATACCATGCGCCCAACAGCCAAGAAAGATTTTTTTGGGATATTTTTGTTTTAAGATCTTCCAAGCAGCCTTTATATTTGGCACATTGTCTGTAATTATTGCACCAAATTTATTAATACCAGCATCTTTATTTCATAGTAGTTTCAAGTCCTAGTGCAATATTCTCTGCAGTATGACGTTCTTCCTTAAAAGCAGTTGCTTTAAAAAATAATGGTTTTGGCGTTAAGATCATATAGTTTACAATAGAAGTTCTTTGAATATTTGACCATCCATCGCTAATTAAACAATATGTAGGACTTTCAGATAATGCTGAATTAACAACTAATTCTAAATGTTCAAATTCTTGATCTAAAAGAGTGTTTGAAAGAGTAAAACGTGAAGGAATCTTAAAAGAAAAGCAGGCTTTTTTTAAGAATAAAATAAAATCTTCATTTTCAATTACATTAAATAAAATACTCGCCGAGCAAAAAGCCCGTATAAGAAGACTTTCTAAAATAATCTGATCTTTGGAAGTAAAAGCAAATTTGTATTCGTCGAAATGTTTGCTGTCTTTTACGTTTAGTACTTGAGGTTGTGAAGTTTCAGTTTCTACATTTATATCTTTGCATTTTTCGATATATTCTTTAAGACGAGAAGCATTTTTAGACCATATACCAGAACAAGTTTTACATGTATATTTTTCTTTTCCATTAGAATCAACAGTAACTTCATACTCAGACCAAAAATTTCCTCTTGTTTTCGGCATAATAAAATGGGTTAAACTCAAAGAAAAAAGATTTCGTGTGGCGTTGCTTAATTGATGATCAATTTGATCACTTTTTATTATTCAAATCACGTTTTAGTAAATCATTAAATCAATTTAAAAATCAGAAATTCAGAATCAATCTAATGTTATAATTGTTATAATTTTACTTACAAGCTTAAATATGTGATTCCAAATTATTCCGATATTTTTTCCAAAACCTTACAATGTAAGTTACATGTAACTTACAAAACTTAAAATGTAACTTACATCAAAATTTTTTAAAATACTGTAATTTTACAACCCTAATTATTCGACCTATATTCGACCTGATCAAATTTAGGCTGAATTGTCCTATTTTGACTAGTAAAAAGATTTTGTTCAATTATTTCATTAATATCATCATTTTGAATATTATTAAATTAATTTATAAAAATAACAATTCTTAACAGTTAACAAAAAAATGGATTTAATAAAATTAATGAATTATTTTTTTTATAATAATTGAATAAAGGAGAAAATAAATAAAAAGGATTATATAACTGTATATATAACTGTCAATTGTGTAATTATTATCAACTTTATGAGTTTATCCAATAAATGGTAACATCATTAAAATGGAAAATACTGGAAAAAAAAAACTTTATATTCATCTGGATATTTATTTGAATATCATTATCTGTATTTATCAATAGATCAATCCTTTAAAAATTATAGAATGTAAATATCTCTAAATTATGATGCATATCCAGTTGAGCAAAATAGAATCAGATTATCCTACTATAAATAGATTTAAAAAGAAAATATTACACTAAATTATTATGATTTTTTCCTTTTTAGACTAGTAAATTTGAAATTTTTCTGGAAACTTTTATTAGAAGTGAATGGGATTTTGTAGTAACTATTAACTTAGAAGATTTTTTTGCTAAACCATATTATATATATTCTGTATAACAAAAAATGTAAATTAGCTAGATATAGGTATTGGTTTGCACTAACTAATAAATTTTTTATAAAAACTTCATGCAATTGTTAGTTCAATAAACCAAATTTTTTTTATTCCTATTTCACAAATTTTTTTTAATACCACACTTGGAATAATCAAATTTTTGGAGATATGCTCTTGCATTTTTATCAGTTTCTTTTACCATCTTTTGATTAGTATAACCAATAATACCAAGTTCTTTTTGAATTGCCATTATATTCTCTTTCAAATATAAAATCAAATTATATATTTCTGCAAGTAATATATCTGTAAAAGCTTTATTGCTTTGATATTTCACTGCTAGAATAGAATTGCCATTGATGTCAAGTTCCTCCTGTATTGGTATTATACCCTCCACCAAATTTAACAACAACTCATATGTATCAGCAAGTGGTTTTACTTTCTTATTTTGATATATTGCTGTTTGATTTGCATTAGCATTAATACCAAGTTTTTTCTGAATAGCTATTATATCCTTCTTCTTATATAAAAGCACTTCATTATTGTTATTTTTCATGATTGCCTTGATATATTTAATGCAGAAACTTTGAGTCCGGAATAATGATCATCAGTCCGGACTCCGGAGAAGTGATCATTAGCTCGGAAGAATTTGCCGAGCCACATGTATGTACTTCTGTAGACAAAAAATAAGTGGAAATCTGTGCGACATTAATTTTCGTATATAACGCGAAAAGAAAATATTCATGTCTCTATTTTTTTCCCGAATAAATGTGAGAAAATGTGAAAGAGTGCCTAGTTGCAACACAGGATCTACCCTATAAATTAATATTGACGACAAAAGCATATGTTATGAAGGGCTGAGGACTTCACAATTTCAAGATCTACAAAAGCTAGCTATCTTTGCGTCTTGCGGGTAGATCATGTGAAGAGGTATGAAGATTCCGTTTACATGTGCTTTCATAACTCTTGGCATCAGGCGACGATGCTAATCACTCCTCATATCTCCTTAACTTTTCCCAGCAATATATAAAACATGTAGTGGTATGTAATTCAACCAACTTTCTCTCCCGTATGTACTGTATATGTCAGAAGTTATATATGCATGGGAGTGAGTTTTTCTTACTATGGGTCATTGTATTTAAGAAAGCAAGATGTCTTCCAGCTCCACTCTAGCTGACAGGTAAAAGACGAAGCTTGAGGAGGAAGAAATCACCAGCAATTCATTTCTCAAGATAACCGTATGGGAAATTGTGAATTTAGGGAATACGGAATGACATTAAGACAAGCATTAGAACTTGAGGATCATATTAAGGGGCTGGGTGAGTGATTAATGAGTGTTGTTATTACAGACATTATCTTTGGTAACAGGTGTTCGAAAAACTATAACAGATTTAACAGATTATCTTCCCCCTAAGAAATAGTAATTTTTTATTTGTATCATATAATGCGATAGCTTCGTATATATTTGCAAAATTATGTACTAGTTGCTGTCTCCGGCAACAATTTATTTCATAAATAAAGTATCATTATTTTATCGCATGAGAAACGGGTCACGTGTAATGATGCAATGCCTGTGCGACATAGAAACCTATATTAACGCCAGTACTTTCCTTGCCGAACAGAAAATAAATTTTGATCTCACTCCGGAAAGTAACACTATTTTTTGTCCGAGCTAACTTCGGTAAAAATGTAACGCTATACCAGAAACTACCACCTAACTATTCATGCTCGCGAGCCCTTCGGTCAGGAACTAACGTATAGTATTATTACTTTATGAAAGAATCTCACTCACAATATTGATGATAAAACGAAGCTGTTACACTGTCTTAAGGATATACGACTCAGGTGGGACCCGTCGTTGAAAGTAACGAAGCAATTCATTGTGAATATATTTCGGTAATCCTCCATGCATGTATTAATATAGTCAGAGAACTTGCTGGAAAAAATATCACTAAACCCGCAGTTCGAAGTTGTTGGTGAGGAAAATACGGGTCGTGTGGATTACGCAATCAAAGCACTTGAGGAATTAATTTACATCACGGAGAGTAAACAATATCAAATTGCTATTGGTTAGCTCATGTTAGTAAGCCTATTTCATTCCAGAGTTTCTTAGGGCCTGTTCCATTAACTGATTTGATACCTCTGATCGTCTACAGAACGTTATACAATGTGAAAGTGCTTTCCAAACTAATAAGAGAAAACGAAAGGCGGATGATGCTTTCGCTGAAGAATATGACTATCTCTTCGAGATCGTGACTACAGCTACGGAATGGCATTTTCTCCTTTATACCCCAGACGGGATTTCTTTACACGAGTAGAAACCCACTCAATATTCGTTTTGTCGAGACTGCTTTGGAAGAAGGTTCGGAGATGAAAAGGATCGTGTAAAAATGTGAAGCGGGTGATGGAGTTATTGTTGGGTTTATTGAGGGAAAGGGTGGATGTTGAGAAGAAGCCGGCACTGAAAAAACAACGGGTTCAGGGATTTTTTAGAAAACGGGAGTAATCGTGTATATTAGCGTGGAGACGTCATGTATCACGGGCATGTATTAATAAAGCATTTTACATTTGCCACATAACATTGAATAATTCGCATCATGTATAAAATTTTAATCGAACATGTCATCCAAGTTTTTAAAGCGGGTTGCAGAAGAACCAAGTATGAAGCTGAAACTGCCGAACCCAGGAGTAGACTGAAATCTAAGAAAAATTGCAAATTTCAGACTAGATGCATCCAGATAGCTAAGGAAATTCTTAATGAGGAATATCACCCACCTTTCTTGAATGGATTAGAGCTTGATGCCTTCTTCCAGAAATATCAAATTGCATTGGTGGTGTAAGTCAGTATCGGTTTCATAGCACTAGTTGGTATAAAGATGCCAAAAAACTCGAGGACATCGTTAATCGTGATCGGCAAAAAAGATGTATATGTCAAGATAATGGAATCTTTCTTCTCGAAGTATGGTACGATCAAAACCCGGAAATCGTTATTCCAGAAAGGATACGAAAAATTAAGGAGTACGTTAATAAAGCATACAAAGTCTTGACCTCCTATAATCAATAACTATTAATACAATGTAACTCTACGTTTAATAGATGTTATGTATCACAAGTCCCGATTCTCAGAATACAGGCAAAGTTCTGATGCTAATCTGGGCACGATGCAAAAACGAATTAAAAATGTATGTTCTTATCGATTATGTCCATTACTCGTATCTTTCGTTTCCCTTTCCCCTTCCCCTTCCCCTTCCCTTTCCCTTTCCCCTTCCTTTCCTCTCCTCCCTCGTCTTTTCTTTTCCTTTTCATTTCTCATACTTTTCTGTTGAAAAATCCTTTATGAAACATTTTATAGGCCATTTTTATTTTTTTCGGGTTGCAGCTTTACATTAGCAAACAATTTATTTTTACTGTGTATTTATTTTTTAGCGCCCGCATGTATTACAAAAAGATTCTTCCATGATATGTAAAAGGTAGTAATGTCAGAGACTGTGACGAACTCAAAGCTTAATACTTTTTATATGCAGTATTGTAAACCGTGTTTCGTCCACTTCCTTTTAAAAGTTTTTCCGGGATTGTTGCGTCAATTTCTATTGCGCACTTGTCCATCAGAAAAATAATGCACACCAATCACTTTTTTCCGAAAGTTCAGCATATACTTACCTAATATATGAATTGACGTTAACTGTTAATGATTTGTACGGTAATATGACCACATCACGATAATCAAATCAACTCGCCTCCTTAAATGCTATCAACAAGGAGACATCGGTTTTATCCGTTCCAAAAATCAATTCTTAGGCATGTTGCAAATTATATAAAAAGGTGAGGCAAACGTACTCGTGTAATTCACAAAGTAATAATAGGATATGTTGGCTTTATTGCTCAAATAGCTTCTGGAAGAAAATCATCGCAATATCGACTTAATATTTGATATTCGCTGTGATCACCAGCACGTGCCTTATCGGCGCAGTGCCATTAATATCGACGAGCTGATTACTACTTTTTCTTTTCGTTAACAGCGTTTTTTTTTTCACCTCTAAGTAAGTCTCGTTATAAATTATATTGATAGTTTTGTTAAGCATGAAAGAAGTGCCTGCAGTAGAGTATAGTAGAATATATGTCTATCGGAAGCCGATTATGGCGAGTCATCAAACGATGGCCGACGGATTTCGTTGCATCAAAATTATCATGGGTTTGTTAGCATGAGAGGTGCCTGCGATAGAGTATAATAGAGTATATGTCTATCGGGAGCCAGTTATGGCGAGTCACCAACAAGCGGTGGCCTACCTCAATTGAAAGACTGCCCACTTTTCAGTATTTGCTTGATACTCCTGTTTACGATGAAACATTCACAATTGTCTTTTTTTTCGTTAAGCAGTAATGGGAAACAACGGCAAACTAGTAATAGTCGAAAAGAAATAAATATAAATTAGATCTTAAATTTTCCGGAACCAACTCCAAATTGGGTTTTTCGCTTAATACATCCGACGAAGCGTTTACAAACTATTTAAAATTTTAGGAAATGTTTTGAACTTGCTTTAAGTCGTAGTAAGGGCGATAAGGCATATCGGTTAAATACCAGAAACCTGATATGGCTTGATTTAGATGTAGATATAATAGAAATGCATTACTTTTCTTATTCTTCTTATCACAAAGTAGTATTATAAAGGTATATTATACAATATATTTGAATTTACAATACGGAGTAAAATTCATGTAATTACTGTTTTTTTATAGTTGATATCAG
This sequence comes from Rhizophagus irregularis, assembly GCF_026210795.1. Classification (NCBI taxonomy): domain Eukaryota; kingdom Fungi; phylum Glomeromycota; class Glomeromycetes; order Glomerales; family Glomeraceae; genus Rhizophagus; species Rhizophagus irregularis. Next base: position 2,103,331 of record NC_089434.1, read on the forward strand.
CCTATTTTGTAATATTTTAAATTTGTTAACTCGCTTTTTATAATTACATTCATTTGTATAATAAATATTGTATTCAACATATACTTGAAGAGTTTTGAAAGACTAAATAGGTAAAGAATAGATAGTGAAATGATCAGATGTACCAGATACACGAGGATGATTTTGAGTATAAATTCGAGCATAATAAATATTATAATAAGACCATTGACCTACAATAAAAGAAATTTTTCCATGGCCAATTTTCTATTAATTTAAAATAATGTAATACTATTAATTAATAACAAGTTTAATAATGATAATGTTTAAATTTATTAAAGAACTCACGGCTGTTGTTTTCCAAATGATTTCAGGAGGAGTAAACTCATACCGAGGAGAACTTAATATTTCAATTACAGCCTCAGCTAAATCGGAAGAAACATTAATAAAATCACTTTAAAATTAATTAAGGAATGAATTCATATTACTTACTGGAAGGAGGTAAAGAAGATTTCCATTTAATGAATTGTTTTGAACCAATCGGAAAAGATTCCTTTGAATCTTTTATGATAATAGAACGAAATTCAGGTTCTCTTGAACCATATAATAAAGGAAAAGAGTGAATTTGAATTATTATAGTCATAAAGAATATTAATATTATGCGATAAGACTTCATTTTAATGAAAATATGCTTCTTTACTAAGCACAGAATGTGGTTAAAGCATATATTTAATTTAATGAGGCTTAGCCACTTGGCTTAGAAAAAGAAAAGAAGCGCAGCAAGTGTTACGAATAGATTCCCGATCCTTTCCGGTGAATTCAACATATTATTTTTATAAATAAGGAAATATCTACAACTTTTCGCAAGAAAAATATCTCAAAAATCCTTGATGGTAATAAGTACATTATTAAAACATATCATTTTATTGATGTTTCTTTTTGAATGAGTTTAATGTTCATAGAAATTATAATAAGTCCGGAAGTTACGGAGTATTGATGGATTATAAACTACGACTCTTGTTACAGTACATTGAGTATTATCCGTTAAAACAAAACAAGTAAAATATTTTATTGTAATATATCTCTCTCTTTCTTTTCCTCTTTATGGTAAATTCATAAATCACGAAGTAAAAAAAACTATGGAAATTACCCCCGATTTAATATTGGATATCTGAATGAACTAAATAGTTTAAATAATATTCTTCCGACATTTTTCCGATATTCATATTGTTCTAGAGAACAATGAATACTGGATTGGCAGGATATGGAAGAATGTTTTGCTAAAAATTAATTTTTGAAACAAATATTCTTAGAAATTGTTCTGTGATCACAAAAACAAGAATTGATCTCCTTTAATCTAGTCCTATTATGTGTTAGTAATTATTTATATTTTTTTTTCATCCCAAAACTGGGAATATAATTGATTATAGGGAGTTGATATTCAATGATTTCAATGGTTGTTTTGTTTGCCATTTATATTGAACAACTTTTATGTTAATTAATTAACAAAATATTAAAAAAGTGATGTTATGAAAGAAAGTAATAAAATTTTAGTAATTGTTTTTTTTTCGCGTTAGTATGAATTTATATCAGTTTATAAAGAAAAACGCGTTAAATGATAATTCGAAGATAAATATCATTTAATAAATGAATAAGTATAAATTTAGAAATTTAGTCATTTTCATGGTATGACATCGGTTAATAATAATATTCTAATTATGAAAATAATTAAATAAATAATTAGTAATATTATTAGTTTCCATTCACGAATTAATATAATAAAAGGACTCATTATTATATTACTTTATTATTTAATTTGTGACATAACCCCTACAAGTCAATCAGTCAATCGGAAATATTAGTCCGCTTTTTTTTAATGTGGCTTAAACAAATCAGCTTGGCTGATAAAAACTCACGCCACACTAAAATGGCGGACTTGTTTCCAAAGTCCAAACAAGTTTAGTTTCTTTTTTTTTGTTCTTAAAAAAGGCAATTTATTCTTAAAAAAAAACTTATTTATACATATAAAGTTATATCTTAAATATGAAAGTTACGCATACATTCATTTAAGTAATTAAAAGGTGAATAAAAATCCGCTTATTGTATGTGCTTATTTATTTATACTAAAAAATATGTAAGTTTATGCGAAGATAAATAGATATATTGGGTATTTAACGATTGAAAGAAAATTTTGTATTACACTCCCCAATTTATGTAACGATACTATGTAAAAAGGGGATGAGGAGTTTTTCTTTTTTCCTTTTTTTTTAAAAAAAAAAAGATAAATAAATAAATAATCAAGATTCCATTATTTAATAATTGCTTCTTATTGCTGTTCTTCGTAGTCAGTTTTTCCAGCGTCGCAGTTATCTGATAGGTTCGACTTGATGCAACGTCCGCAAGGTCTTTTTCGATCACAACCCTTTTTGATTTGACGACATCTTGAACAAGCTCTAGGAACTGGCGTCGATTTTGATTTTTTCTTGCTATTTGATTTTTCGGCGGTAATATTATCCTCATGTTCAATTGACGAATTTTGAGGAGAAAAAATTTTACGTTTTTTTGCCTGTAGAGGAATAATAGAAATGGCACGAGTAATGAATTGCACAGATCCTTTTCGCTTTCGAATTTTATCATTTTTGGAATTTTGCTATTTAATTATTATATATTATATAAAAATTTCTGTGAATTCTTTTCAATTATTATGTAAATTAAAAACTAATAATGATAATAAAAGATAATAATAATTAATAAAAAAATAAATACCTTTTTTATTTCTTCATTTTCTATGCCTTTTCCTAATTCACTAGAAATGATACTTTCGCTAGTATCGTCGCTATAAACAAGATTAACTTCATTTTTAATAACGGATTTTTCTGAATTTTTCGAGCTTTTTTCACTACGATCAATTATATCATAACATTTATCCCTTTCTAAAGAATCATAACTTCCAGTGATAAAATTTTGCTCAGAATCACGGAGGGAAAATCGTTCCATATTAAAACACTTTGAAATTTCCTCGTGAATATCATTTTTAGAATCACTAGAAACGAATATAAAATGAACATAACAATCAGTTCCTTCGTCGTCTTTTTTAATGGAAATTCTTTTTTTCCAGATGGAAGGATAATGATTTAATAGTTGTGGGCGTACAGGTGGTAAAGGTAAAGTAACTGGAGATTGTGGCGGTTGAGGGGAAACAATTGGGGGATTGTCTTCGAAATGGCCAGACATTATTACTGAAACGAAGGGCGCGTAATAATCTTTATGTATAGTATCGCGAATTTTTTAAGTCGTAAATAATGTTTTTTATTATTGATAATTTTTTTTTTTATTTTTTTTATTAAAAAAAATCAATATTATACGAATTGCTCAAGATCAATCGTAAACTTCTTTAGCTCTATATATATACGAAAAAAAAGGTTCTTTTTAACGGATAATGAATCGGATTAATAAACTACTTTTAAGAAAAAATATATACATCAAAGAAATCAAATCAGGAGTTTATAATTCCGAGAGCTGAGGATAATTCGTCAGAAGTTACGTGTAATTTTGAAATTATCAATTCTATGAAAGAAAAGTAATACAAAAATTCTTAATGTTTAGATTATTAATAATAAAAATGATTGAGAGTGCATCTAAATGAATATTAACAAGAATTTAAATTTGTAAAATATTAAAATTATTAATAAAAAATGCATAGGCCTTGGGGTTATTTATTTATCTCATTCAATATTCTTTTATGGTATAATCTATTAATTTTTTCTCTCTATATTCGGAGTATTAATTACCAAAACTCCGATTTCACTGTAGATCGCTGAAAGTATGGACTATATAACGCATTCCACGCGGAGATGAATTGCCTAACTTAATAAGGAAACATAATAAAATTTTTGAGATCCAAAACTACAAAATTAAAAAAATCGGCGCGTTACATCACGATGTAATTCTAATATTAGAAAAAGTGTCTTGAACGTACTTTGTAAATTAACCACAAGTGGCAAACAAATTAACCAACCAATCTAGATTGGTTTCTCGTTACCATTCAGTTACACTATAGCGTCATTGCCTGCGGTAAATCAGTAATCGATTCATTGTTTTGTTTTATTTGTTTATCGTTTATAGACAAATGTTTGTAATATTAAACTCTCTGTTTATATTTGTTATGCAAATTGGATATAAAAGTATTCTTCTTTTACATCTACTTTTAAATATGGAACCCGTGATTGCGTTTTGAAATTTTCATTTTATAATGATTTGCGAATTAATTTCGGATTTTCTTTCCGTTCTTTCCGAAAGTCTTGTTTGAAATTTTACTTAGAAAGATTGCATTTTATTGCATTTATCATTATAAATTACTTGAATATTTACACGGATTTATTTTTCCGATAATAAAATTCCTAAATTATGAATTGTTTCGCTTTTATTAACCGTTATGATAACTATGAACTTCATGCTTCAAATTTCCTATCTTATCTTGGAAATCAAATGAATTATCGCAGTCATTAAACTATGGCTTTCCTGTGAAAAAGTTGATCCGTGTTTTATATTCCATGTTCGTAAATACGGATTTTGTCGATCTTTTGTAGCAGATTTCGGAGTTTGTCAGAAAAATGGAGATTAAATTTTCAATAGTGCCGCAGTAAATCAAAAAAAAACAATGGACATATTGCACAAATTTCCATATCGGAAGAACAATTGATAAAATTTGCTCCCGAATCCCGATATGAACACGCACCACCTCCCGACCTACAATTAATAACTCCCACATTCGGAAATCGGTACAACACGTGCAATCCGTAGTACTAATTAAGAAAAATGAAGCTTTGATCCCATTTTGACCGTAATTATGCGATTAAGTAAAGAGTCACTGTTTACTTTTTACATAATTCAAAAATCAAAAGAAGTATGAAACTCTGGGTAATATTAGGTCAAACTGAAAATATTAACACCTATTCGAAGTGTAAAATCCAGAGTACCGAAAATTGTCCCTACTTAATTCAGTATCCATGTCTCAAAAACAATATTAATATATGGATTAATTGTTGAAGAAAGAAAGGAAAGAACAATAAAGAATATATCGTAAAGCTTATTTTTTTCATCTAAATGTGTCCCTTTAAATTACAATCAGACACTTTCACTATATCATCCGTATATGTTCTATGCATCATAACCAGCTAAGCTAGCAAACCATTTTTTATAATTATAGATTAGTAGGATTTAATTTACTATCTTTAAGGAAAAAATGTTATTATCTAATCAACTTCAATTTATTTAAAACTTATTTGAGTTTTTCCTTTAGATTATAATATTATATATATATATATATATATATATATTTATCAATAAATTCGATTTAATTCTGATGACATTAATTCAACTTCTCATATTACGGAATGTTGAAATTTTTTTTTTTTTACACTCAATTTTACTATATCTGATATATATATGTGAATTTAGTTATACGTAAAAAAGAATTATTTCAAAGTTAAGACTATCCCAAGTAAACCTGAATACTCGTACTATGTTTTCATAAAAAAGAGATGTCCTACCAGAATTTCTCCTCTCTCAAAGTTCCATATACCCATAAAATAATATTATTATATGCATTTAATTAATTTGGTTATTTTATAGATTGAATGATTTGTACTTCAAATAGTAAGATTAACGATTGATTAGTAATTAGATTATTTGGAAATCAAGCCGGGAATCTACCAATCGATTTTACCCGTTAAATTATTTTATTTTATTTTATTTTTTTTTTAAAAATGCTTCTCTTTTTTTGTTTAAGATTTATATGAATTATATCTCACGCTTTTCGTTATCTAGAATTTACATAAAAACAGAAACCCTGTCGGCAAATAACCGCATTTTACAACTTTATAAGTCTCTTTCGACTATGCCTCCTACTACCGTAAACAGGAAACAGTACGATTATTTGGTTATTGGGGGAGGAAGTGGTGGACTAGCTTCAGCTAGACGAGCAGGTAGTTATGGTTTAAAGGTTGGTTTGATAGAATCAAGTGGGCGTTTAGGTGGAACTTGTGTGAACGTCGGTTGCGTTCCCAAAAAGATCATGTTTAATACCGGTAACGTTTCTGTTTCTGTTACTGTCAGATTCAAAAATTTTGTTATTAAGAACCTTTTTTTTTACAGCTTCTGTTATGGAATCCCTCCATGATGCAAAGCAATATGGTTTTGATTTACCATCAATTCCAAAATTCGATTGGAATTATCTCAAGCAAAAGCGAGATGCATATATAAAACGTCTCAATGGAATTTATTTAAATAACTTAAATAAGGATAAAGTCGATTACATTGAGGGAAACGCTAGTTTCGTAAGCAAAAATGTTGTGAAAGTGGAACATAATGGAAATATTGAAGAAATCGAGGCAAAAAAAATATTGATTGCTACAGGTAAATATGTCATAATTTAAAATTATTAATTTTTAACAAGCTTATATATATCCTGATTTTATGTTAAAGGTGGACATCCACATATTCCTCATGAGATACCTGGTGCTAAACTTGGTATTTCAAGTGATGGTTTCTTCGATCTTGAAGAGCAACCAAAAAGAGTTATGGTCATTGGGACTGGGTACATTGGTGTTGAATTAGCTGGTATATTTAATACTTTAGGTGAGTAAATGCAATCATTGTAAATTATAAAATTATAATACACTTAATATCAATTATTTATTATTAATTTATTTATCGTTGTATAGGTAGTGATACTACAATTGTTTCCCGTTCAGGTGAAATTTTACGTCATTTTGATCCAATTATCAAAGACACACTTCTTGATCAAATAAAAAAGGAAGGTTTACGAGTTTTAACCCACGGTCATGTTCAAAGTCTTACGCGTGATTCACCAGATGGACCCATTAAGGTTCAGTTTAACTCAAAAGAAACTAATGACACGACTGAGGAATTTGATACTCTTTTATGGGCGATTGGAAGGGAACCAAATACTAAAAATTTAAATTTAGAAAATACTAGCGTTAAACTAAATGATGACGGTTATATTATTTGTGATGAGTATCAAAATACGTCTGATGAGGAAATTTATGCTCTGGGGGATGTTTGCGGAGTTGCACAATTAACGCCTGGTAGAATTTTTATATTAATAATATCTGTCTATTAAATCATATTATAATTTGATTAAATCATTTATGACCTCTTGAATTTGATAGTTGCAATCGCAGCTGGACGTCGATTGTCAGACAGACTTTATGGTGGTCCAATGTTTACTAACTCCAAACTTGATTACAATAATATTCCTACTGTCATATTTCATGGTACTTGTGGAGCAGTGGGCCTTACTGAACCAGAAGCTCAAAAAAAATTTGGCAACGAAAATGTTAAAGCTTACACTTCCAAGTTTGTAAATTTGTATAATTCAATGACAGAGCACAGTAAGTTTTTATTTTATATACATTTCTTTATGTGATCATAAACATTTATATTAAATAATTTTTTATAGAACCAGTAACAGCGTATAAACTTGTTGTTGTTGGTAAAGAAGAAAAGGTTGTTGGTGTTCATCTCGTTGGACGGGATTCCGCTGAAATAGTATGTAAGATCCATACTTTGTATTTTTTTATTTGCAATAATAAGTAATTTGTATATTCTGTATAGTTACAAGGATTTTCGGTTGCCGTAAAAATGGGTGCTACAAAAAATGATTTTGACAATACAGTTGCAATACATCCTACAGCCGCTGAAGAATTGGTACATTTATTTTGTTCATTTCATTACTTATTTGTTTTATTGTTTTATAATAAGACATTTACTTGAATTTCTCTAATAAAATTTTAGGTAACAATGAGATGAAAAGAGTATAAATGTTTACTATATTTTGTATTGGTATACAATTAAAATCTCCGCGCCAAGATCACATGATTTGTATAAAATTTTACTTCCCCATATTATTTAAATAAAACTATGAAATTATAATCTATATTAAATTTATTAAGAAAATTTCTAATTTTAACCGGAGGTGCCATGACGAACAAGGTGATAAATAGTTTTAATAACAAACAAATTTTTGTCTTCAGATTAATTAACAAAAATAAAGACCATGGGTTGTGATAAATAAACCTAACCCTAACATTATTAACCCTTAACACTAATAAATATTAGGGTAAGGAATTTCCCTCCGGTTAAATGTAGTTATTTTCTAATATTTAATTATAAAAAAATGATTTATTTATTACTATTTGATTTATTTTAATAAAGACAAATCTAATAAAAAAATTTATATAATATATTATATTGTATAAACAGTTTATTTATATCTAATTAAATAATGATAAAATTATCCTTTTATAATTGATATTAATGGAATTATAGTTCAAAAAACATTTAGATTGTTTTGATAAAATAAATCAAATAGCAATAAAATTATTTCTTTATAATTAATAAAGAATTATAATTTATTAATTTAGTAATTACCATACCATTCTAAAATTAAACAACCTTTTTTAGTATAAAGTTGTTTAATTTTAGATACTTTTCTTTTTGTGTAAAAAATCCAAAAGAAATGAAGAAATTGTGCATTTAGAGACTTTATATATAATGTAATACAATGTTGTATTTAATAAATAAATCATCATTAATTGATTTTATATGCATACTTGTTTTTTTCATTTTAAAAACTTGCTATACAATATATTGCTATAAAGAAATAAAAGGCAAAATAAAGCTATTGGTAAAAAAACTATTAGTAAACAAGCTATTAAATAACAACTCATATTCTATTAAATAAAAAAACAGGTTGTTACTTATATCAAGAAAAATGGAATAGTTAAAGCAGTAAAGTCTTTTAAATTTAATAAAAACATAGTTAATTACTGGGTTAATTCCAATGAAAAGTAGATAAATAAACTAAATTAATATAGCAAATAAGTTAGCTTGATTAAAAATATTTTTACTTAAAAATTGAAAAAGAACTCTATAATAATTGGATTATAAAATAAAGAAAATAAAATGGGTCTAGTTCACATTACCAACAATTATATTACTGACAATTATTTTACCGACACTTACTTTACCGACAGGTATATTTTACCAACAATCATATTATCAACAATTATTTTACCAACAAAATAATAATATAATTTTAAGTGTGTAATAAAATAAAGTAATATAGAAATAGTTATTTATTTATTTTGTTATTGTTTATTTATTATTATTTAAAATAAAACTTTTATTAATTTATTATTTATTATTAATTGAAATAATATACAGTATATTATTATATTTAATTAGCATTTTGAAATACTCTAGAATGCTTATAAAAAAAGCAAATTATATAAACTAAATTAAGAACAATTCTAAGTACAATATATTATAAAACTGAAATAAATTTTTAAAAGAAAAAATGTATTTGTAACAGCCTGTTACATATCTTATTTGTAACATCCTTTTTTTATTTATTTTTTTTTTAATAATAAATTTAAATATGTGTTTCACAAATAAAATTTTTATATGCAAAATTTAATTTGAAAACCTTTTACTTAATGTACTTAAGACAGTTTCATAGATAAAATTTTAAGTTATAAGTAGTTTCTTAAAATTTTTTAAAAAATTCTTTTGTCTTAGTTACACGACTGATCTTTTATTTTTGTTTACATTACGCCTGATCTTAAATTTTAATTGGATAAAATTGGTGTTGTTACAAATAAGACGTATAACAGGCTATTGCAATTAGATTTATCCTTTTTAAAAAATAAAATTAATAAAATTAAATATTAAATTCAAGTTATTTTATTATATATAAATATCATAGTATTTTACATTTTGTTATATATTAATCAATTTTTTATTTTATATATTATGGTAAATTCTTTTATATTAAATATATATTATAATTTTATACTGGAGTGGGTAGTAAAATAGTAATAAATACTATAAGTGTTAATGGTAAAATGAGTATTAATAAAATGAGTATTAGTAAAATGTACTTATCGGTAAAATGATTAGTAATATAATTGTCAGTAATGTGAATGGGTTCCATAAAAACTAGGTATCACATATACTGGTCAAAAACTAGGCAAACGTGGCATAGTAACCTTTATCTTTATTAAATTTATTCGAATTTTACAATTTACAAAAAATAAAAATAAAAATAAAAAATAAAACTAACTAAAAACAAAGCTATATAGTCTTCTAAGAAAAAATAAAGTAAAAAAAATTAATCTAAAAAAGAAAAATTGCATTACACTAAATTTTCCCAAATCTTCCCTTTGATATATTCCAACCAAAATAGAAGCAACTATGCTAACAAAATAACGAATAGCGAGTCCACTATAAAAATTGATACTCCATCCTGCAAAAGCTGTTATTCAGTAGCACCGTTAGACGACCCATAAAACCCAAAAAGTGATTAAAGCAAACCAAAATGAAACCATATTTTATCGAGTTCTTCAACCAATCAGTTTCGGAGTCACGTGAATCATGTAGGGTTAGAGGTGGTAAAGATGAGTAAGGTAAATATGTAGACTTAAACAAATTTGATGGCTGAGGAGAAGTTTTTAATTTGTAAGTGATATTTATCACGTTTTTCCATCTACTTTTCTCATAAGAACGCGGATTCCAAATTCTTTTCCTGAACTTTGTATAAAATTGTTGTGAATAGCAGTGACAACCTTCATCACTGAAGTTCTTGGAATAGATAAATCAATTAACAAATCGACAAAGAGTTTAGGTAAGCATCCACAAACAAAGTCGTAAAAGGACCAATTTATAGAAGAAAAGGACCAGCATGGAAAAGAAATTAGTTTAGTAATAAACGAAGCAGGATCAATATCAGCCAATTTTCCAGCTTCCTGAAGCTTCAATAATCAAATAATTTTTGAGCAAGTATCAACAGGATTCACAGACAGTAATCGACGCTTTTTGCACATAAAAAGGTGCATTAAGTCTTCCAAATACTGGTCAAAACTAATATATCAGGTAGCAAATATGTATCAGGTATATACCCGATATGTGTAGTAAAAATGCAGAAAATTGGGTACCCAATAGATGTAAGATATGTGCAAATACACCTACCTGCCAAAAGTATCCAGACAATTCTAAAAAATAACCATTAAATCACATTATTTTGATGTTCAGTGATCAGAATTTAATGATTTATAATTCATTAGATTCGTCTAATTGAGATACATCTAACTGCAGTATTTTCAAGTCTGTAAGTTTAATAGAACAGAAGTTATTGCTGAATGTCTAAAAACAGTAAAATGCAAATAACTTTTAATCCATCAATTCTAGAGACATGAAAATAATAGATACAATGTACCTTAATTGCCAATTCGGATAAGATCGGCACTAATTTATTATAGAAATTCGGGGCAAAAATTTTCCGATTTATTAAGGTAGCACGAATATTACAAAAAAGGACCTCTTATAACAATGCAAAAAAGTTCCCGGTAACCCACATTTTTCCACGTTACTTACTGCATGAATACATAAGGAAAATAATAATGTCAAAAAAAAATATTTTTTATTGACTAAAAAAAAACTTTTATTTGCACGCACGTCAGATTCCTGCCTTCTTATACTACCTATGCTATAAAAAAAAATTCTTAATTCACAAGTTTCAAAGTAACTATTCCAAATTTTATTAGACAGTAAGTTTGTATACAGGTTTTTAGCATACTTTATGAAATATTATGACGCTTTAGTATTTTCCTCGTTATGTTTATTATAATATTATCGTACAAATTTGAAATAATAAATTTTATTTTCTTGAATGCGTAAGAAATTTAATTTCTAGGTATGTTCTATTTCTTCCATATTCCTAAGAGCCATAGATTGTTTCCATTTTCGTGAAAAAGTTGTAATCCAGTTGGCAATAGTTGACTCCTTTGGAATATCATCCAGGCTAATTTCTCCTTCATATCCACGGCGCAATAATTCATTTCGCATTTCTTGAGCTGACATTTTTGTTACAGGGGTTAGCCTTGTTACGTATAAATAAATACACGAAGAATTTTTTTACTTTTTCATTGGTACCATTCTTTTCACTGGTGTTCTGATCTTTTGATTTTCTTTTAGAGCCCATCTTTTATAAAATGATTCATGACTAAAAGAATAGTTTGAACGCGTTGGTAATATTTACAGCTTAGAAAATTATATACAAAGAGCGATACCTCTTTGATTTTGGAATAGTATCTGTTGGTGAATTGGTTGGAACAACAATTTCTGCACTCTATTTATTAGTTATTATCAATTACATTACCATACCCTAAATGAAACTACTGTATTTTATATAATCAGAAACTACTCACTGATTCTTCATTTTCTTTGATTTCAGAATCATCATCATCTGACAAATGTTGGATTATTACAAGAACTTCCTATTTTGAGATGATACAGTTATTGAAACCATACCTTGTTTTTTGATGCTTGATGTTATCCAAGATTTGTTTGGTTTTGTATGTTGAGTAATTATTGGGTTTGGCTTGACAAAAATCCGTTCTTTAGCAATTTTTTGTATTTTACTAGGTGAAAATTTATTCCACAAACTAAACCCGGGAAGAGCTCTTCCATATATATAGCCTGCTTCTTCAGTATCATTCGGCCAGACCCATTCTGCCCAATTTGTAATTCCTTGTATAGTACCCAAAGTACTTTTACGATCTATTTATAATAAAGTATATAATTTTTTTTTGATTTTTAATAATATAGTAAATCAATTCAATCACAAACCTTGTGAATGATTAGGTTGAATGTGTGCTACATGAGTACCCGCTAGATCTTTTATTGCATCTTCAATATTTTCGCCAGAAGTAATATCATACCCTAGTTTTATGTATCTTTTGATTGCATGAGTTATCTTATAAATAAATGAAATAATTTGATAAATGCTTTGCAAATTTTTTTCAAAATTTAAAATATCAAGTATCAAATATTTTATTACCTGCGCATGATGAGAGTCTATCGTTGTCTTGGCCTCACCCGCTTCCAAAAATATCCAATTTTTTATGCTAATATTATACCATTCCTTCCAATATGATAATATTATCATCAGTTCAGTATTGTGATAATGAGGTCCGTTATCAGAAATTATGGTAATCCATGATGGCTTCTTTTTGAGAGTTTCTATCACACCATGTAATGAAGAAGCAGTAAACCAGGCGTCCTGTTTCGTGTCATTGGACTAATGATCGAATGCTTGAATATTTAGATTTTGTGTTTCAGAATTTTTGGTATAAATGAGTATTGAATGGAGACTCCAGCCACGTTTGCCAAAAAATTCAGATTTCGTTTCTCTTGCACTTTTAGGTAGAATCCTCATTTTATAATCTACTATCAACAGAGCTTCATCTGAATCAAGTTGGAGGAGATTTGAATTTAGCTGAGCATTCAAGTATGTTTTTCGGGCATGGTGGGACATAAAGGATATTAGTTGTTTTTTATATTCTTCAAAATCTTGATAATGCATTATATCCAGATTATTTTGTAATTTCACAAAAAATTCAAATAAACTTTCACAGCTTTGGCAGATTTTTGGGTGGTCTTGATTACAATCACCAAATGCATGTCGAAGACAATGACTTACACAGGGAATATGAATAGCGTTGCCCATATCATCAATTTGTAATTGTTTGGTGTAATCTCTACGAAGGTATTGTTTTAAAATTTGTGAATCATTTACCAATTCTTTCTGTTTTATTATTTATCAATGTTTATATTAGTAAAGTGTTGAATTGAATTTTGTATACAATGAAAAAAATAATAGACTTACCCGAATACCTGGATCTGTAACATGACTTTCAATAATTTTTTCAATTTTGGCAAATACTGAATAACCACATTCATTACATGTCATACATAGTTCTCCAAGATCTTCATCTAAACGCGTCATAAATGATGTACGTTGCATACCATTGGGAAATTGCTCATGAAATTTTTTCCATAATGCCTGCTTATGATCTTGAAGATATAATACAGGTAATCCACTTTTATTGTCAGTTTTATATGAGCTCATATTTACATTTCTTTTATCTGCGAAAAATGATTCAAATTGACTTAGCATTTCTTCTTTTAGTTTGATACGATGAATAACTGGTTTTTCCAATAGAGGTGCTCCATAACTATTAATTCGCGCATGTTTTCTAGATTCAGAAATGGTATGTCTTCCAACCTTTCAATATATAATGCAATAATTATAATTACTATACAACTATTAATATTAGTTTTTTATTATAAACAATCATTGTACTTACGTTCAAATTTGTTTCTAATTCAGAATAAGAAAATTCATCTGCAATAATTGATAAAACCCTACGTTTACCATCACAATTCTGCTTATTATCATCCAATGCACGTCTAAAAGAACTCTAAAAAGTTTTGGTTTTGTTGGGCATGTAAATAGGAGCGCTGGTAAGAAACCCTATTTTGCTAAGTTGTTGAAGTGTTGCACGATCTTGTTCAGGTTGGGATGACCTAGACCAAAATTGATACTAACAATAATTGTTCGTTAATATTCAATATTATTTTATATAAAATTAGATGATAGATGTATTACCTCTGATTCTTTATTTGACCAAGGAGTTACATTATGGCTACCAGTATCTCGAAGCATAGATTGCCATGCTCTTAATTCTCGATCACCAAATTTATGATTTTTTGGATATAAAATTTGCAACTGTGAATATAGTTCAACGACTGGACTTTCTTGTTCAAGCCAATCAAGAAAAAACTGATGCCAATTAAGATTTGATATTGTTCTCCGTTTTAAATGGTAATCATAAAGTGATTTCATAATAGAATAATCATTCCAATTTTTGGGAAAACATGAGGGTAATTTTGCTAAGGTTTGCACCAAAGAATTTTCAAGGCCAAAAAGTTGATCTCCATTATATTTTTTCATTTGCTCTGATTTTTCCCATACAGCAATTGGTGTTTCGCCCTCAAATTTTTTTTTCATTTGATTATCTTGATAAATTTCAAGAATACATTTATCTTCCTCGATTTTAGATACATAAATTGCTTGTTTATTACTGTTAAATTTGTACATGAAAGACGATTTGTATCCAGGACCAGCGTTAAGCCAGTTTGCTTGAGAAGAAATTCCTATTCCGTATACAAATATTTTCAGTGAATCAACCAAAATTAAAATAGGAACAAATAAAACATCCTTTAAAAGTTGGTGGATAATGTCTTCATCTTGCCACCCTAATACTAAAGGACCTGAAAATCGTGTCCCATTTTCAAAAATTTGCGCGTATACCGTAGAAATTGCTTTAGAAGGGTCATTTTCTATTTGACTAATATATGTATCACTTTGGCACAAATATCCAGGTACCGCAACATTATTTTTGTTTCCAACAACAATAGTTATATAAAAGTCACGATTATTCAGACAAGTTTTTGTTTTTTGACCAACATGTAGGGGAAAGTAAGTACCATTTTCTTTGTCTGTTGTTATTTTCCACCAATAACGAGAATATGGCCCATAGTGAAATTCTTCAATTATTGAACCAAAATCAACTAGACTAACTGTAATTGAGCGGTGTTTTGGCATGAATATTGGTCACGCGCGTCAGATTCAGAAAAGCTTTGAATATCATAGTGATAATTATCCCCAAATTTTATTATTACGTATATAGTCACATGGTGCCGATCTTATCCAGATCATCAATTAATAAGATAAATTTAATGAATCATATTTCATTATTCTAAGTTTAATAGAGAAGAAAACGTTGTGAAATTTGTATTTGCTAAAGTTTTAAAGATAAAAATGAATTACTTTATCCCTTAAACTGTTTTGCGGGCAAATTTGCCCGCAATTTCTAAATTAGAATAAATGATGCTATAAAAAATTCTTTAATTTTGGCCAGATCGTCACATAATTTTGCAGCCAAATTGATCTACATTCTGGCCATAAATTGTATGAGTTAGATATACAGTTGATCATTAAAATTGGATTAAAAATTAACCCGCAAAAATAGTATCGGAATTTTTATATAATAAAATTTAAACTTTTCCTACCATATTTTTTCTCTATTTGAATATTTATTATAACTTTTTATTTTTATTATAAAAATTTTGCATTATAATAAACAAAATAGAGATAAAAAAAATCAATTATTATGAATATATAATTAAAATGCATAATAAAATTTTCATTAAGGTTCTATATAAAGTCAAAATCCTACTTTTAAATATCAAAAATCATATTAACAAAAGTCGTTTCTCATACCAAATTCTACATATTCTATTAAGCTTTTATATAGCTACAATTAATTATCAATGAAATCGTCGAAGTTAAGTGCAAAGTTTTTTAAAATTTTGTGATTATCTTAAAATACAACTTTTGACCAATGGGTAATTTTCGATTTTCTAAAATATAATTAATAAATGATAATAATTGCTGCACAATATATAATTTAAACTATTTTGGAAAAAAATTTTATTAAAATTGCTTTATTTTTCATAAAATTAGATGAGAGCTGAAATTTGATAAAATTACGGGCAAATTTGCCCGCAATTGCTTACAGTTTAAGGGATAAAGTTAAATCATATTATTTCAATAATCAGTAGACAGAATTTAATTATTTATGATTCAATGAATTCATATTATCAAAATGCATCTAATTGCAGTGTTTTTATGTCTCTAAATTTGATGGATCAGTTGTTATCCTCAACAGTAAAATGCAAATAATTTATTATTCCTTTTAAAAATTTAACATATACAAATTTCAAACCGTTTTCTTCTTTATTGAACTTAGAAAAATGAAATATAATTTATTAGATTTATTTTGTTAAAGTATTATTTTCATATTTCTAGAATTGATGGATCAAAAGTTATTTATATTTTACTATTTTTAGACATTCAGCAATAACTTCTGTTTTATTGAACTTACAGACTTGAAAATACTGCAGTTAGATACGTTTCAATTAGATGAATTCAATGAATCATAAATCGTTAAATTCTGATTACTGAACGTCAAAATAATGTGATTTAATAGTTATTTTTATATATCATATACATATCAAATACTGATATGTATATGATATATACATGATATGTAAACAATATATACAGTATATTTGCATATATCTTACACATATCAGGTATCCAATTTTTTGCATTTTTACTACATATATCAGGTATATATCTGATATATACCATCTAGCACTGCATATAGTATCCCCCTTTTTCCGTACCCCCACTTTATAAGACCCAGGTATAATTCAATTTTTATTAAGGAAGTTTTACATAAGACCTGGGTATTTTAATAGATTTAAATATTAATTATTGTAACATAACAGTCACCGCGCATGTAACATGTAGATCAATTTTATAATAATAAAATTTTGTGTACCCATAATTGAATTACATCATTTAACAATTAATCATCAATTATAATATACAACACCATATCAAATAAAGTAGAATAAAAAAAAAAACTCTTTCCCGAATACATTTTTTACGAAAATTTCTGCGTAATAATTTTTTTAAAAAATAATCCCCTTTATTAAATTTTATTACATAAATATAAAAATGTCTATAGATAAGAGCCGAACACCAAACGAAGAAGCTTTAAACTTCATTTCTAAGTTTAACGAAATTTATTTTCAAACTTTTACACACCATTTAAGTTCTTTTGTACAGGATGGTTTCCTCAAGGACTTATTCGAAAAAAACCCCTCAGTACCTAAGGATAAAGCCCAGATACTGATAGAGCGGTTTGGCGAAACAGCCAACCCTGCGAACTTCACTTCACAAGCTCAAGCTACGAATATACAACCCACCACCCTTTCGCTAATATTTTCTATAGCGCTATATGCTGCGTCCAGGTCTTGGGATAATTTTTCAGCCCAATTCTATTGCAATTTTGGCGATACGGGTGATGATAATGATGACGATGATGATGGATCTCAGAATACTGATGATTATCTGATGGATGAGTCATCTCCGCTAATGCCTGATGAAGATGATCTTATACGCCAAAGATTTATAAAACCACCAAATCCAGTACCTATCAAGCTTCCATCAATGCCTGATATAGTAATGACCCCTGTTAATCAAACTGTGATACCCGAAAATTCCTGGAAGAAAGATAAACAAAAGGCGCGTGTTACAGATGATAAACAAGTTGCGAACCAATCTACAAAGGCAAAACCTGATGTGAAAACATCAGCCAAAAATTCCCAAAAGGGACAGAAATCATCCGAACCAGAGGCTACACAGATACTGACAGGATACGAAGCTGTCGGAGAGGAGCAAGAGCAAATCCGAGACATTATAGTTTACGATATCCCGTATACCTGGAACCTGCAGAAAATAATAGCAGAGTTAAAATTTTCAACACAAGTATCAGACTCTTAGAGTCAAGATAGCACTATCCTCATTTGCCCTTCCCCAGTTTAATAAATATTGGACGACAGACCTGGGAGGTATACCCGTTAGATGGTTCCCTGCAAGTTGGACTTTACGAGAAAGAAAACAACGTGAAAAGTTCCAAGCCGTTATTACGATGGCTACCTTGTGGATGGACCGTAAACCATGTGAATTTTTGATGAAGTGCGGTGCTAGCTCATTTAAAATCATACAAACAAGTAAAGGAAGGAGGAAACTTGTGGCCTATTTTGAGAATTGGGAGACCACACTAAGGGCCTTAGATACGCCACAGTTTTTCGTACCTGATGGTAAGGAGTTGAAATGGTGTCGACACTCCATTCCTACCTTGAAGAAAGCACAAACCAAACCGAAGGCTAAAAATACACCGAATACGAAAAAGTCAGGTAAGTCTGACAAAAATTTGGAAAGTAAACAGCCTAAGAAGAAGGATAAACCCACGTCCTCAAAGAAAGTCCCGAAAAATAATAACTAGGAGGAAAAACACCCGAAGAATCAGAAGAAGGCAAAGAATACCTCGAAGACTAAGGGTGGTAATAAAGATAACAAGATGGTTTTAGCAGAGATTTTAACTTTATTACAGAAACTAGTTTAGCCTACGCTTTAATTAGCGGTTTTATGAATTTCAGAATTGTATTATTTTTTAGGATAGAATAGGTTTATGTGTATGCACCATAATTTCTTGAAAAGGGGACTTGTCCTTTCCACTTTTTTCCCCCTCCTTTTTTTTCCCAGTGTGTTCGCCTGGACTTTTATCGGACGTAGTAGTAGTGCAGGTTTTTTATTTTCAAGTAGTTCGGGTCGGCTTTCAGCTCCTCTGGTAATCGATGGTAGGATTTAGTTGGGTTGTATTACTTCGGAATCATACTCACGTTTATATCCCCTGCCAGCTTCACATAAAATAAATAAATAAAACCATATCAAATAAAGTAATCATATGCGCGTATCATTGTAATTGGGCCTTTTTAAGGCCACTGATCAGCTGATTTCTGCAGCTGTGATTTGCGACTTGGTTTATCAGCTGATGTAAGTATCAATTTAATACACAAGGAGAAAAAAATTTTTTATGATTAAACCAATCGTTCTAACGTATTTTAACGTATTTTAATGTCTAACCAATCGTTCCGATGCCAAACCAATCGTTCCAACCTTTGACCAAGTGTTTTTGACAAGTAAGAATATTGAAATTGCTAAAAGTTTTCATTGCTATTTTATATAATTTTTTAAATATTTTTTTTCACAAAAAACATGTACACTTTTGTTAATTTCTTTTCTCAAAGTTTCTATCAAAGTAATTAAATAAATTCTATTCCCACTCCACCTCCTTTACCAACTACTTCCTCCACTTTACATGAATGTACGGTTTGTAAGGCTTCATACAGAAGTAAATCTGGTTTAACACGACATAAAACTATTGTACAAAAATACAATACGCGACGTGAAGGGTTGTATACATTACCTCTAGAAGCAATAAACGAGTTCAAAGCACAGCTTGTTCACGTTATTCAAGGTAAACTAAAAGATCATTTTTCTAAGTCAAGTAGACAAACTATTTCTTTACCTTGTCTGGAAAGTTTATTTTTTGGAGTCTTTGAAGGTTATATTCATTATTATAACTATCGGACTGGTAGTTATAAATGTTTTTTCTAAGGTCCAGATGCGTATACACAAGTAGCTAATTTATTTAATAATTCAAATTGGGGATGCAAATTTTTTAATAATAACCAGCAAACTTTTGTTGTGTTATTTGATGCGCAGGCTGAAGCAGATGCTAATCAAGAAAGTCTTTCTGATCAACATAGTAATCGGGTTCCAAAAAATAGGCTAAAAAGATTTAACTTGCCTAAATTAACGGTTGAGTGGAAATATAAGAAAAGTAAAGAAGATGCAAAAAATAATAGAACTTCAGAAGGATATATTAATTTAAAATTTTGTGCACAATAAATCTGATTATCATAGATGTATATAACATCATATTCATTAGAAAAACTAAAATAGAGTTTTAGAATTTATTATATATTGTATTTACTGTACATGAATAAAACAAAAAAAATATTTTTTGTACATACATGAAATTTATTTTTTTAATTTTTTAACATGAATATGTTGTGGTTTGGAGTATTTATCTATAGTACCCTTTTGAGCAAAATACAACGATCTATTTTCATAATGTAAAATCTCAAAAATAGCTGATTTTCTTTCTATACCCTTTCCGCCATCTTTCATTATTTTTCAAAAAAATGCAGAAACTACATCGTAATTTTTTTTTTCAACAGGAGCACATGAAAAAGCACTTAATCCAAACTTCTGATGTTGTTCCATAAATTTGGGTAAATGGTGAACTAAAACATGCATGTAAGGTGTTACATCTTTTGGACGATATAAACCTATCTTGAAAGTAATAGTATTGGGCTCACCTTGGAAGGGAGTAAGAAACAAATCTAACCATTGCTTTGCCTGGTCTGCAAAGTGACTTGGATTAATTTTTTGAGATTTCATATTATTATAAAGTTCATAAAAATTTCTCCATAATTGGTTGATTAAAAATGCACGTTCTTCAGCAAAAACAACTCGAAAATTAAAGTTTTTTAATACTTTTTCCTTATCTTCTCCCATTAAAGATGTATAAGACCAATTTTGCGTTCCCTGTTCCTGCCAAAAATTGAATGAAATTGAAATCCTACGCATTTCGGCAAAAATCTTTGCTCTTGCTAAATCATTAAATCGATTTTGTGTTTTGAGTTCTTGTAGTACTAAATCCCATAACCTATCCCAAATTCGCAACATTATGTGTAACTCGTCTGGAACATAGTGACTTAAAGGAATCATTTGAAGTAAAGGAGATTTAACATGCCCTGGTGATGGCTTTAACTTAATTTGATCCATAGTTTTTTCAATAACACAAACCTTGTGTTTATTTCCAATATTCTCTTTTGTACAAAGGCATCAAGGGCAAAAATGTTTTGAATTGGAAGCATTAAAGCCAAGTACAATTGCCATAAATTTCCAATCACTACTAAAATATGGATTGATTGTCCATATTGTACCATTTGAATCTCTTAATCCATTCAATACCAAATCATTTAATTTGTTAGATATTGGTTCTATCATTCTTTGTATTTATTCATAATTTTCAGTTCCTGGATATAAAATAATTGTATAATGATAATCAAATTTATGCAGGTTCGCAATATCATCTAATATTACACATGTAATAATCACATGTTTAACCTTACGTCCTACGTTCCTCCCATCACCAAATATTCGTAAATTAATAATTGGATTATCAGAATTAATAACACGTCGATTTATAAGATCTGGAAGTATAAAAAGTAAAATATCTGTAATTCTGCGATATCCAGCTTTACCAATATACTTCAAAACTTCCTCTATGATTTCTGGATCATTAATATCCGGATTTTCATTAATTGGAGTAGGAGATAGTTGATTTGATATATTTAAAATTGATATAGGAATTGTATTATTCATTTCCTCATTAATTCTTTTTTTTGTTTTATAGATAGTAGTTTCACATGGTAATTCAGGCTGTAATGCAGCTAGGTTTCGATATGAATCTCGTGCAATAGGCCTCTGATCTATTACTTTAGTAAATGCCTCATTTCATTGATTTTCTTTTTCTTTATTTTGATTTCCAAAACTAGCTTGAAAGTTTTTGTCTTGAACAGTAAAGCAAATTTTTTGAAGTGTTGGACAATCATCAGAATGAAAATATTTAGCTGCTGTATTTGTGAAGTTAACTGCCAATTGTTCATTAAACACATATACTCTTTTATTTTCATAGAGTTGCTCAACTTATTAAAAGGTTTGAGCATATGAGATCTACGTTTTCTTTCACGCTCCCTTTCTAGCTTCTGACTATTAAGGCAAAATACATGTACCCCAGAAAGACGAGCTTGAGTATTGGGTTTCTTTATCTATTTGAAAGTTAACATTAATTTAAATATAAAATGGTATCAATATATTTAATTTAATACAACTTACTTGTAAATAAAAATTTGCTGCCTTTGTTGCTGAGTGTATGGATTCTACACTTGCTTGAAAATTTTCTCCAAATGAAATTTTAAAAACTGGTATTTTCTCTATATAAATAATTCCACATTGTATTATATGTTTAGAAGAACCTCTGCCCCAACTTGTTTGTATTAAATAGTTATCTGGAATCTTAAACTGTGTGTTATTACATGAACGAGCAGAAGTGTAACAAAGTATATCATTTTGAGGATAATATCCTTCTTTAATAATCGTATAAGTATATTGAATACCATTTTGATTAAGTACAATAATGTTAGAGGCAGGATAAGTAGACATTTTAAGCTAGCTAAGTAGAAAAAGTGCGCGTAAATTTATTTATGTTATTATCATTATTATTAAATCATTAAACTATGAAATAGATCAAATTTTAGTGTATTACAAGATATTTCATATTAACCAATCAAAGAGGTGCCAATTTAAATGACTGCACATGTGGTTGTACTACAAAAATGTGGGGTTATCCCTAAAAAAATTAGGGTTAGTGTTAAGATACGCGCATATGTTTAATAGATTATCATGTGCTCTATCAGTTTCTTAAATTAGTTTTTCGTTTTACTAATAATTTTTTTTTTCTTACATATACATGAAGTTTATTTTAAAAAACACACTTTTTTTGAGATCCTTTTAAAGGTAAGAAGAAAAATGTAGTTTTAACAACAGAAATATATGTAATTTTGCGAGAAAAGAAAGTTTTTATAAATTCCAATATTGGTTATTCAAACAGATTTTGCATAAACTTTAAAAAATCAAAATTTTATATTATTTCTTAAGTACGCAAATTTTTTTAAAGTAGTAGTTTTAGCAATTTTGACATAAACATATCACCTTTATATATTAAGTAAAAATTGTTCAGCGATATCAAAACTACTTGCAACTCAATTTTCATTAAATTTCATTTAATAGTTTGTTAAGTTATTTGTATTTTTATAATAATGCTAACTTTAAATTTGTTATTTTTTCTGTTTAGTAATTTCAGAGCGTATTTAGGCACTTTATTCATAAGCAAATCGCCTTTGTTTATTAAGTGAAAATTGTTTAGCGAGGTCGAAACTACTTGAATTTCAATTTATACGAAATGTTAGCCAATATTTATGAAGCTACTGATGTTATTCATAACACAATTAATTTCAACTTTTTGCACACAATCAGTTACTTCAGAACGTAATTTAGACACTTTGGTCATAAGATAATCACCTTCGTGTATTAAGTGATAATTGTTTAATGAGGTCGATTCCATATGTATTTCAATTTTCATAAGTTTTTAATCAGTACTTATGGAAATATTAACGTTCATTTATTATCTATTCATTTAATACATTCAGAGCGTAATTTAGGTACTTTGGTTATAAGAGAATCGCCTTTGTGTATTAAGTGAGAATTGTTCAGTGGGGTCGAAACTAATTGTATATTGAATTTTGTTAATTTTCGTTTGATATTTGTGAAGCTATTGATGTTTTACGTAATGGTATAGATTTTCGAAACTTTATTTTCTTTTATTTGTAATATAAAAAAACATTAATTTCAAATGAAGATCCAACTTGAAAACTCAGTTTGAGTAATGAATTTTTTTTTAATAAATCTGTAGAAATGATCAATAAGTTTATTTTGCTTTTTAAATTAAAGTGTTATATTATATAAATATAATGTTATATTTGACATGTATTTTTCTAAATTTAATTAAATTTATGCCGGAATTATGGATTTGGCCAGAATTAAGAAAATTTTGGCCGGAATTACAATTTAAAAATCATCAATTTTAACCAATTAAAATTAATTTAACCGATTTTAATATATATATATACTAAATATTCAATAAGTAAGCTGTGCCACAATTTTTATTATATCAATCATAATAACAAAAATTAGGGTGTTACATGCGCATTGGTTGATAATAGAATAATCAAATTTAAATTGCAAAATATAGAAAATAGATTTATTTACATTATTGAATTATCATGTTTTTTATTTTTTATTAACGGGAGCATGAATTATCACGTTTTTTGTCTTACCAATCTACTTTTAACACGTTTTCTCTCTAAATTTAAATATGATCGTCAATTTAATTCCAGTTTTAAACTATGTTGCGATCTTCATTTTCTTTGTAATAATCGTTTTCACTCTCACTTTCATTACCTTCATCTTCTGATCCACTTTCATCACCTTTATCTTCTAATCCACTTTCATCATCACTTTTACTTTCCAATTCACTTCCACTTTCTGATTCGCTTTCACTACTATTTTCATTTTCTTCAATACCTTTTCCTCTGTTATTTATCTCTTGCACTTTATTAAAATCAAAAATTAGGCTATCTTCTGACCCATCCAAAGAATTTGAAACACCGCAACACTTGAATGAACGCCTAATCATGTTGGTATCCACAGAATCCCAGCTTTCTTTAATCCAATTTACCACTAATGAATAGGAAGGCCTTTTGATTTTGCCAGATGGGGTGTAATCCTTGATGGCATCATTCATCCAATTATTATAAAGATGTCGCACCTATTATTATTTACAAAATTAATTTAATTTATTAAAATAATAATAAAAAATGAATTATCATACCTTAGATTTAAAGGACTTGTTCAACGAAACATCAAGTGGTTGTAAATGGGATGTTAAACCACCTGGAATAATGGCTATATCAGTATGTTTTTTGTGAAATCGATTTTTTACAGCAGACGTTTTATGAGCAGTAAAAGAATCCAGTATTAAAAGAGATCTTGGATTTGCTCCGCATCTTGTGCGTTGTGTCCAAACATTTTCAATCCACCAAATCATCTCACTTTCATTCATCCAACCTTCTTTATTAGCTCGGATAATCACTCCATCAGGAAACTCCTCACGTGGAACGTTTACAAGTTTGAAAATAATTACTGGTGGTAATTTTATTCCATCCGCTGTGCAGGCCAAAAACACTGTAAAATTAGAGCGCTTATGTCCAGTTGATAAAATTGAAATAGTTTTAGTACCACGTTGTTCAACTGTAGTATTATTTGGTAAGTTAAAAGACATAGGTGTTTCATCCATGTTTGCAATTAAAGATAATGGATATTGATGTTTTCTTCGACGAAATAGAACATAGGACAAAATTCACTTTGCAAACCAACATAATTTTCTGGAAGTTTCTGAGATATTGTTGTTTTTCTTCTATTAACTAAATTATGCCAGCTCATAAAGCCATCAACCCATTTTTGCGAAAGTTTCACATTCTTTATGTCGGGATACTCTTCTTGATACACTTGCTTTTTAGATAAAGAACGTGCCTTTGCTTGAATCATATATCACGTGACAACCTTTAATTGACTCTGAGACTCTCTAAACCATTTCATAAGTTCAACTTCAAGTTGTGGATACTTTGGACGTGCACCTGTAGTGAGTTTTTGAATATAAGGAGCTGCTTTTAAAAGGCGTTCTTTATTACTAATCTATTCCCGAAGTTGTTTAGGCTCAATATTAAATTTATCTGCAGTTGATCGTTTGCTGTGACCTCATTTGTAATACGTAATCACCATTAGTTTCTCCTGTGCTGACCACTGGTGACGTCTTTTTGTTATAACATTAGCACGACGTTTATGAAAATTTCCATGAACCATATTTCTGAAAATATAAATTTTATAAAAATTTCTTAATGTTTTTCAAAGGTGTAAAGAAATTTCATAAAACATGAAATTAATAGAAAGAAAATTATATTTCCAACTTTCCTTAAAATAAGATTCAGTTACTATCATGATCTATGCATCTAAATAAATAAAATGTTTAGTTCTAACAGTTTTTATAACAGTATTTAATAAATATGATTATTTTCCTTGAACATAAAATAGTCATCCCGAAAATGTAAATTGTAAGTAGTATTATTTCATAATCAGATATTTAGCATATTTACGGTATTCCCCCTTTAATGATTATTGAATACAGAATATCAAATCTTTCTAGATTTTTCTGAATAAAAATTTCTCCCAACAATATTAAAATAAAATCCATTTGTTACGGTATATTATACTTTCAGGATCAGCCATACTGTACGCTTATTTAACTCAATTTTTGTTCACGGTAATAAAACCTCCTTTTTTTACAATTATTAAATATACTACAAATACCAAGTTATTCTGCAATTTTTCTCAACATAAAAATTATTTTGAGCATGAAAAATCCATAAAAATTGCAATTGAATAGCATTCATTTGTTTTATATATATTTTAAGATTGGTTGTGTAGCATAAATAGCATAAATAAGTGTTACAAAATACCCCTGAAGTATAATACCCCACTTATAGTATCCTACCGTTTAGAGGTATGCTCTGAATCTGGTCAATCCGGATATCCGGTCATCCATCCGAAATTTGACCGGATTCGGATTGATCCGGATGATTCATTGGATTGACCGGATGGATCATTGGATATCCGGTCAATACTTGCTCACCAATTTGACCAGATGGTTAACCGGATATCTGAATAATCCGGTCAATCCAGTTTTTTCTACTTAATACTTTTTATTAATATTAATTAACAATTAGAATTTTATAATAATAAACATAGTATTTATTTTTACATTATTACAAATGATTTTTAACAAATTAGTTGACACAATATTTATAAAAAGTTTAAGATTTAGAAGTCCAAGAAGGTGTCTCCCTAAAAAAAAGAAGCAAAAGGAACGTTAATTACGTTCCTAAAAATAAAAAAACAAAAATACATTTCCCCCAACTTACCTTTATAACCCATGCTGAAATCCAGGTCCAAGAGGCGTCCTCCTAAAGAATGAAGCAAAAGGAACGTTAGTTATGTTCCTAAAGACAAAAAAAAAAGATAAAAACCCTTCCCCAACTTACTTTAATAGCCTAAGCCGAAATCCAGGTCCAGGAAGGGCGTCACCTAAAGAAAAGAAACAAAAGGAACGTTAATTACGTTCCCAAAGACAAAAAAAACTCAAAAATAACCTCCCCAACTTACCTTTATGAAATCCAAATCCGGGAGGGCGTCTCCTAAAGAAAAGAAGCAAAAGGAACGTTAATGACGTTCCTAAAGACAAAAAAAAAGATAAAACACCCTCCCAACTTACTTTAATAGCCCAAGCTGAAATCCAGGTCCAGGAAGGGCGTCACCTAAAGAAAAGAAGCAAAAGGAACGTTAATTACGTTCCCAAAGACAAAAAAAACTCAAAAATAACCTCCCCAACTTACCTTTATGAAATCCAAATCTGGGAGGACGTCACCTAAAAAAAAGAAGCAAAAGAAACGTTAATTACGTTCCCAAAGACAAAAAAAACTCAAAAATAATCTCCCCAACTTACCTTTATGAAATCCAAATCCGGGAGGACGTCTCCTAAAGAAAAGAAGCAAAAGGAACGTTAATGATGTTTCTAAAGACAAAAAAAAAAGATAAAACACCTTCCCAACTTACTTTAATAGCCCAAGCCAAAATCCAGGTCCAGGAAGGGCGTCACCTAAAAAAAAGAAGCAAAAGGAACATTAATTATGTTCCCAAAGACAAAAAAAACTCAAAAATAACCTCCCCAACTTACCTTTATGAAATCCAAATCCGGGAGGGCGTCTCCTAAAGAAAAGAAGCAAAAGGAACGTTAATGACGTTCCTAAAGACAAAAAAAGATAAAACACCCTCCCCAACTTACTTTAATAGCCCAAGCCGAAATCCAGGTTAGGAATGGCATCACCTAAAGAAAAGAAGCAAAAGGAACGTTAGTTACGTTCTCAAAGACAAAAAAAACCCAAAAATAACCTCCCCAACTTACTTTAATAGCCCAAGCCGAAATCCAGGTTAGGAAGGACGTCACCTAAAGAAAAGAAGCAAAAGGAACGTTAATGACGTTCCTAAAAAAAAAATAAGCAAAACACCCTCCCTCAACTTACTTTAATAGCCCAAGCCGAAATCCAGATCCAGGAAGGGCGTCACCTAAAGAAAAGAAGCAAAAGGAACGTTAATTACGTTCCCAAAGACAAAAAAAAACCCAAAAATAACCTCTCCAACTTACTTTAATAGCCCAAGCTGAAATCCAGATTAGGAATGGCGTCACCTAAAGAAAAGAAGCAAAAGGAACGTTAATGACGTTCCTAAAGATAAAAAAAAAACAAAAATTAACTTCCCCAACTTACTTTAATAGCCCAAGCCGAAATCAAGGTCCAGGAAGGCGTCACCTAAAGAAAAGAAGCAAAAGGAACGTTAATTACGTTCCCAAAGACAAAAAAAACTCAAAAATAACCTCCCCAACTTACTTTAATAGCCCAAGCCGAAATCCAGGTTAGGAAGGGCGTCACCTAAAGGAAAGAAGCAAAAGGAACGTTAATGACGTTCCTAAAGACAAAAAAAAAAATAAAACACCCTCCCCAACTTACTTTAATAGCCCAAGCCAAAATCCAAATCCAGGAAGGGCGTCACTTAAAGAAAAGAAGCAAAAGGAACGTTAATGACGTTCCTAAAAAAAAAATAAGCAAAACACCCTCCCTCAACTTACTTTAATAGCCCAAGTCGAAATCCAGATCCAGGAAGGGCGTCACCTAAAGAAAAGAAGCAAAAGGAACGTTAATTACGTTCCCAAAGATAAAAAAAAACTCAAAAATAACCTCCCCAACTTACTTTAATAGCCCAAGCCGAAATCCAGGTTAGGAAGGGCGTCACCTAAAGAAAAGAAGCAAAAGGAACGTTAATGACGTTCCTAAAGACAAAAAAAAAATAAAAATTAATTTCCCCAACTTACTTTAATAGCCCAAACTGAAATCCAGGTCTAGGAAGGGCGTCACCTAAAGAAAAAAAGCAAAAGGAACATTAATGACGTTCCCAAAGACAAAAAAAAACCCAAAAATACCCTCCCCCAACTTACCTTTATGAAATCCAAATCCGGGAGGGCGTCTCCTAAAGAAAAAAAGCAAAAGGAACATTAATGACGTTCCCAAAGACAAACAAAAAATCAAAATTACCCTCCCCCAACTTACCTTTATAGCCCAAGCCGAAATTGAGTTCCAGGCAGGCGTCCCCTAAAGAAATGAAGTAAAGGAACGTTTAGTGACATTTCCAAGACAAAAGAAAAAGAAATTTACACTTACTTTTCGAAATTCAAGCCGTCCAAGTCGTTCCGAAGTCCAAGTTCAAGTCCATCCTAAAGAAAAAAAGGTGTTTTTTTTTTAAAAAAAAACATTTATGTTAAAAAAAAAAAAAAAAGTTATGAATTTGACCAGATTATCTGATCAATCCGGTCAATCCGGTCATCCGTGTAACATCTGATCAATCCGATGTTATCCAACGGATCCATCCGGATTATCCGCAATCCGTTCATTCTTAATCCGGATGATCCGTTTTTTGATCGGATCGGATGACGGATTGAACAGATTTCACCAGAGCACACCTCTAGTCCTTATAAAAAAAAATGCAAGGATATCTGATGATAAGGTTACATGGTCATCAGCCCTTGTTGTTGAAAAATACAAAAAAAAAATATAAATCTGCAAGTACAAAATGATTACTCCTGTTGAGTATATTCATACCACTCCCAGTCCCCAAGGATCGCCTCCCCATTTTTGTTCACTTAATGCATACTCTATGGTTTCCCTTTCCTGGGGGTCTACGACCATCCCATTCCTAAGCATTTTCCCCATAATATAAAGCTGATTCTTGGTAAGGCGGTCTATCCATCTTTTATAGAAGTCGTTTACATCTTCAAACGTTATCCAGTCAATTTCCCTCTTTATATAATGCTTTCCGAGAGCTCGGATTTTTCAGTACACATCCCCGATCATAATGGCATAATTTTTCCACCTCTTATATGCCTCTCAACAAACCTCCTGCCACCACACACTATCTACTTTACTTGCTGCAATAAGGTCAGTATCCGGGATCTTTGCGACAATGCGTTCGACTATTTCTACTGGTAATCGGTCCAACATGATGTTATGTTACTTATACTATAGCTATCTTCAATTACTGTATGCCCATTACACATGGATAAAAAATATAAACTAAATTCATACAGGAGCCACTTATGCAAGAAGTTCTGCTAAGGTTTTCTCAGCCTCATTCATAGTGACAGCTCGCTTTGGGGGACCTGTTGATGAGTCCTTAGTTACATTATAATACAACTCGAAGAGAGCTTCAAGTTTGTCTAGAAGAGCTTGTTTATTCTTGTATGATTCATGAATCTTTGCTATCTTAGCAGTATATGCTGCATTATCTGGGAAGAGTTTTCTGGCCATGAACTTCACATATGATACAGGAGACTTTGCTGTCTGGATTCTCTTGATATACTTCACATGATCCTGGACAAGGTAGCTGGTTTTGCTAAACCCAGATACTAATGCGACTACTATAGTGTCTTTCAATGCACGGATAATCTTGAGGACAGTTTCATCAGAGACAATGGTGAACTGATTGCGTGTTGCATCATAAATAACTTCATCACTAATGCTGTCAGTGCTGTTAATAATGCTTGCTAATTTGGTATATGTTGACATGATTCCTTATACTTTTTTGTACTTTGTAATAAATAGGAATCTTCAAATTGACTTTACATTCAAGCAAGAAAAAATATATATACCTGCTGTAAACTCAACCACATGGCAGTATCCTGCGGTTTCAAACTTGAGAGCTTTCAATGCTTTGGATGCATTTTCTGGACAAGTGATAAGTGTAGGACTACTCGGCTGTTCCTCTAGAATAAATCCATCTGTATGGATGCGTCGTACTTTATCCTTATATGGTTCTAATAACTCTGAAGTCATTTTCCGTCCATGTGCTAATAAAAATGGAGCGATCCTAGGATACTCACCCTTAAAGGGACTACCTGGGTTTGTGAATTGGAATCGCCACTGGTCAGATCCTACTGGTACGATGGAGTCAAGTGTGTGGCCTTCCAGAAACTTGAATGGATCTGTTTGATCTGTGGTGAGTGTCTTGTAATTGCGTTTCCTCTGGCAGAGTGCTCCCCATAGTGTATTGAGAACTCTCTTTGCAACATGACCGGCCACGCCACCCTGGTTCTTTACATTGAAGAGAAAGTGGACATTCTCACCAAATATTACAGTCCCAGGAATTCTTGCTTCTCTGTCATATATCAAGGCATTTGGCTTTCCATCCTGGATTAACTGTATATCGAGACCAAGTTTCTTTGCTCGTTGTAAGTCAATGAATGTATAGACTCCCCTCTTATTCTGTCGGAAGAGAATGTCATTACCACTTACCTTAACATGAAATAATCCATACAAGGCATAACCTCTGTGGTCTACAAAGTCTTTGAGTATTTGAAACTTACCTTGTCGGATTGGATGGAAAGTTTGCATTCGATTGCTGAATACTTGGATACAAACTTGTTACGTCGTATTGTCTTCCATAGCCCTTCCATTCATTATCTGCCCAGATAAGCCCTCCCATCATAGCATCATTTATCCACTCTGCTTCTATAGGGTCAAGAGGATCATTGGCTGGAACCCCTACACTAAACCGTTCAAAAAGCCAGAGAGCAGTTTTCTTGTATGACCAGTTGTGGTAAGATAAGTCGATTCCTAGACCGAACTTCTTTGTAGCCTGTAGGAAGGAATCCCGCTCTTCATGTATGGATCCTCTGGTATGTTTCCTCAAGTGTTTCATATATTCCAGTTTTACGATTCTTCTCAATAGGGATGAAGGAGTAACTATCAGAGTTTTTACCTTTCTGAAACTGTCCAACTGTAAGAGACTTAACTGTCTTACCATTGTATATTGTTACTACATTATTAACCCCATCTTTACGATAAACAAAGGGAGACTTTTGTTTTCTATCTAATTTACTAGGGTGGAGTCTTCCGGGATTCAGTGCAAGAGAGTAGTGGCCTTCAGACAGGATGAGGGTTCGCGTCTATCAGACTTGCTCTTGGAAATTCAAGTGGAATCCCCTACAATATTAAGTGCAAGGCTTCCTGCAAGTTGTTCAACCTTATCCATATATGAGACTGGAACTGGAGCATCACGATTGAGACCTAATGCCTTTTTGATATATTCAGGCTTTTTTATAGTCTCGGGTATTTTAGAAAATATACCATAGATATGCTTCAGACATTCATACAGGCAATCATTTAGCTCCCCATTGCATCCTCCTACAACCGGTGGAGCATCTCTCACATAAATTATGAATCGTTCAAAGTAATCAGGATCTGCATTATCTGGTAGTTGTGCTTTATCATAATGGTCCAAGAGTGAGAAGAGGCTGGCTGGTTGGTTTCCTGATGTCCATCCACCAGGTTTCCAGTTTTTATAGGGGAGCAGGATCTGAAATTTATGAGTTGGATACCGGGATTGGAGTTGCTGTCCAAGTCTGGCAAAAGCTCCTCTAGAAAATCTTGTGCCTGAATACTGTAGTTCTTTGATATCTGTTCTTGTAGGTAAAGCACGTGCAATTTTTGAATAGGCCATTTGATATAACTATGAATTGTATTCAATTGTAACATAGGTTTTTTATATAAAAAATATAAGATAACTAAGAGGCGCTTATCTTATTAAAAGGAGTCAATCATATCACAGGCCTCATCAATATCCAACTCATCTACAAATCCATTAGCAGCCTCCCACTGGCGTTCCATATCAGTCTTTGGACGCTCCTCTGGGATTTCTCGTGCCTTACCTTTATTCATCTTCATAGTTTCATAACCGGAGGTGGTAGGGATAATCTCGGCATCACGATCCTCCTTGTATATTCTTATTATATCTGCGAGTTCTTTACGGCTAGGTGTTTTAGGTAAGTTCCCATTATATTCGATCCAGTCCTTGAAGCGGTCTACTACCTCCCTAAGGTAGTACTGGTACTTGTCTTCAATACGCATTGTGGGACATTCCTCTACTTCAAACGCGAGTATTTCCCAGTCATAGTCATCTGATTCATCTTGGTACTTAGCCCATAAATCCTTACCTGTATTGTAGAGATTATTGAAAACCTGGTCCTTTGAATTCTTGACCCATGGCTTACGATCCCATCGGTGTCTTTCTTGCCAAGCCCAGTGTGCTCGAGTACCTTCCTTTGGTTCAGGTCCCGGTCGACTTCTAGTTCTGTGTCAGGTTCTGGGATAGGTTGCTCTTTGAGAGTCAGTTCTACTACAGGTTCTGTAGAAGATTTGGAATCTGTGAGGGATTCGGATTTTGCAGAAGATTCTGCAGGAGACTCGGGTTGTTGTTCATGAGCTGGGTTTGTGGTTATAGGATCTGAGTCAGATAACAAGTCATCTAAGACGTCGTAGTCATCTGGCTCAGGGGCAGACGGTTTTTTAGGAACTAGATCCTCAGCAGACAGCTCCTCTTCTTGGTTGGGTTCCTTGTCAGATAGATAACAGTCCGAGAAGTTATCTATAGGTTCATCAGTATCTGACTCTATAGGAGCTGGAGATTCCTCAGGAATAGGATCCTCATTGATGACAGGTGCGGGTTTTACCTTCAAGCAATCGGGCTTAGGTGGTACTGGTGGTGGAGTCTTTTTGAAAACTGGTTGCTCTTCAGTAGGTTTTTCTTCGACAGGTTTCTCAACAACTAGCTCCACTTCCTCTTGATCTACCTGTACATCCTGTATGTCTTGTGTCTCCTGGATTACTCTACTAAAATTCTTTGCGATTTTTGCTTTATCTAGTATGTAATAGTTTATTCAAGCACCTGAATGTCTTGGGCGAGTTTTAGGAATGAATTGCTTAATCTCCATACCAAACTTATTATCACTAAGTGTTTTGTTTTCACCCTTCTCACTGCACCAATTCTGGTAAGTGCTATAGAAATTTGTACAAGGGATTTCAAGTGTATCACAATTGTCGGGCCACATTATTTCAAGGTAATATTGTATGAAACGCTGGGGATTTGGAATACTTGCTTCGATTAGCTCCTGTTTCATTTGAGTATCAGGAATAGATCGGGGATTGAAGATAGTTAAGTCTCGGCTAAGTAGATAGGACATGAAGGAACTGGCTGTATCTGGATTTTCTAATATTTTTACTAGAGAACTGAAGTATTCTCGATTGCCCTTATATTTGGCTGATACATTGAGAGCATAACAGAAGTTTGATTTCATTGGTTGATCTACAAGGATTCTGATTGGTAAATCAAATTTCATAAGAACAACTTCGTAACGCCAATCTTGGAGTTTCACAAAAAGCTTTAAAAGAAATGATCATCTCTTCATATTTCAACCTTGCTCACGTGAATATAAAAGGATTTTTTGTAAGAAAAAGACCCAAGTTTCATTAATATTTTGGTCTTTAAAAGGTATAAAACCAATATACTGACTTTGTGTAACATGTTCGTAATTCTAAAGTTCTTCCTAGTAAAACTTGGTGGAATAAAGAGATCATAGAGATAATAATGCATATAATGGTAGAGTAACAGCAGAAATATGTTCTAGTGAAATTTCGCGTCAAACGGATAGGTCTTTAATGTAGCTTAATATGACACATCATGATTTACTATATGTGCTATTCTATACGCTATATAAATAGTTCATGTAACCAATGATTATTTAAGAAACTCTGTTATGCTTACATTGAGGGCTACAAATCTTTCATCTCCCATTTCTATGCGGATTGGCATAGCATGATTACTTAGGATCATGTAGCCAGCAAAGTCATCAATAACCTTCACATCTATCCCCTTTTCCTCAATAGAGATGTAAGGCTCAGTGATTAAGCTCTTAAGTCGATTATTTGCTTCATGCCATTCCTTGCCTGTCATATCACATTCATTGAGGATAATGAGTTTTTTGGCACGAACAGCTGCATTGAACCTTCCCATTACATCTTCAAGACGGGTAGTGGAGAGAAAGTTTTCACGACCAAGAATATGTTCTCTGATAAAATCGGTTAAGATATTCTTACCACATCTGGGGGGACTGCGCATAATATTTGCTGTACCGGGGTTTTTGTCTGGATTTTGAACCAGTAATGCGAGCCAGTTGAGGATGTATGTGGTTAACTGCTTGTCCTCTGCACACCATACCTCATGAACATGTCGAATGATTGGATTAACTAGGTTCGGTTTGATGTGCTCAGCGGGTTGAGCCCTGAAACCTAGAAAGAGATTGAAGAATTCAAGATTATACTTTGGTGCATTTGGGGATAAGGCATGAAATTAACATCTGCTTGAGATCTGCAGCAAACTC
The DNA here is from genome assembly GCF_026210795.1 of Rhizophagus irregularis. Classification (NCBI taxonomy): domain Eukaryota; kingdom Fungi; phylum Glomeromycota; class Glomeromycetes; order Glomerales; family Glomeraceae; genus Rhizophagus; species Rhizophagus irregularis. The sequence goes on from NC_089434.1 coordinate 2,138,841, forward strand.
GAAGTATATGCTTCCATTATAAGCCTTCTTTTTTCTGATCCACATGCCGGACTTCGTGGTGATGAAAGCCACATAAGCTGAGATTGCTGAATTGACGCTTTCTTTTGTGTGTGTACCTATAGAAGGTCATCGTAGAAGAAACGGTTGTTGGGGTTAAAGATTGCTAGAACTTGGGCAGTCATTTTTTGTTCTATCAAATCAAGTACTAATTTATAGTTACCTAATCTTCAATTGCCGAATATTTTTTCCAAAGATCTGCACTCCTACCTGGTTACCCTCCTGTAGTCCTGTAGTCCTGCGGTCCTGCGGTCCTCCGGTCATACCCGGTTATCTTCTAGGGGTAAAAAAAACTATAAACCACAAACCTTTACAACTGCTCTAAATCTTCCTTTCCCCTTTTCAATCCACATATATCTGAAATCCAAACCGCTCAAGAGCTCCTTTTACTATAGTTAGCTCTTTTCTAGCATCCGTTAACTCTTTACAAGCCTTTTGATACTCCTTCCATTTAAGCTCATGAAGTTCACGATTTCCAATACCTCCCCCCTCATATGATTGACCAAGAGTATCCCCCACTTTTTCCTTCTTTTCTACTGCCCTGTCGTATGCTTCCTCAACTTTCTCATGCTGCTTCCACAACTTGGCTTTACAATAGTTGTACCAGAGTCTGTTTATCTTGAGATGCTTTTCGAATTCTTCGACCGGAAGGTTTCTGACCATTTCTGCTACTATGTCCGGGTCATTGAGAGGTGAAGCCTGCATTTTGATCCATTTATGGATTCCATAGATGTCTACAAGATCAAGACCAAGGTCTTCGGCAAGAGAAGTGGCTGCGTGTAAGTTCATCATTGTATGTTACTTATGGTATACCCATTGTTCAATTACTTATTTTTTCTGACGGGGTAGGTGGCCATAGTTCAGTGGTCATAGTTCGGCGGTCATAGTTCGGTGTTCCAGGTAAGTAAATAAAGGGTGGTTATAGTTCGGCAATCATAGTTCAGTGGTCATAGTTCGGTGTCCCAGGTAAGTAGATAAAGGGTGGTCATAGTTTGGTGGCATAGTTCAGTGTCCCAGGTAAGTAGATAAAGGGTGGTCATAGCTTAAATCGGGTTTTGGAGCCTGAGGGGCTAACTAAGGTGGCCATAGTATTATCATAAGTTTTTCGAACTGTGGCCAGTACTATGAACGGATATTCTGTCTGATTTTGGCTTTATTCGTGTTTTTATCCACTTTTTAGTAGTCTGGTCATAGTGGTCATAGTGGTCATAGTAGTTTTATATATAAGAAAAAATGGAGTAAAAAAAGGAGTTGGAAAGTAGTGTGACCAGCCATGGCCACTGTGGCCATGGTGGTAGTATATATGGGGATGCCTGAGCCCCGTAGGGCCATATAGGTACTGCGACAGGTCGTAGACCTGGAGGTGGGTGGTGCTTGCACCTCCCACATCCAGCCCGACGACAGTAGTAGTGGTAAGGGGTTTATAATAGTAGCCATTACAGTATCATGCAACAGATTAAAGGACGAGTAGGGTGGTGTTCAGCAGATTCGAAGGCCTTTGGGTCCCTGAGATATGTCCTTGTGTTTCGGTTGTGGTGTTAAATTGTCCCTGTTAAAGGCGGCAGGGATGGTTACATCATGGCTTAGTGAGGATGATGCAATGAATGACCTACCTCCATAACCTTCAGTAGAGGGTGCGAAAAGTAGTGGCCACTAAACGTACAATACACTTGTAAAATAATCACCAAATATTTAAAGGCGCAGATCAAAAAGATTGCTAACACCCTCAGTACTCTTGATGAAACTGTCTCTTGGATGCAAGATACTATCACGCAACACGACTATAGGCTATCTAAGCTTGAATCAATGATGAGTTATGATAACCCTGGAGACTCTGATTTGTATCCGCCTCATGATGACAATGATAACCTTTCCTATGGTAATGGATGGGATGATGAACGAAACCAGGAAATGAGTTCACGATCCAAGCTTCCTCCCTATACTTCCTCTTCTCTTATGAACACCTCTCCTGATGCTTCCTTCTCAACTCTGGATCCTAGCCCCGTATTATCTAATAGACATGTCCCCTTACCAGACACCCGACCTAATATTATTGCCCCTGATGCTACTGCTTCCCGTCTACAATTGGAAATTTCTAATGTTACTAGTGTACATAAAAATCTTTCTGCCCAACTTGGTTCGATTATGGAAAAATTGGACTCCTTCTCTCCCCCTAACCCTTCCCCTTCTAATGATTGAACACCAATTTATATTGGGTGCTACACAGGGATTTCACCCCCTAACAGTGCGATACTTAATCATAATAATTACAATAATCATTCCTTTTCTCCTTTCCCTTTTATTAATTTTGGACAAATTAATGTTAATGGTTTGTGTTCTCCTGTTCGACAGTTGCATTTGTTAAACTATTTCCTACACTCTTCATTTGGTGTTTTATCCTTAAATGATACTCGTCTTACTTCATCTAATGCTAAATTTATTTTTCAAAATGATCACTCCCAATATGATTTTAAGTCCTATTGGGCCCCTTCCCCTTCTAGTTCACGACCTCATGATGGTGTTGGTCTTTTACTCCGCCATCCTTTACATAAACATGTTCAGAAGATCGATCCTTGGAAAGGTCGTCTTTTAAAATTAGATCTTTTTTTTCATCAGACAAAAATTTCTTTTATTTCTGTTTATATTCCTCCTTATCATTCTATTCATTACAAAGAACGTGATGCTATTTTTGCACAACTTAATTTGTGGCTTGATAAAGCCCGTTCTAATAATTATCATGTCATCATCCTTGATGACTTTAATGCAGATGAACTTTCACATTCACATCTTCCTCAACATCATTTGAAATTCTTGCGATCACTCTCTTCTCGATATTTTATGGATCATCAATCCCATATTTCTTCAATTTCAGGTTCTAGTTCTACCTTTTACCTGACCACCGTGTACTTATAATAGCCTTTGACTTTAGTTCTTGTTTTGCTACTTTAGCCAAAGCTAGATTAAAACAGAAAAGCGAACTACGCACCATTTTTCTCTACAAAAATTTAAAGGAAGATATTTGGGATTCATTTTCCAAAGAAGTAAATTCACGCCTTGAGGTTTATATGACCACATATCATCCTTCCATATCTGCTCTTCTTTTGGACAAACTTTGGCACGCTCTTAAACGTTCTATTCTTGGAGGCGCCATTGATTCTTTACCATTTCAACATGTATCCAATACTCATCACCATAAATATTCTTCTGAGCTTACGATGCTTATTGCTATCAACAAATTTTTGGATCGATTATTGTTTAAATTGACCACGTCTTGGACTAGTCGCCCCGCTCAAATTTCACAAATGATTAATTCTTTACCTACACAATTGACTCTTTTGAAATCTCTTTTAACAGATTATACTATACCGATTTATAGTACAACACCAAATTTTTGTGTTCACAAAAGGCTTTGGTCTCTGCTTATCTTTCCACGCAATTTCATCAACATCGTGTGGATTCCATTGAATATTATACTGCTCTTAGAGATGAACATTTCTCTACATCGCCGGGTTCTTTTATTTCTTCAGCTCTGTCAGTGGAACATCGCTCTATCGTTCTTGATAGAGTTTTGGTTGTAATTGACTCCAAACCCACATTACTTACTGATCCTTCAGATATCAAACAAGCTGCCGTCAAACATTTCCAATCAGTTGTTACTCCTCCTTTTGTTCAGCATTCTTCCACAGATGAATTTCCTCCACGTTGGCAAAGAGCATATACTCCTATTTTTGACATTGACTCATCTTTATATAACTCGGTCATGTCTCCTATTCTGGAAGAAGAATGGAAGAACACTATCCAGTCTATGCCTAACAAAGCCTCTGGTCCTTCCAAGATCTCTTATGAGATGCTCAAACATTTAACTGGAGAAGCTTTCAATTTGTCCCTTATATTAGCTAATGCCTGCTTCACTTATGGAGATATTTCTGCTGATTGGCGTGAAGCGCTTGTTTATCCCATTCTGAAGCCTCATGAATTTGACGCCCAATTAAAGAATATGCGTCCTATTACTCTGTTAGAAACTGTACGGAAATGTGTGGTTAAGGTCGTTACAACTCGACTTTCAAAAATCCTAGCTGATAACCAAGTGCTTCAAGGTGGTAATTTTGCTGGATTACCAGGCGGTTCCTATTAAGATGCTTGATGCTATTATTCATCAACGCCGCTTTGACAAAACTGATGACCAAGAGTTATGGATTGTTTCTCAAGACATTTCTAAGGCCTTTGATTCGATTGATCTGAATATGCTTAAATTGGCTTTAATCCGTCTTCATATCCCGCCTTTGTTGATCAAATTTATCATTAATCTCTTCACTAGACGTAATAATAAAATTATTACCCATCATGGCAATACTTCTGGATATAGAGTTAGAATTGGTATTGACCAAGGTGAAATAATTTCTCCGCTATTATGGGTGATTTATTTAGATCCTTTGCTTACAACACTTAATCGAGAAGCTTGTGATCCCTTTATTTTAAAATCCTCTGCATTATTGGATTACTCTCCGCTTGATTATGAACAACATAATCTTCCTGTCTCTCATATTACATTTATGGTCATCTAAACGAGGAATTGAAGATTGCCTTTCCATTACTGCTGAATTTTATACTCTAAATAATACTCAAGCAAATTCAGCAAAATATATCCTTCTTTCTTCTGAACAATTTTCTCAAACTATAGTGTTTGATCTTTTCCCATTTCCCCTAATTCCAATCCGTACCTTACTTTAAAAGCATTAGCTTTATCCACGTCTTTTCGTTTTTTAGGTGTTTGGTTTTGTCTTTTGGCCTCTTCTCATTTTGTTCATAATCAAACCACTTCCATGGTCAAAGACATGGCTGCTTTACTCAGTCCTAAGAAACTTTTAGCCCAACACGTGGCTTACCTTTATAATGTTGTCTTACTTCCGAGGCTAGAATTTCGTCTACAAACCACATTATTTGCTGAATCTACCATTAATCGTATGGTTTCTCCAATGCTTTCCCTTATTCGACAGTAGGCTGGCTTTGCTTCAATCACTCCTCTCCCCGCGCTTTTCACATTATTGCCGTTCTCAATTGAACAAGCGTTTAGCCGATTTTTATCATCTCATGTGGCTTCATGGCAAAAAATTTTTTCTCATCCTTTATATAAGGTTTTTGCCAATTATATGATTACTTATCTCCAAGGTTTCTTGGACTGTGATGCCTGTCCTTCTACTATCAATTTGGAACCATGGTCACATACCTTTTCCCTGCGAACACATTCTTTGTTCAATTCTTTATTGTTCTTTTCTCGATTGAATATCACGTGGTCTTTATTGTTCCAACCTCCGAGAAAAGATCTATGTCCAGTGATTCCACTCCAGAATATTTTACCAAAAGACTTATTTATTTCCATGAAAAATGTTCGGAAGAATTTTTGCACTCGATATCTTGCTCAATTGATTACACCGTGTGGCTCTCGACTTCTCTCATGGAAAGATTTACACTTTCTTAAACGGGTTTCGAACAAAGGATCTGTGCCTGCTTGGTTTAATTATTTATTTAATCTTTTAAATCAATTATTATTTGAATAAACACATCTATTAAATCTTAATTTCTCAATTAATTCAAAATAAATTAAATTTTGTTGAGATTCAATTAAAGAAATAAGTTGATTCGTTTCATCATATAAATTTCGAAAATCACAATTGATTAGAATTCCTATTTCTCATACTGTAGCTTATATTTCTTTTATAGATATTAGTCGTAATTATTTGTTTAACCCTCAATGGGCTATTTCTTTTAATCGTAATACTAACTCTTTCCTAGTTGGCCGTGTGATTATCACCTATCCTGCTCCGCGAAATGAAGCTCTTATTTCACATTGGATTGCGTCATCTGCTGATGACTTACTTTCTGAGTTTACTGCATGCCGTGGTTGTGCCTCTGCTATCTCCCACTCCTCTACCTCTAAGACGCTTATTAAACAATGTCCCTCTAAAGAATGTTTTTCTTATGTTCCTTTATCATCTTTGATCCGTTACCCTACGAAACCTCGTACTTATATACATGCAGATACTCGTTCAGTTTCACTTTCTGCCTCGTTAGGCTTTGCCAAATCTCTTTTATTATTTCATCTTTTTGCGCCGGCTTGATTAGTCCTTAAGAACAATCAAGTGTCTAGGATTTCTGATGTCCATCTTCCGTCTTCAGTGTCTACACTTTATATTGATGGTTCTTTCTTTCCTCCTTCTAGTCATCCGACATCTTCGATGGCTTTTGCATGAACTGCTATAGATTCTGATGGATTTATTCTTGAATTCTTTTATAATACCATTTCTTCTAATTTTCCTTCTGCATTACATTCAGAAGTTTATGCTTTATTGCATGGACTGGACTCCTCCCCCGGAATTCTAAGATTACTGTCGCCACTGATTGTGCCCAATTAATTTCTTTATGGTCTTCATACGTGGATGCTCCTTTTATTCCTAGAATGCTTAAAGAATCCAATCACCTTTTGTGGTCCTCCGTACGAGCCATTGTCTCACAAAAGAATCTGGAGATTACTTTGATCAAGGTTCCTGCTCATGCTGATGACCCTTTGAATAATCATGTGGATGCATTAGCTAAAGCTGCTCATTCAGACTCGCGTCTCTCTTCTCAGTCGTTGTCCGAACTTTTCACACCTTGCATTTTACAATTTAATTCCTTATCTGTGGATATGAATATTATGAATATCCAGCAATTTATTAGAGATATTTTTGACGCTAAGAGTCTATTAACTCTTGCTGTTTTACCAAGATTTAATTCCAATTCTTTTATCTTGGCTATTGATTGGACTTGTACCAAGTTTTGTTTTAACAACAATAAGCAAATTTTCTCCCATCGGAATGGCCATTCTGAATTTTGTGCATTCCAAATCAAAATACTATTAGATATGCTTCCGATGCTTACAACTCTTCAGCGACGGAAGCCTCATCTCTATGATCCAAGTTGGCTTTGCCCTCAATGCAACTTCTTCCCCGAGACTTTAGACCACTTGTGGACTTGTCCTTATATCTTACCCGAATTTAGTCCTTTCACCACCTTTAAAACACTTTTATTGGATCTTCGATCTACTTATCTTGATAAATTCATTTCCGTGACATCTTTAAAACCTTTACCAGATTTTTTTGCTGCTGAATTCACGGCTATTGACTGTTGGCTTTGTGACCCTCCTTCGTCCTCTTGCCTGAGACTCGCACGTGGACTTATACCGATATCCTTAACTGGATTTCTTGGAAATTATTTTTCTCCATCCACCATATGGTCTATTTTAGATACACCTTTGCACAACTTTCATTTTGACCTTTATGTTCAAATCTGGTTATGCCGTTCCATTTTCTTTCATCATTGGGAATCAGCTCAAGGCATCACTAAAAAGATGAAAGGACTTATACCGATATCCTTAACTGGATTTCTTGGAAATTATTTTTCTCCATCCACCATATGGTCTATTTTAGATACACCTTTGCACAACTTTCATTTTGACCTTTATGTTCAAATCTGGTTATGCCGTTCCATTTTCTTTCATCATTGGGAATCAGCTCAAGGCATCACTAAAAAGATAAAATCGTCCACTTTTGGACCTTCTATCATTTCTCACCCTTCTCCTAATATCCCTCCTGTCTCTTTGACATCTTCCTTGGCGACAGTTTCCTTGGATTCCTGGGTTTCTTGGGTTTCCTCTTCTATAATCCGTGGTGGGTCTTGGCTCTCGCACTTGGATTTTTAACGCCGCTTAACAGTTCAGCCTCTACTTAGGATTTCTTTTAGGTAACAGATTGGATCTTAGGGCATGCTGGATAGTTGACTCACTCTGGCCTTTGGGTAAAGTTGGGGTATGCGTATTCTGTAATAGTTTAGTTTTTCTTTACTTAATTTTATTTCGTTTAAATTTCTTTACTTATATGAATCGTGAAGCTAGTTCTTTTTATTTTTTATGTTTATTTTTTATATTTTGTTTGTAATATTGTTCGATTTGCTTATTGTACTTTCGTTAAAAATTTATAATAAAAGATAAAGTCATAAGACTGTTTGCTCATAATCACCAAATATGGACTGTCCCAAATGTGTGACTATAAAGAGAGTTGACTGTATATTGTTCGGGGTCCTGTTAATATCCCCCTATCCCTCAATTCTTATAAACCTAAAAGATGGGCCTACATCACTTTTACATCACAACAAATGATGGACACCGCAATAGAACAAACAATAGCCTTACAAGGTCACAGACTCCAATGGGAATTCCCAGAAAATACCAATAAGCTTTGCCATAGATGCGGCAAACTTGGCTGCATCCCTACTGCATACCCATTGAATAACTCTAGAGGTCGCTCACGTACTCGCAACCCTGTTGCACATTTAAAAGAACACTTCCATATTGGCCAATTTAATAATAATAACTCTTCTGCTAATCACAGTAGACAACGCTCCTATTCTCAATCCAAGGATCGTTCCAACTCTTGGCAGCGTAATAACTCAGCTAATAATGCCGGACGAAATAATAGCAATATTAATAATACCTCCTCACCCAATTCTACTAATTCCACTAATCCCAAACAATTTGCTCAACAGCTTTGATCCAATGAGCGTAAAGGCAAAGACCATTCAGTTTCATTTTCTACTTCTCAGCACAGTAATACCTCCGCACCTAACTCATCTAACCATTTATTTATTTATTTATTTTATGCGAAGCAGGCAGGGGATATAACAAAGGGTATGATTCCGAAGTAATACAACCTGAATAGATCCTACCATCGATTTCCAGAGGAGCCGGAAGCCAACCCTAACTACTTGAAAATAAAAGACCTGTACCACTACCACGTCCGATAAAGGTCCAGGCAAACACACTGGGTAAAAAAAGGAGGGGGAAAGAAAGTGGAGAGGACAAGTCCTCTTTTCAAGAAATTCAGTACAAACGCATAAATCTATTCTATCCTAAAAAATAATACAATTCTGAAAGTCGTAAAACCGCTAATAAAAGTGTAGGCTAAACTAGTTTCTGTAATAAAGTTAAAATCTCTGCTAAAACCACCATGTTATCTTTATTACCACCCTTTTTCTTCGAGAAATTCTTTGCCTTCTTCTGAGTTTTCGGGTGTTTCTCCTCCTGGTTATTATTTTTCGGGACTTTCTTCGAGGATGTAGGTTTATCCTTCTTCTTAGGCTGATTACTTTCCAAATTCTTATCAGACTTACCTGATTTTTTCAGATTCGGTGTATTTTTAGCCTTTGGTTTATTTTGTGCTTTCTTCAAGGTAGGAATGGAGTGTCAACACCATTTCAACTCCTTACCATCAGGTACGAAAAACTGTGGCGTATCTAAGGCCCTTAGTGTGGTCTCCCAATTCTCGAAATAGGCCACAAGTTTCCTCCTTCCTTTACTTGTTTGAATTACTTTAAATGAGCTAGCACCGCACTTCATTAAAAATTCACATGGTTTACGGTCCATCCACAAGGTAGCCATCGTAATAATGGCTTGGAACTTTTCACGTTGTTTTCTTTCTCGTAAAGTCCAACTTGCAGGGAACCATCTAACGGGTATACCTCCCAGGTCTGTCGTCCAATATTTATTAAACTGGGGAAGGGCAAATGAGGATAGTGCTATCTTGACTCTAAGAGTCTGATACTTGTGTTGAAAATTTTAACTCTGCTATTATTTTCTGCAGGTTCCAGGTATACGGGATATCGTAAACTATAATGTCTCGGATTTGCTCTTGCTCCTCTCCGATAGCTTCGTATCCTGTCAGTATCTGTGTAGCCTCTGGTTCGGATGATTTCTGTCCCTTTTGGGAATTTTTGGCTGATGTTTTCACATCAGGTTTTGCCTTTGTAGATTGGTTCGCAACTTGTTTATCATCTGTAACACGCGCCTTTTGTTTATCTTTCTTCCGGGAATTTTCGGGTATTACAGTTTGATTAACAGGGGGCATTACTATATCAGGCATTGATGGAAGCTTGATAGGTACTGGATTTGGTGGCATTTGAAATCCTTGGCGTAAAAGTTCATCTACATCGGGCTCAAGCGGATATGACTCATCCATCAGATAATCATCAGTATTCTGAGATCCATCATCATCGTCGTCATCATCATCACCTGTATCGCCAAAATTGAGATAGAATTGGGTAGAAAAATTATCCCAAGACTTGGACATAGCATATAGCGCTATAGAAAATATTAGCGAAAGGGTGGTGGGTTGCATATTCGTAGCTTGAGCTTGTGAAGTGAAGTTCGCAGGGTTGGCTGTCTCACCAAACCTCTGTATCAGTAACTGGGCTTTATCCTTAGGTACTGAGGGGTTTTTTTCAAATAAGTCCTTGAGGAAACCGTCCTGTACAAATGAACTTAAGTGATATGTGCAAGTTTGAAAATATATTTTGTTAAACTTAGAAACGAAGTCTAAAGCTTCTTCATTTGATGTTCGGCTCTTATCCATAGACATTTTTTATATTTATGTAATAAAATTTAATAAAGGGGATTATTTTTTAAAAAAAATTATTACGCAGAAATTTTCGTAAAAAATGTATTCGGGAAAGAGTTCAATTAGAATTCCCTAACTCATCTAACCATAATCTTCCTTTGGTCAATCCCAATTGCCCCCAAATTCAAGAAATCCTTTCAGTGCTTAAAAGCCTTCAAGAAGATATGGCTAGTGTATGTGTTAAAATACATGCTCTTGAATTGGCTGACCAAAGGATGTCTCAGCTAGAACTTCGTGTTTTTAGACATAAGCAAGATGATGTTCTCACACCTGATTCAAATTATTCTCCACACATGCTAGTTGACAATCACCAAAGCACCCCCTTATATAACACAATCTAACCTGTCCACATCGAACATGTCCTTTTCTGGCCCAGTTCTCCCTCCTCCAACGGTCCCAGTTTCCCACTCCATCACTCCCTTCTCTCCCATCCCTGTAACTGCTGATGAAGATACTATTAATAAAGAACACGCTGAAATTTATTCCTTTCAACGATCTTTAGATAACAAATTCAATCACTTATTTGGCTCTATTGAAAAATTTATTAGCTCAATTTCTGGTGGCTCTTCCTCAGACCAAGTCAATAAGACTTTGTCTGATTAATTTGTTATCCCATCCTTTCACCCTGCAGTTTTTATCATAGTGCAATAATGATAAACAATAATATAGATTATGATACTTTTGTGCAAAACCCCCCTAACCCTGTAGATTTTGTTAATATTTTCAATGATTCTTTATCTGATACATTATTTTCTTTCTCAACCCCAATTTCCCCCATTTCCAAATCTTTTAATATTTCCTCTTTTAATGTTAATGGTCTTAAATCCCCTGATCAAGGTTTTTTTAAAATGAACCAAATTTCCTTCTTCTTTTCTCAAAACCATATTTCCTTTGGCGGTATTGTTGATACTCATCTATCACCAAACAAATGAAATTTTTATCTAAATGAGTTTGTGATTTTACTTCTTTTCATTCTGATTTGGATTCTACTAAACACAGCCATTCTTCTGGTGGTGTTTCTTTGTTTATACACAACTCTTTAGCTACCCATGTTCAATTCTATCAATCCCATTCTTCACGAATCCTTTTTGTAGATTTATTTTTTAAAGGCAATGTTAAATTATGTATTTTTGTTATCTATATCCCTCCTACAAATGATCTTGTTCTCCGTTATGAAGTCATAGATCAATTAATTTCCCTCTTATCTCAATCTTCTTCACAAAATTTTCACCATGCTATTTGTAGCGATTTTAATATGAATTTGGAAAAATATTATCCTATATTTTTGCACCAACCTCAGGTTGCTGCTAAACGAATTCATAAATTATTTCATTATTTACTTTCTCATAATTATGAAGATTGTACCCCCTTAATTTGTCAGGTACCTTAGGTACTTACCACCATTTGGACACTATTACCCGCATTGACTTTGTTTGGTCTTGTCTGCTTCTTCATCGTTATATGTTAACAGCAACCATTTTTGATGTCTATGATATACACATTTTTAACTACAATCCTATTATTATCACCTATTTTGACGCTTCTTTACTGTCAGATGCTATTAAATCTGCTCGTGCTCATCAACTTGGTCGTAATTCTCAACGCATTTTTAAATATGATTCTACCTCTACTAAACAATGGACCGCTTTTGCTGAAGAATTAGATATACTATGCCCAATCGATCCACTTGTTTTTGATGCTTGGCCGCTCAACCAAAAGTGTGAATATCTTCATTCTAGGATTATTAAAGCTGCTAAATCCAAGTTGTTATCCTCTATTGTAGGTAATACTTATACTCCAAAGAAGCCTAAAGACTTGGAAAGTTTATGCCAGTCTTACCGTTTTTTATCTAAAGTGGCTAAGACTATCCGGTCTCTTTACAAAACCCCTACTTTATATTCTGTTACTTTTGAAACCAAATGGTCTTCATACTATATACATCTTAATAATCTTCTTTTTATTCACAAACAAACTTTTGTTACTTCTATTGTTTTTCCTCCTTTCCTTCGTGATGAAATAATTGATGATTTTGCTAATTTACTTCAAGTATTAGAGAATACACTGCCCTACAATAAATTACCGGATTTGACAAAATTTGCATAGCAATTTTCATGTTGCATATAAGTTTACGAATTTTTAATAAAATTCAGCCAGAATTTTTTTATTTGAAAGCTGATCATAAATAGTTTTTATGTATCAAAATAAATAAATATGATTAATTATAAATATAAAAAAGTTTTCTCATTGCAAAATAATATAAAAAATTATGAAATTCACACTTTTTTTCAGCAATGGGTCAACTCTTTAAAATTTTAAAAAATTTTCTTTATTTTTTAATACATGAAAGCTACAATCGATTGGCTTTCAAACAAAAAAAGTTTGACTGAATTTTGTAGAAAATTCGTTAAGTTTCATATAGACTAAAATTTGTCAATTATTATTAATTTTACTATGTAATTACAAATTTTTATAAGATTTATTAGTAAAATTGTTTATTTTCGGGCTATATGAAACTTTATGAATTCTCAATAAAATTTAGTCAAACTTTTTTTATTTGAAAGCCAATCAATTGTAGCTTTCATATATTAAAAAATAAAGAAAAATTTCTAAAATTTTAAAGAGTTGACCTATTGCTGAAAAAAAGTGTGAATTTCATAATTTTTTATATTATTTTGCAATGAGAAAACTTTTTTATATTTATAATAATTATATTTATTTATTTTGATACATAAAAACTATCTACAATCAGCTTTCAAATAAAAAAATTCTGGCTGAATTTTATTAAAAATTTGTAAACTTATATGCAACATGAAAATTGCTATATAAATTTTGTCAAATCCAGTAATTTATTGTAGAAGAGTGTATGACTTTGCTTTTGCGTAGTCTGCTTTACTTAAAGAAAAAGAGTTCCAAACCTCCTCTATTCAAGCCAAAATTGATGCTCAGAATGATAATTTCACAAATGATATTTCTACCTTTATCGATTCTGCTCTGTCACGAACTAGACGGTGAATAGTTCTTGATCGTATTTTTGTTGATCATCCAACACACCCCACTTTATTAACTTCTCCAGATGCTATTGATCAGGAAGTCATTAATCATTTCCAAAATTTTGTTCCAATTACTTCCACACCTCCTTCCTCTATTCAGGATTTGTCTGAACGATGGTCTAATGCTTACGCGCCACTCGCCAATGTCTCTCTGGCTATTTTTGATTCACTTATGGATTCCCCTACCCTTGATGAATGGTCTTCAACGATTTCTTCCATGCCTAATAATAAGGCTCCAGGACCTTCTATGATCTCGTATGAGATGTTAAAACATCTTGGACCCTCTGCTTCTTCTCTCCTTCTTAATTTAATTTGCGCATGTTTATCAGATGCAAATGTTCTGGATTTATGGAGGCAAGCTACCGTCTTTCCCATTCTGAAACCACATGAATGGAAATGTCAACTTAAGAATACACGTCCCATTATTCTATTGGAAGTCATTCGTAAGGCTTTGGTTAAACTTTTTTATAATTGTTTGGCTCCTTTATTGGCCTCCCATCATGTTCTTCAAGGTGGCAATTTTGCAGGTTTGCCTGGAGGTTCTTGCTGTAATCCCATTATCACTTTGGAATCCATTATTCACGATTCGGTAGTCACTAAACAGCCTTTATGGATCCTTTCCCAAGATATTTCTAAGGCATTTGATTCTGTAGACCTTACTATGTTGAGATTTGCCCTTCAATGCTTACGTCTACCACATGCTGCTATTCAATTCTTATTCTCACTATTTATGTCACGTTCTAATCATATCATTACTGCACATGGCCCTACTCTGCCATACAGAGTACGAATAGGTATAGACCAAGGCGAAGTCATTTTTCCACTTCTATGAGTTATTTATTTAGACCCTTTGCTCACAGTCCTTAAAGATAAAAAGCACGATCCTTATCAATTAGTCTCTTCAATAGCTCCCTGTACCTCATCGTTAGATTTTTGTCCTTTTGACGTTTTAGAAGTTAATAACTTGGTGTTTATAGATGATTCTACTTTGATCTCTTTTTCTAAAGAAGAAATGGAACATATGCTGTCTATTACTGAAGAATTTTATTGTTTGAATAACACTTCAGCCAACCATGACAAATATGTCTTTGCTATTTCTCAAACCTCATCTCCTATAGCTTTTAACTTATTAACCTCGTCGCTTAATAAAACCCCAGTATTACTATTACTCCTATCCCTATATCCTCATCTTTTCATTTTTTGGGTGTCTGGTTCAATATCAATAGCTCTAGGAAATTTATCCAGCGACAACTTAAATAAGAATGTAATTCATTCTCTGCAATACTTCGCCTTGCAAAATTAACTATTCAACAAGTGATTTATCTTTATAATACTGTCTTGATCCCCAAGCTGGATTACTGAATGCAAGTTATGCATTTATCTGAGGCTGAATATTCTACTATTACTTTTTCAGTTCATATCTTAGTTAAACACAAGGCTAAATTATCTCGTTCTGTTCCTAATGTGGTGTTATATTTATCACAAGCTTTGGGTTTGATCAATTTATTTTCATTTCAACAACAGGGTCATTTTACTAATTTATTTTTATTAGTAAATTCTATACATGCTGCCCAAATTATTTTGGGATGCTATAATTCATTCGGTTTATATATAATTTACTATGTAAAGTGCCAAAATAATTTGGGATGCCATAATTGAATTTAGGATTTTACTTATAATTACGGCAGTCCAAAATAATTTGGGTGGCATGTATAGTATTTATGAAATCTCTTTTCAATTATAGATTGCGGTTTATTCAATTTTATTGTTTAATCCCTATTTCCCCTTTGATGGTTTTGGATTGAACTTGTTGGTCTTCTCTTAGAATTTTCAAACAAGATTATATCGCTAATACTTTAGCTTCGCTGATCTCAACTTCCTTCCGCCTATTACGCGCTAATTTGTCACCTGTGCCTGATTTAACTTACCCTAATGGTCATACTCCCATTTATCAATGCCTTTCTTTGGATGTGTTTAAGGTTAATTTGGCATGACTTCGAAAACATGGTCTATTTTATTTATCGCAGCTTTTAATGCCTCAGGGTACACATTTACTTTCTTGGCTGTCATTTATGCTAACTCTATTCAAAAACGTGGTAATGTCTGTATCCCCAACTGGTATCACAATCTTTTTGCTAATGTCACTATCCCGGATAAGTTTGGTCTGTTGCAAGATCGATTTATGACTGAACAACGACCTTTAAGCCAAATTGCAAAAGAACTAGCTCCTTGTACTTCTCCTCCTGGTTATAAGAAAAACTGGATTGTCACGTTGAATAACAATGGCCTCCCTTTATTTGGTAAACAGATTCAAATCCAACCCAAGCATTCTACTTGTACTATTGTATATTGGACCTCAGACTGCTTATTCTGTCCGAACGATTTGATTACCTACAATCTTGTCCTGGCTGTAATTTGAATATAAATAAATCTTCCTACTCAAAGAAATCAGTTGCTACTAGTTCTGTGGCTTGCTCCTATTCGGTTTTTCTTCTTCAGTCATGGATTTTGCCTATGAAGAAATCATCCATTATGAATCACACATCCCGCTTGTCTGCTACGGTGTCATGGGCTGAAATTATGGATTATGTTATTTTAAATTGTAATCACTCCGCTTGTTTAGTGCTAGCTGCTGATATTCCTTGTACTTCTATTGGCACCATTGATTTGGCTTCACCTGCTTCACCTTTACTCATAGCTGGCGATGTTGCTGCATCAGATTCGCATTATACCTTTACACTAATGGTTCTCTTATTAATTTAGGAACTAGTGATGTCTCTATAGGTTAGGGCTGGGTTCAAATTGTTAAAGATTCTGGCTTTCTTAACTCCATAAACTGGGTATTATTCACAATTGGCCTTCCTCTTTTCAAGCCAAAGCTGCTGCTATTTATGCAGCTTTGTCAGCTTCTCCTGCAAATTCAGTTATTCATATTTATACTGATTCACAGACTTTCATTGAGGGTTTGAAACATTGCTTTTAATCTGATTATTTAGATTCCCATCTTTATTATAAGACCACCAACTTTGAACTCTGGGCTATCATTCAAAAACTGATCGTTGACAAAAACCTTTCATGACTTTGCTGACTCTTTAGCTAATACAGCACACATATCTGAGGACGCTGTTCTTATTTCTCGCCTTGACCTAGTCGCAGTTCATGATTATATTTTGGTCTACGGTGACGTAGTCTGTGAATCTAATCCAAGGCATTTGTTTAAGCAATATTATCAAATGTTATATATAAAGACCTTTTAGATCTTTCTTGTTTCCGTTTTATCTCTTTACTAATGGACTCATCTCAGTATCTGGTCAATTGGGCTCTTACTTGGTACACATTAATGTTTCAACCTAAATATGATAACTTTTTCACTAAGGAAAATGTTTTCAGACATCATACGATGAAATTTCAACTCTTCCTGGAAGATTTACCCACTTTGGAATCCCTCAAAAGGACGCGACCTGATTTATATGTAGAAATTCTTACCTGTCGCTCTTGTGAAAACCAACTTAAAGACTTTATGTACTTATTTATGTGCAAGAAGTGCCATTCTAAATTACAACAAATCTTGACATCATATCTCAACCATCTTATCCAAAAACTTAAAGAAGCGAGTGATACCGCCAATTGTAATTATTCCTCTCAGATTGATAGGATCACTTCCCTCCTTTGTTGGACTTTTTCGTCTAGTAACTGGTCCTCCTATAGTCTGGTCCGTGGCTGTCTGCCCACCGCTTTCTTAGAATCCTTTGAAAATTTAGGTATTCCTCATCTTACCGCCATGAATGTGGTCGCTGCCATTCACAATAATTTTGTCAACAAATTCTGTAAACGAATTTGGAATTCACGTTTGTATAATAAAGGCATATGGGAACATGCGATAAACATTACTTCAAAACTTAAACAGTCTTCAAGACCTAAAGGTTTGTCCAAATCTTCTTATTTACCTTACTCATCTTTACCACCTCTGACCCATGTTGATTCACGTGACTCCAGAACCAATTGGTTAATGAACTCGATGAAATATAGATTATCTTGGTTTAATCATATGTCAGGTTTTATGGGTCGTCTAATGATGCTACTTAATAACAGCTTTTGCAGGATGGAGTGTCAATTTTAATAGTGGGCGCGTCATTCGTTATTATGTTAGCATAGTTGCTTCTACTTTGGTTGGAATATATCAAGGGAGGAGATCTAGGAAGTGTTAGTATTAGCGATTTTTCTTTTGAATTTTCTTTTAATTTTAATTTATTTCTAGGAGACTATATAGCTTTGTTTTTAGTTAGTTTTTATTTTATTTTCTATTTTCTTATATATGTAAATTTGTAAAGTTTGATAAATAATTAATAAAGATAAAGGCTGCTATACCATGTTTGCCCGAAAGTGTAACTTATGACCTGTTTTGGAGATATCCGGGGTCCTACTAGGACCCTGAACAATATATATAAAGGTAGGTTTTGAGTTTGCTAAACCAACATATAAAAATTTTTCCTATGTGAGATTTATTATTGCTTATTTGATACCATAATTTTTAAATAGTCAAATATAATTATGCGTAGCAGAGTATTAAATTATTAATAGTCAGATATATATTTGCGTAGCAGGATAGATTTTTTTAATATATATATATAATATAATATATATTTACATTTTTTACTATAAACATGTTTGTGTAAAAAAAATTTACTATTTTTAATACAAAGAATAAGTTAATTGTATACGTAATACAGGAAACATTTTTAGACGTGATTGTGTAACGTGTTTATGATAAAACAAAAAATTATAAATCATATATGTGTCTGTGTAATAGTAAAAAAATATATATTGAAAATGAGAGCAAGAAAAATAAGTGTTTTTCTGTTTTTTTATAATTTTACACTATAATTTTTGTAATAATCGGTAAAAGTTATTTCATTTTTACTTAGAAAATTTTTTAAAAATATTTTTTTTGACAAATTTTACAGTAAATTTTAAAAATAAAAATTCCGCATATTGGTGGCGTTACAAAAAACATGAATATATCCATAAATATCTATTCAATCATAATAAAAATTTATATGTAAGTAGATTCAAACCTGCTAAACAACTTTACTTAAGAAGATTTTGGATGTTTCCTTTGACTAAAGTGCCTAAATTACGCTTTGAAGTCACAGAACAGATATACGAAATATTAATAAGAAACATTTATAAGTTGTAATATTACAAAAAAATAATAATAGCTTTATCCATACTTTATTTCAAAAATTTTTGTTTTTTTAGTTTTTTTTATATACATATTTTATAAAAAAAATTATATATAAATATATATATGTCATAAAATAAATTGCTTAGCAATGTAAAAAATTTATGGGTTAGATAAAAGTTTGCTTAGCAGACATGAAAAATATTTGCTTATTGACCTTAGTAAATTTTGAATTTTTTATCTGACCTATATATATATTGTTCAGGGTCCTGTCCTATTCGATATATTAGTTTTTGACTAGTGATATGCAATTGTATGAATTAAAATGCTAGATATTTTAAAGAAACCTACTATAATAAGTTTTTTATAGAGATTAAACAAATAAATTTAAAACATCAAATCACTGGATATTTGCATTCATAAAAAATATAATTTATTTTAGTAATGGCAAACTAATATTTTACTAAAACTTCTATTATAAACTAATAAAATAGTGAAAAATTTCTAAGAGTTTGCCATTTACCTTAAAACTGAAAAATTATTTATAATAAATTCTATATATATAAATATAAGTATTATTACTAAAAAAAACTATAATATTAGAAATCTATACTTGATAATAAAATTAAAGTATTTATAAATCTTTCAATACTTTTAAAAAAGTAAAATTTTAAAAAATAAACTGGTAATTTTATTTTTCAAAATAAGTACTATTAAATTATTAGTTAGATTTTTAAAATAATATCTATATAAAAAGTTATAAGTATTTAAATTTAGTAATTTTTATATAATTAAAATAAAAAATTATATAATTTCAATTTTATTTAACTAAATTTTTAATATTCAATTATTAAATAAATTTAAAATAGTAAAATTTATTTCAAATTTTAAATTTAACCTATTATCAATTCAATTTTTCAAAATAAATGTTGCATTTTTAGTGATTTTTACTTATTTTATTTAAAATTATTAATAAATTTTTATTAGTTATATGATAAACCAAAAATTTAAAATATCATTGAATATATATACTTCTAGTATTATATTAGATTTTCTTCACAAAAAGATTTCTATTTGAAAATTTTTCCAAATATAATTTTTGATAATATCTATAATTTATCTATTAGACTCATAAGATATATTTGCAGGTAAATAGAATGCAAATTATTTATTATAGGTTTGATTTTTGTAATTTTCTCTTTAAATAATTTCTTTTAAGTATAATTAAGAAAAAAAATAATAATTTATTTATTATTTTTTCTATGAAATTATTATCAGTTTGTAAAATAAAAATTTATATTAAATTTCATTTTATTGGTTTATTATTAATTATTTTTATATTTTGATGATTACATCCTTCTGAGTGAATATGATAGCTTATAATAATTTGTTTGTATGGTATATAAACTTAATATCAATAAAGCATATATAAATTATTAAAAAAAAAAAAAAATTAATTATTTTATATAATTTAATGTATTCAGATAAACATTTATAAAATTTAATATTGTTATAAAAATAATATTGAATTTAAATGATTTTATTTTTATACTTTAAATATTATTAAATTGGAAAAACATATAATTTTATTTTTAATTTTAATTTAAATTCTTAATTATATTTTATCAGATGTAAGCCAAATAATAAAAATGTAATATTGTAAAAAAAACTTAAGAAATTATATTAATTAACCTTATTTCTTATTTTTAATATTATATTATTAGTTATTTTCAGAAACTTCAAGTTTTTAAATGATATCATTTTGATATCATTTTGATATTGATTCAATATCGATTTAATATCGATATGATATCGAAATAAAATATTATCATTTTAATATCAAAATGATATCAAAATAGTATCAAAATGTAGTAGTACAATCTGAAATCCAGTCAATTCAGATTGATCTGATCATCTGAATTGAAATTTGAATTACATATAAAAAATCGAAATGATTAATGTCAAAAAAAAAATTTTCATTTCACAATTTCATAGTTCAATGTCGACATTCTCACGTTTGTTTATTTAAAGAGATTTTTTTCACATTACTTTTGACTATATATAAATATAAATCATGTTCCTTTTATCTATGCTCCTTTTTAAAGGTCAAACCTTTTTTCAACCTAATTCTACCCTTCTATTTCAATATCCTACTACCTTCACGACTAAGGATAGTCACCGGTCCTAGAAGACCGCGGTTTTACCAGTTCTACACCCTAAAAAGATGGACCAGTCTATCTCGCGTAGGACTGTGGTCTTTCAGTCCTGGGCTAATTCTGGCCAGATACATAGTGTCGGCTGGAATTACTAAATATGGCAATCACGTAATCCCGGGTAAATAGTTTAGCCACCAGGCAAAAAATTTTTTACTGGTTCTGTCATTGTAATACAAATTTTTTTGTGTTACACTTACTTGTAATTCTGGCCGGCATTATAAGTTCAGCCTGAATTAACAGCAGGATCGAAAAGACCGAAAAACCACAGTCTGTCTTAAGACCGGCAGTCCTGGGACCGAATAGAACCAGTAAGACCGATGACCATCTTTATTCACGACCCTTTGAGAATTTTACCACTTTTTTATCTAGCAAAAGCCTTTTCTATGGAGAATTTTGATTATTATCCTGGTGAAGATTTTGACTTTAATCCTATTTTGGAACTACAGAACCAGACGTCTGGAAGTTTTGATATTCCACATGAAACTTTTTGTTTGCCTGCAACCAGAGTTGTGGTCGTACATGTGTACTAGCAAAATTTTAGTACTCGTATAGTACTCGGACTAGTACGTACTGTGCTTAGTACATGTCATGTAGTACACTTCTAAGTGGTAGTACATCTGTACGAATCTGATCTAGTACAAAATTAGTACATTAGTACAGATTCGTACAATCATTTTTTTGTATAACAGAACGCGACAAAATTAAAAAAAAAATTTATTTTCTTCCTAAATAATTTTTCACTTACGTTATAATGGTAGAAGGCTTAAAAAAATATATTATTTCAACAAAGTTAAAAAGTGTCGTTACTAATAAATTATGTTATTGTAGAGCATGTTTTAATAAGCTTGACGAAAATTATCCTGAATTAAAAACAATAGTAGATAAAACTGATAGAATTTTAAAACATTTCAAAAACTGGCAAAACTTTCAAGATTTATATAGTCAACAGGAAAAGGATGAAGTGTTTTCAATTAATATAACTAATAAACGAGAAAAAACAATTTTGGGTAAACAAATATGTAAGTAATTCTTAATACCTTGTTATTACTGCTATATTAGCCTAAAAATAGCATTTTAATGTACTCTTTTAATAGTGAATGATTATAATTCAGACCTTGATTACTCACAAATTTAGTCTTTTGAACGAAGAGAATCATTTTCTTCACGCTCCTCATTAACCTCTCTGCCTTCTCAATAGTCAAATTATGGACCTATGGACTCACATGTTGCGCGTTCTCTTTCAAGTACAGATAAAGCAAAATTTCATATATACTTATTACAAGTCACTATTTCTTGTGGATTTCCATTATCCTGGTTAAATAATCTAGAGGTCATTGAATTATTTAAATTTCTTAACCCACAAATTAAACTACCAGACCAAAAAATATTATCAAATGAAATTTTAGACAATGCAGTTAAAGAATTTGATGTTAGGATGTTAGAAAAATTGGTATTAGATAGGATAGGAATTACTCTCTCTTTTGATGGTTGGACAAATATTCGTGAACAAAAATTAATGGGAACGGTACTTACATCATCTGATGGACAACCATTCATATGGAAAGCTTCAGATATAAGTAGTGAAAGAATAACAAATGTTGAAATTAGATCCAAAGTGGAGGAAATGATATCTGAATTAAATGAACTCAAAATTCCTCTTTTAGCAATTGTTACAGATAGTGCGCCTGCTTACAATGCAGCAAGGTAAATAATTATTATTTCTTTATATAATTATTTTGTAATATTTTAATTAATTATATATTAATTATTTAATTATAGAAAAAGACTACAAACTCAATATCGTAATATTGTATTTTTACCTTGTTATGCCCACCAAATTAATTTGTGTGTAGGCAAAATTTTTAAAGTTTCATCTGAATTCAAAACTACGTCACAACAAGCTCTAAAACTAGCTGTTTATTTTAAAAATGCAAATAATAAATATTTTATTGGTAAACTCTGAGATATTCAAATGGAAATATATGGTAAATGTATTCAACCAGCAGTTTCGGATGACACAAGATGGAACAGCTACTTTAATTGCTGTAAAAGTTTAAATGCTACCAAAAATGCTTTACGGGTATTTAATTAATTTACTACTTAATTATAATTACAATAAAATAATTTTTACTAATTTAATTTAATTTTTTTTTATATTATTATTAGTCTTTAGCTACAAAATTTGAACCTCCAACTTCTACAACTAGGAGACGGCCAACAGATCCATTGATAATTCCACATGAAATTTATAATATAATTATGAATGGAAGTTTTTGGAAATCCTTAACAAAATTTGAACAACTTTTAATTCCTTATTGCGCCATCCTTAATATTTTACAAACTGATAAGGCATGCTTATTTGAAGTCTTACATGAATTTGCTTATCTTTATCAATTTTGGCAAAAATATCCAAATAGTAACATAGCCAATGGAATTCTAATTAGACTAGAAAAGAGATGGGAATTATGGGAACAGCCTCTTCTTATTCTTTCTTGACTTTTCCATCCAGCTTATAAATCAAATTATTTTACATCACCATTAAGATCACAAATCAACTATTTACATATGGTAAATGGTTAACTTATTATTACAAAGCTTGGACCGGAAAAGAACCAACATCTATTCTTAAAGAATTTGATGAATTTTCACAAGAAATTAAATATCCTTTTGATGACGCATCTGTTGCTCAATTTGAAAATGGAATTCATAAATATTGGTGTTGGGTTCGAAATACTTATCCAGAAATAGGAACTGTTGCAGCACATATTTTTGGAATTTGTGTTAATGCTGCATCAGTTGAACGATTATGGAGTAGTATGGGTTTTTTTCATACAAAAACTAGAAATCGATTAAAGGTAATTAATAATTTCATATCAGCAGGTTAATTATATTATTTATTGATTCCATTGTATAATACTAAATAGATCAGCAAATTATATTTCTTTTTATTAAAATGACTTAGTATAACGTGATCGATCAACAAATCTTACTTATTAAACCCACTGATATGCTTTTAATTTAAAAATTTTCTTATTACTTAATTTAATAATTTATTTATTATATTATATAGTTTTCTCGAGTATTAAATATGGCTAAATTGTGGGTTGATATTACTTATAAATGGCGTAAACAAAAATCTATAGCATTAAAATCAGCCATAAATAATATCGAATTAGAACAACATACAAATTTATTAGACAATATAGATAAATAAAATAAGGAAACTGAACCTGATAATAATAATAATAAAAATAATGAAAATGAAGAAAGTGATGAAGACATGGATGATGAAGAGTTTAATATAGAAGAGGAATTTCAAAATCAAATAGAACAATTTTTAGAAATAGATAGTAATATAAACGATGATGATTTTGATTTAGACAATATAAATGTTGAAGGTATTGAACATCCAGCACAAAATAAAGATGCAAAATGGAAATTAGATATTATATTTGAAGATAATTTGCATTGTCCTTTTTAAAAAAAAAAAATAATAAATAAATAAATAATGTGTTTGATCATATTTTATAAATATCACGTGTTTTTATATTTTTGTACTTTGTACGAAAAGTAAAATTTTAGTACATGTACTAATACTTCGTACAGTCAATAAAATCAAGAAAAAAAATATGATGTCATACGTACTATGTACTAATTCTCAAAATTTGCGAAGTACAGTACAGTACCAGTACAGTACTAGTATTGTACTAGTACAGTACTAGTACAATTCCCAACCCTGCCTGCAACTACTAGGAAACCACCTGGTACTCAAACAACCCTCTCCTTTTCCACAAATTCTACAAAAAACAAAGGAAAAGGTAAAATTATAATTAATAATAATAAATTATAGTTTCATCTCTATGTACATTTATTAATAATTTTCAACAAAAAAGCTGATCATGATAAGAATATATACAAACGAAAAAAACCATCATTTACCCAGGAATATTTTGAAAAGAGTATTAATGACAAAGGTGATGAGATACGAATTTGTAAAATTTTAGATGAAAGTGGTAAAAAATGCGACCAAGAATATAAGAATGTTGGAAGTTCAACAGAAAACCTCATTGTGCATCTTAGGGATAAGGATGAAATTGTTATGCAGGATGATACAGCTGTTTTAAAAAAAGTATGATAAACATGGCATTGCATGTATCATTATGAATATTATATTAATTATATTCATACATTACTACTTAATAATTTTTAGCCATGAAATTCCAAAATTACTAGCTTTGTATGAAATTGTCATCCTCATTCTAAGCATATTCAAAAAAAATGCGAAAAAATAACTCTTAAATAGATGTTACTTATGAACTAACCTTTTTCTGCAATTACTAATAAAGCATATAGAGAAAAAATGGCTGAATTTGATTCTTCTTTTGTTGTTCCAGGAAAACAGAAGATCAAAATAATGATTGTTAAAAGTTATAACTATAATCAGCAAAATTTTCAAAATCTTCTTACTGAAACTGCAGAAAGTGTTTCTCTTACAATAGATCTCTGGTCTAGTAGAGCCAAACATGGATATTTGGGAGTCACTGCAACTTGGATCACATCGGATTTTGAAATTAAAAATGTAATGTTAGAAAACAAATATGTTCCTTCTCCACATTCTAGTGATGTTATTACTAATAAATTTTACAGATGTATCAAGAATTGGAATCTTGAGCAGCGTGTAACATCAATCACCACTGATAACAAGTCAAACATGGTTGCAATATTTCGTTTATTGAATCAGAAAAGTGGATGTAAAGATGTTAAACGCCTTTCTTGTACAGCACATACCATCCAATTGGCAATTGGAAAGGGGTTGGCATCTGCAGAGATTTTAGTAGCACGTATAAGAAGATTAATTCATTTTTTTCAATATTAAAAACAAGTAGAAAGATTAGAGCAGGTACAAAATAAACTTGACTATGTAGATATTATGCGCTGTATTCAAAACGTATCTACATGTTGGAATTTAACGTATTATGCTTGGGATCATCTTTTCTTTTTAAAAGATGCTATTATCCAACTTCAAGCAGATTTATGCACATCAACTGATCGGGAAAGTAAGAAAGATAGCAATAAATTGAAAAGAATCTTACTTTCTGATGAAGAATGGAGTCTGTTAGATCAACTTATTGATATATTAATACCATTTAAGGAAGTAACCTGTGAATTTTCTGGCAATACATATGTAACTTTAAGCCAAACCATTCCAACTATTAAGGCAAGAATTTTTGATTTAGCTTCTAAAGTACCACAAAATGTTAATGAATTTTTGGATGAGGATACTGTATTTGACTTTGAAATTGTAGAAACACGTTTTATTGATTTTGATGATGATGAAGTTATAAGTAATATTACAAAGGAAAGTATTTCAATTAAAAATTCATTAGATACAACAGGTATTTTAGAGAAAGTAAAGCAAAATATATACAATGCACTAATTTACTACTGGAATATTCTAAATGATCTTGGTTTAATGGCAGCTTTACTGGATCTTCATTATAAAAACTTGGATTTTATAGAAATTGATACTGAGAAAGAACGAATTATTCAAAAACTCCGTGATGAAATTGGTAAAGTAGTAATACCAGAATCTGAAACTTTGAATAACCCAGCTCCATCCATAGATATAGAATCTTCAATACATTCATATAAAGAATATCATCAACAGCGTAAAAGTAAAACTAAAAAAGCAATTCTGAATATGGTAATTTGTGATGAAGTTATGAATTATTTGTCATTGCCATTAGTATTAAAGACAGAAAATCCTTTAGATTGGTAGCGAATACGTTCTCAAAATTTTCCAAAACTTGCCAAGTTAGTTCGCAAGTATCTTGCAATACCGGCAACCTCAGTATTAAGTGAACGACAGTTCTCTGATGTTGGTAATCTCATTAGTGCTAAGAAGACAAGTTTAGATATAAAATTAGCAGGTCAAATGCTATTTTTAAAGAGAAATATTAAAACAATGAAAGTTTTTGCACCAAAATGGGATGAAAATATTGAGATAAACTAAATTTTATTAAATTTCAATAAAATTTTGATGATTTTATAAATTGTTTTTACAATATTTTGAACTGTTAATACATTGAATTTCTAGGTTTAATACCATTTTTTTGTTTTATAAATTTTTAAATTTAATATTTATCTATCATTTAAAATTCTAATAAATTTTCAATTTAATGATTACAATAAATAAGTTAATTACTGCAAAATAAACATATACGAAAAACAAACTGATTAAAAAATAATTAGAAGAGCCAGGGGGTTATTTTTTTATTATAATAATTTATTATTTAAAAAATATAAATGATTAGTTAATTATATTTTAAAAAAGAAAACAGATTAGAATTTAAAATACGGATGAAATCTGAATTTGGTTTAAATTTATGGATATCTGAATTGATTTTAGAATCCGAATTGGATCAAATTATGAATTTAAGTGATCATCTGTAAGATTTTTGAATTCGAATTATAAACTGGATTCAGTAATAGAAATTCAGATTTGATTCAAATGGCCTCCAAAATATCAGATCAGACCCCTATCAAAATGATATTAAAATGATAATTGAAATGACATCAAAATAATATATTTAGATGTCATTTCAGATATCATTTCAATATTAATTTAATATCAATTCAATATTAATATAATATCAAAATGATAATACTTTATTTTAATATTACATCGATATTGAATCAATATCGAAATCATGTTAAAACAATACCGTTAAAATAAACTTAACAATATCAATTCTATATTAATTAAAAATGTTAAGTTTCTGTAAAGATATAAACTTAATATCAATAAAGTATATATACTGTAAATCATTAAAAAAAAAAAAAAATATTTGATAGTATTTATAATGAACTTGAATTAAATACTAATTAAATCAATTTATAATTTTTTTATTTACTTCATGTTTTAATCCTAGATATTAGGACAATTAGGGGCATGCCAGAAATCAGCTAATTTCTCTCAATTTGTAGCCTTAACCCCATCCCTGCCTGATTGAAATCTGATTGGCTAAAAAAATTATTACTATTAAATATTAAATATTATACATAATAATTAGTATTATATAATTATTTTGGCTTCTAGTAATTCAATTTGAACAAACTTTTTTTTGTTTTGTAAAGCTAGATTTATAGAACTAAACGAGTATTATAAATTAAAAAAAAAGTTTATTAAAATTGGATCACTAGAAGTCAAGATAATTGCATTATAATAATTATTATAATATAAATACAAATATCTTAAATATCTTAATTTCTAGCGATTCAATTTGAACAAACTTTTTTTTATTTTGTAAAGCTAGATTTATAGAGCTAAATGAGTACTATAAATTAAAAAAAGTTTATTAAAATTGGATCACTAGAAGTCAAGATAATTGGTTTAGTTATTATTAGTTTAGTTATAAATAGATTATCATTATGTCAATAAAATGACATAATGCCAAAAGATGAATTATAATGAGTAATGATAAGAGAATAGTAAAATTGAAGGAAATGAATTAATGAAAAGAGAATCAATATTTTGAAAACTAACATTTTGAAAAATAGAATACTTTCAAAACATGAAGTTAAAATATTCACAAAAGAAAAACTGATTAAAATATTATAATAATAGGGTTTCGATCCAGATCTGGTCGATCCGAATTCAAATTCGAATTCCCTTGTTTTTTGGACATCTGGATCTTACTTTTTTGTAACGGATGAATCCGTTTTTATTAATTTGAGCCAGCACTATAAATTTGGCCAGAGTTAGCAAATTTTGCAAACAGTTGATCTTTGACATTTAATATTAATTCTGGTTAAAATTATAATTTTGGTCAGAGTTAAGGTCAAATTTAGAATCTGGATTCAATCCGAATTCGCAAAAGAAGATCCGGATTCTATCTGAATTGCTTTAAAAAATAAGATTGAAACCCTATATAATAACTCAACCATTATAAACTAATCAATAATAATTAGAAATGATTTGATTCAGTGTTCGGAAATGACCTGGTCATTTGATCATTTAAATGATTTATAAAATCATTTGTCATTATTCATAATCATTTGTCATTTGGTCATTTCAATCATTTGATTTTGATTGGCTAATATTTATCACATAAATAATCATGTGACTATAATTAAAAAATAATGAATGTAGTGTAGGCAAAAATCATAATGCTGGCCAAAATTACATTCAAATGACCAAGATCATTTGTCATTTGAGCATTGAAATGACATGTCATTTGTCATTTATCATTTGAATCATTTGGTCATTTCAAGTCATTTGCCGAACACTGATTTGATTAATATTAATCAGAAATAATAATTTAAGAATCTTATAATATTCTAAAAACAGATATCTTAAAAGAATATTTTGAAAACAATATTTGGGAACAAAATATGCTGAAATATTTTGTAAGTATTAAAATTGAGAATAAATATTTAAAAGTGAAGTATTCTTAATAAGACATTTTGGATAAAAATATTTCTTAGAAAACAAATAAAAATAATTTATTTTTTTTAGAAACAAATAGTAGATAGATTATTTTCTAAAATACTTTAGTTTTGTTTAGAATATTTTTAATGTAACTTAAAAAGGTATAAAAGATGGAGGTTTTGGTTTTAGTTAAGTAACACCAAGTTTTGATTTGAAATTGAAAATATTAATGGAAATTTAAGAAATAAAAATGGGAATTAATAATTATATTAGTTGTTAATAAAGAGTTATCAATATGGTTTCATATTGAAAACCGTTTAATAATTAATAAAATTTAATATTTGAAATAAAATTAATGAAATAAAATAATGATATGAAATATTAATAAATAAAATACATAAAGAGAAGTTATCACCATTTGAAATTATAAGATCATGAATAATAAAAATTTAAACTAAGCGTAATAATTAAATAAAGTTATGTTTATCAGTATATAGCAGATGTCAGTGATAATATATATAATACAATATCAATTTTATTCTAAATTCTGATTGGCTAATATATGTATTACATAATGCTTATGTAATCTAAAATTATTTATGATAAATAGATAATATATTTTTAATTTTATTGAAATTAAATTATAGAAATTTTTTTTTTAAAGTTTTTCAAACTTATAATTTATCTAAAAAAAATGTGAAGTTTTAAATAATTTTATAAGTAAAAGCAAAATAATGATATGAATTTTAAGGATAATGTCAAGAAAAATTCATTTTAATAGATAAAGTTATAAATAATAAGAATACATATAAATAATAAATACAGTCGCCACTGGTTATAATGAACCTGTTTGTACCGAAAACTTGTTGTATTGAACCAAGTTTCACAAAACCAATTTTTTTATAATTAATTGCACTAGATATAACGAAATCACATAATAAATTACTATATATTGCATATCGAACTTATTTTAGCCAAATTCGAAAAGTATATCGGTTATATTTTAGTATACTGAACTATCATGTAACTTTAATTAGTAATATAAAAGAATGGACTACCGGAAAAATTATTTCTGTTAGTATCAGATAAAATTTTCATTTAAATAGCTGGTAAATACTTAAAAAATCGATGAACATATAAATTTTAAATAAAATATAGTGTTATCTGTTATAATAAGTCATGTAATCATTTGAACTTTAAATATTACAGTATATGCTGCTATAATTTAATTGGATAAAATTCATATACCGAACAGTTCAGTATATAATTTAATTGGATAAAATTAAATATTATTTAAAGAACAGTTCATATATAATATGAATATCATATATCGAATTACATATCTGAACCAAAACGCTTAGAACGGCAGGTTCGTTATATCCAGTGGCGACTGTACATAAAAATAAGAAAGACAATTCAAGTAATTCTTTCAACTAAAATTATAAATTTTAATTGAAAAAAGATAAGATAAAGAAGAACTCCAATAATCCTTTCAAAAAGAAATAATAGAATTAAAGAAGATGTTAAAAAAAGTTAATGGATAAAATGTAATAATCAGAAGACTATTACTGTAATATTTCACATGAATTTTTAAAATTTGATTTGATTTAAATTTAATTCAGACTCAATTTGATCTCTAAAAAATATTATCTTGGGATTTAGTAATCTAATTTTGATAATCTTTATTTTAAATTGATAGTGCTCATTAACCTAATTAAAATAAAAAAAGATCATTAAAATCAGACTGCTAAATTAAAAATTATTTGCACAATATGTTTTTACCCTTCAGGATTAATTAAGGTTATACTATGTCATAAATTGATTTATATGAAACACTAGTTACCAGTTTATAGAAAATCCTGAACATTTTTTATACAACTTATATTAGAATTTGCATAGAGTTTATATACTAATTCTAATCATAATTGCATATTTCAAAAGTATTTTCAAAATTTTTTATCTTATATATTCTGTTTTTAAGTGATTTAGTAATTAAATTTTAGCAAATTTAGATTCATTGGATTCATCTTAATAAGATGAATCCAATGGTAGTAAAATTATATTTTAGTATTAATATTAATCAAGTTATTGCTAAAAATGCATTTTACTATATCTTTAGTTAATCACTATATAATTACATTCATTGAGACCAAAAAAAAATTGGTATAATTATAAAAATATTATATAATATAAATAAAGGGAGGTTTTTAATAAGTATATTAGTAATTTAAACTAATGTAAATATACTTATAAAAGAATCTGATTATGTTATTATATTTTTCAGGTTTATAATCTTGCATAGTCTAAACATTCAAACGAACTTGTTTCAACTTATGAATATTCTCAAAATCAAGTAATCCTTTGACAATACCTTTCTATGGAACAATTGGCAGTTTTAAGAGGTTATACATATCATATCTTGTATCCTTCTATTTTACCTGATAGGCTATAGAGTTAACTGTTTATGGTACTTTTAATTTATCTAATGATAATTTAACTAATATATAGAAAAAAATTATTACTTAATTTTAAATATATTGGTTAAATAAAATTAAACTATTTATATTATAATATTTTTGTAATTAATAAATACTTAACTGCATAAAGAAATGCCTGATTTTTTTTTATTATTATATATATAAAAACTCATTAAAACTAATAATAATTTGAAAATGTTATATTCTAATATAAATGATAATAAAAAAAAAAAATATTATAAAATAAGGTAATATTATTAATATTATTAAACTGAATGTAATTATATTAATATAATTTATCATTAATTTTTATTATTAGTTTTAAATAAGATGATTAATAAAAAAAATAATTACTAAAATAAAACTAGTAATAATAAAAATAAAAATAGAACCTAAAATTATAAATCCATTAAAATAATTAATTTTTTTCTATAATGTTCAAATTTATAATAATCGAATTGGCATAATAATATTTCTTTATTGCCAGAATTAACAGAATTAAGAAATTGGGTGATATATATTTTCTTGATTTTGTTTTGAAATTGCTAACTCTATTACTACAAGAAAAATAGCTCATATTGTTAAAATGAATTACATAATAAAAAGAAAAAAAATACAAAATGTATTATATATCAAACTGGGTTAAATATTATATATGTTATATATGGTTTTTTGGTTAGTCATACCTTGTCTTAAAAATTACCTTATTTTAACACATTATCTAAGCATTGCCATTTTCTGTTGTTATAGCTGTATCATTGCCATTCTTAGTAGTCTTTTCCATTTCTTCTTTTTCTTTCTGTTCTTTTTCTTTTTGCTTTCTTCGCTCTTCTACTCTTCGAAGCGCTTCATCTGTGTCTATTGGTTTGGCTTCGCCAAATGGATTTGGTTTGGATGATCGCGGTGCAACATTTTCATTTGGGACAGTAGCTGAACTTCGTGGTTTAAGCTCAAGTTTTTTGCGCATTGGTGGAGATGTATCAGTAGTATCAGTATCAGTTGCTGATGCACGAATATTGTTAGAGTTTTCAGCTTTCGATTCTGGTGATGGACGCATATCATATTTTCGCACTGAATTGTATCTTTCCTCAGACTTACGCTCACGAAAACTGCTTGATCTACTATTATTAAAACCTCCACCTCTCCACTCTGTATCTCCTTTACGTTCGACCTTATCATTTCCTCCACGATCATTTCGTTCAATGCTACGATCCGTTCGATCAAACCTGTCACCACGATCACGTTCACCACGATCGATTCGATCACTTCGATCACGAAAACTACCACCACGTTCACCCCACTTGTCCTCTCTATGACCAAATTTATCATTGCCACCAAAACGATCACTTCTTGGAGAAGGAACTTGTGTTTCTCTTGGCACTTTCCGCCGCCATTCGCCAGCGGTACGATCTTCTCGCTCACGAGCTATTTATTGAATTAAAGTTTTTATAATGATTATTAAAGAAAATCATCCTAAAAATTTATCTGCTATAACCTACGTGGATCAGCCACACTAATCTTAACCGGTCTGTTTCCCAAATTCTATTACATAATAAATACCATTAAACAATATAAAATATATTAGTATTTTTTTTTTTTTAAAAAAAAAAAAAAAAATAGAAACTATAGCAAGCGGGTTTATCAATGTAGCAGTAACTCAAAAAAATACATCTCATACCTCTCCACTCAGTTGCAGTGCTTTGGTTAATGATTCTAGATCTTCAAATTCGACATACCCAAAACCCTTTGGTTTATCATTATCTTTATCACGAAGAATTCTAATGTTAAGAATCTAAATTATAAAATTCCAATAAGCTATTTGTCTCAATTAATAAAAATTTTACATTAAAATCGGTATTTTACCTTCGAATCAATGAAAAATTTTTTTACTTGTCCTTCAGTTAAGTCATAAGGTAAATTACCAATATGAGCCGTATAAGGTGGTGATGTAGGAAGTTCTTGGGGAATTCGCTCAGAACGAGATGAAAACCTAGATTCACGTGGTGACTCGCGAGATTCATAGCGTGAATCTACAATTATACATTTATATTTTACTTATATATTACTATATAACATTCATTTATTTATTTGGAGAACAAAAGAAAGTACCTCTTGAATAAGTTCTTCTTTCAGAAAATCCTGATCTCCTATCCCCGAAACCACCTTTTTGACGATCTTCGTGATCACCGTAATCTATAATATGCCATTTCATTTTTTAAATTTTCTAATCCTTTTCTTTTTTTCATATAAAATACCAGAATTTAAATGAAAATTGATATTAAAAGTAAAGCCAATAAAATTTTAGTATTACCTGAGAATGCCGCGGCAGCTAGATAAAGCGAATGCTAACTGTTTAGATGTATGTGAACATTGTAAAATACATCAACACGCATTATATGATAAACTCACGCGCAGAGGGTAAATCTTCCATTTCATCAGCCCAAGAACCGGTTGCTATTGTTTTCAAAAATATTTTAGAGTTATTATTATTTATCAAAAGGAGGCAACAAAACTTTATATCGTACATACACTGATCTGCCAGAAATTCTGTCAAGGACATTTTAGTGCTTTTCTTTTTCGAACCTTGAGAACCCCACGTGTGGAAAACACAGATCGTGTTAAAATAAAAAAAAACTTTGAAACGAAAAAACAAATTCTTGAATAAAACATAAGTTAGAAACTCACCCATATTTAATATTACGAAGATGTTAAAATTATAGAATATCGCGCTAATAATAATCAAAAAAAAAGGATGCAGAGAAAGCTTGCTTTTTTTTTTTGT
The DNA here is from genome assembly GCF_026210795.1 of Rhizophagus irregularis. Classification (NCBI taxonomy): domain Eukaryota; kingdom Fungi; phylum Glomeromycota; class Glomeromycetes; order Glomerales; family Glomeraceae; genus Rhizophagus; species Rhizophagus irregularis. The sequence goes on from NC_089434.1 coordinate 2,173,523, forward strand.
AAATCCGTTTCAAGTTGCACACCGTTTTGGTGGCTGAGATGAACGCACATTATGTACGAAGGTAATTTACATGATTTATCACGTGATATTAGTGATCAAAAATTTGTAAGAAAAGATCATCGATCATCGCATTGTAATCATGTGATCTGATAATACAGATAAAGGATTTATTGTAAGTTGTACTTTAAAATTAAATAATAAATTCTTTATATAATTTTTTTTTTTTTAAATGTTGAATCATGTATCATTTTATTAGAATATATTTGACTACATAATAATCACAACTATTCTGTAAATGATACTTCCAGCTCCTGGCCAGTCTGATCAAACATTAATTATTATGTCACAAATAAATTAAGAATAAAATTAAATAGTAAAAGTAAATCAAAATAATTAAACCTATACTATAAATTAAAATTAAACTAAAAAGAAAAATAAAAGTAAAATAAAATAAAATTATAAATAAAATTATAAATAAGAATAAGATTAATTAATTATTATATATATATATATTTTTTTTTTAAATATTATTCCAATAATTTTTTGCTACCTTATCAAACTTCTTCTTTATTGGGATCCAATCTTCACATATGTATTTCTTTATAAAGGTATCCATTAATTTCTTTACCAAAGGAAATAAATTCTTTATATAAAAAATTCTTTATTTAATAAAAGAATTATGAGATAAAATACTTGTTAAATATTAAATCCATTGTAAATGAAAAATAAATTTTTTTTTATTTTTTTTTTATTTACTCTCATAGGAATTGATATTTAATTATAGTAAAAAGAAATGAAAAATAAATAAAGTAATATACTACCAACCAATATACAGATATATATACTGTATTTATATAAAAAAAAAACAAAAAAAAATTATTACTATTAGGGCAGTGACAGATATTACCTAATATTCTAGGGGAAGGGGGTAATTGAAAATTTTAGGTTACATATACTATATAAGAAAATTATATATATAATATATCTTACTTGGGAGAGGAGGGGTAAGCTCTTATAATAAACTGATATTAGGTAATATCTGTCATTATCCTTATTACTATAAAGTATATTTTTACAGTTCTTTTAATAATAATAATCAATATTTTTACACTTTTATATTAAAAATAAGGTATTGCTAAATCTTACTAGTAGTGATTATTACTATCAGTAATTATTATTATTTAATTTTATTTAAATTATAATTTTAGTTTGAATTAAAAAATACTAATTGCAAAATTTTAATTTAAATATTAATATTAATCTTCTCAATTTTTTTTTACCTATATATTCCTTTTATTTTAACTTTCACAGGTCAAAAAGTGAAAAATCAGGCATCAATCAGTCACCAATCAGGTAGCTGATTGGTGACCGATTGGTGACTGATTGATGCCTAATTTTTCACTTTTTGACCTGTATTTTTTTTTTGCATTTTTAGCAAAATTATTATTTAAAAATAAAATTAAAAACCTAACTTCAAGACATTTATACATAAGCTAGATTTGGCTAGATAAAATTTTAGATTTTCTGCATAATCAAACAGTTTAGAAATTTAGATTACTTTGCTCTTTTAAACTTAAATTCTAGAATTTACTTTTTTGAATAGTTAGTTAAACTTATTTTTTGGATTTAAATTGAAATATAAGAAGAATTTTAGATATAACTTTAAATTAGTTTTTTATTTAGTAATATTTTTTATTTATTGTATTGTTTTCTTTATCTCAATAAAAAGTATTTATATTTAATATCTACTTTACAGAAACCTTAAATTTTTAAACAATACCGAATTGATATAGTAATGATGTTAAATATATATCGTAATAATATTTATTTGCAAATGATATCATTATGATATTGCAATGATATCATTTCAATATTAATTCAATATATCGAAATGATATCGTAAAGATATTTGCTTAAAGAGATATTAGATCGATATCATCTCGATATTGTTATAACAACAATAATTTTTTTGAAAAATAGGAAATAAATATGATATTAATAAGATATCATTTTAATATTAATTCAATATTAATATGACATCGTAAAGATATCACTTTATAATTATCTAATCAACATCATATCGACATTAACAAAATAAAAAATCGATGCCATTTTGATATTGTTAAAATAATAATAAATTTTTTAATAAATGCAATATCAATATAATATTATTTTAACATTAATTCAGTATCAAAACAATATCGTAAAGATATCACTTTATAATTATCTAATCGATATCTTATTGATATCGACAAAATAGCGAATCAACATCATTTTGATATTGTTAAAATAATAAATTTTTAAAAATGTAGTATAAATTTTATATATTGATATAATATTGTTTCAATATTAATTTAGTATCAAAAAGATATTATAAAGATATTATTACTTTTAAAATATTAATATCGTTAAATTCAATTTTATAATATTTTAATAATATGTAACTTAATTTAAAAGTTAATTTAAATAGATCAAAGTTATTATTATTTATTACAATAACAATTTTAATTAGATACAAATAAAGTATGTATTAATTCAAACTGAATGTTATACAACAGATCAATAATTCTATAATAAATTAATTCAATAAATTAAAAGCATAAGTTAAATACAATAGGAATTTAAAAAATTAATGATTGTAAGTCAAAACATTATGCTTTAATACTCAAGAATCATAATTCATCAACCCAAAGTTGAGGATTAACTGAATACCTTGCTTTAGATTCAGCGACACTGCCCAAATTGGATAGAATGTCACAGGTACGCTTTAAGAAGACTCATTATGATTCTCTTGTAAAAAAGATAAGTATATTTGAAAATACCAATATGAATTCACCTTAGAAGTTTGGCGGAAAACCTCTATAAACAACTGCAGTTTCATCATTACCAAAATCATTGAACTTAGGGATATAATGAAAAAGTTCATGAGAATGACGGCTTTAAAAAAAAAATACAAATATATTCTCAATTTTGATAATACACCCTTATTCTTTGGCCTGGAATTCTCATATGACTAAATTATTGTTGTTTATAATTTGATCCATTGAATCCACCATAAATTGCCAGGCAAAGCGAACTTTTATTAGACAACCATAGCTTCATCAACAAACGTTGCAATGTGTTTAGACGAATGACAACCTGTTTAATAAATTTTAAATGGGCAAATGTGGTCCTAAAACCCATTATAAGGTAAGGACCCCAAATATCTCCAAAACAGGTCATAAGTCACAATTTTGGTTTAACAAAGCTGCGCTTGAATTCTATTAATTTTTGCCACAAGTTACTTTAGAGAATACCAGGTATTCAAAAAAGAACTGCAACAAAGTGCAGAACTAATTAATACAAGAACAATAATCTTCTGAGAAAAATACATAAAGAAAAATGCAAGATTATAAACCCAACATCCTCTCTATATAAATAACTATGGCTACCCCCAAATTATATCTCAAACCCGGTAGAATCGACTATACTATACGTATCCAGCGAGACCCCCGTTACATTTAAAGATTGAAGAATCCTAATGCCAAATACTATTAGCGCTATTAAAAATACACAAAATTCAATTTTCCCTATTTGACTACATACTATGAATAACAAACCAAACTGCAGGGAACTTTTTAGTGTCGTGTAGGCAGCTGCTAGGGGAATTTTTTAGTGTCATGCCATTTCAAACGATCCCTAACGGAGGACACCCACCTCATTGCGAATGATCCTTTGGCCTAAGATCTACCTAGATAAGTCAATCCAATGATAGTTCAACATGTGACCACCTTAATCGGCATACTACAAAAACTGCGGTACTCAACCTGTTACCTTTCTTATCACCCGAGTGATCATTGATTTTGAAATTGTAATACCAAGCTACCATGACGATCAAATTTTCCAGTATCCCCCCACCCAAAGAAAATAAGGTTACACCAAAAAAAGTGACCAAGAAAAACAAAAAGCAAAAATAAAAACATAAACCTCAGGAAAACTCGAAGTGCAATGAGAAAAACCTGAGTAAAAAACACCAAACATACATCTCAACTCCGTCTCCTTATTTTAGAAGACTAAAACTCCCATTAACAACATCAACTAGCAAGAAATACATTGGTCAAAAGCTCCTTTCAAGAAATAACGGTCCAGCCTGCGAACCACTTGGCCAGTTAGACTTTAAAGGCGTAGGAACTAAGACGCACTACTTTTTAACCTTTCAGAAAGCCCAGGGGAACGTTCGTATGGAACTGCCATCTTACATTATTATTGGTAACTCCAAAACTCATGATAACGGTCCTAACTCAATATAAGCTGTAAGGAGTTTGAGCAAAACTAAAAATCTCGGTAATAACTTCATATAACGTCGAAAAGTCTTTTTACTATCACTCAAGGCAAAAAATCCTCATATTTTTCATCCATATCTTTTTGGAAAAAAATGGGCAGAGCCTAACGGGAGAGAAAGTATGATGATCCCTAAGTCACACTTTCGGGCAAACATGGTATAGCAGCCTTTATCTTTATTAATTATTTATCAAACTTTACAAAATTACATATAAGAAAAAGAAAATAAAATAAAAACTAACTAAAAATAAAGCTATATAGTCTCCTAGAAAGAAATTAAAATTAAAAGAAAATTCAAAAGAAAAATCGCTAATACTAACACTTTCCAGATCTCCTCCCTTAATATATTCCAACTAAAGTAGAAGCAACTATGCTAACATAATAACGAATAACGCGCCCACTATTAAAATTGACACTCCATCCTACAAAAGCGGTTATTAAGTAGCACCGTTAGATGATCCATAAAACCCGAAATATGATCAAACCAAGATAATCTATATCGCATCGAGTTTTTTAACCAATCGGTTCCAGAGTCACGTGAATTAACATGGGTCGGAGGTGGTAAAGACGAGTATGGTAAATAAGAAGATTTGGACAAACCTTTAGGCCTTGGAGATTGTTTAAGTTTTGAAGTAATGTTTATCACATGTTTCCATAATCCTTTATCATACGAACGCGAATTCAAAATTCGTTTACGAAATTTGTTGATAAAATTGTTATGTATGGCGGCAACCACATTTATGGCAGTGAGGCGAGATATACCTAAATTTTCAAAAGTTTCCAGAAAGGCAGTAGGCAAACAACCACAGACCAGACTATATGAGGACCAGTTACTAGACGAAAAAGTCCAACAAGGGAGGGAGGTAATTCTATCAAATTGAAAAGAATAATCACAACTGGCATTATCTCCCGCTTCTTTAAGTTTTTGGGTAAGGTGGTGAAGGTACGAGGTTAGAAGTTAATGTAATTTAGTATGACGCTTTTTGCACAAAAATAAGTGTATAAAATCTTCTAAGTGATCTTCACAAGAGCGATAGGTTAAAATCTCTACGTATAAATCAGGTCGTGTCCTTTTCAATGATTCCAAAGTGGGTAAATCTTCCAGGAAAAGTTGAAATTTTAGAGTGTGATGTCTAGAGACATTCTCCTTGGTGAAAGAATTATCAAATTTAGGTTGGAACATTAATGTATGCCAGGTAAGAGCCCAATCAACCATATATTGAGATGAATCCGTAAGGAGAGAAATAAAACAGAAGCAAGAAAGCTCTAAAAGGTCTTTCATATACAACATTTGGTGATATTGTTTAAACAGATGTCTTAGGTTGGATTTACAGATCACGTCATCATAATTCAAAATATAATCATGAACTGCAGCGAGATCAAGACGGGAGATAAGAACAGCGTCTTCAGATGTATGGGCAGTATTGGCAAGAGAATCAGCAAAGTCATTCCAATAAAAATTTGAGTGAGCTTTAACTTTGAAAGGCAGAACTGAAAGATTTTTATCAACAATCAGCTTTTGAATAATAGCCCAAAGTTCAAAATTGGTGGTCTTATAATAAAGACGGGAATCTGAGTAATCAAATAAGAAACAATGTTTCAAACTCTCAATAGAAGATTGTGAATCTGTGTAGATATAAACAACAGAATTTGCAGGAGAGGCTGATAAAGCAGCATAAATAGCAGCAACTTCAGCACGTAAAGAAGAAGGCCAATCGTGAATGATACCGCATTTGTAAGTGGCAATAGAATTAAGAAAGCCAGAATCTTTGACAATTTGAACCCAGCTCCAACCCATAGAGACATCTTTAGATCCTAAATTAATAAAAGAACCATCAGTGTAAAAAATATAATGTGAGTCTGAAGAAGGCACAACCGATGATGATGTAGCAACATTGCCAGCCGTGAGCAAAGGAGGAACAGATGGAGCCATGTAAATGGTATCAATGGAAATATTGGGAGTATCAGCAGCAAGTACTGAGCGAACTGAGAGGATACAGTTTGAAGTAACAAAATCCATGATTTCACCCATGACACTATGGCAGATAAACAGAATGTGTGACTCGTAATAGATGATTTCTTCATAGGTAAAATCCATGAGTGACGAAGATAGGCCGAATAGGAGCAAGACACAGAGCTAGTAGCAACAGATTTCTTTGAGTAGGAAGATTTATTTATATTCAAGTTGCAGCCAGGACAAGGTTGTAGAGTAATCAAGTCGCTTGGACAAGATAAGCAGTCTGAAGTCCAATGTACAATAGTACAAGTGGAATGCTTGGGTTGGATCTGAATCTGTTTACCGAATATAGGAAGGCCATCATCATTCATCGTGATAATCCAATTCTTCTTATAACCAAGAGGAAAAGTACAAGGAGCAAGTTCTTTTGCAAGCTGGCTCACAGGGCGTTGTTCAGTCATAAATCGCTCTTGCAATAAACCAGGTTGATTCAGGATGGTAACATTAAAAGAGAGATTCTTGTACCAATTAGGTATACATGCTGCCCAAATTATTTTTGGATGCTATAATTATAATTTGGGATGCCATAATTCATTCGGTTTATATATAATTTACTATGTAAAGTGCCAAAATAATTTGGGATGCTATAATTGAATTTGGGATTTTACTTATAATTACGGCAGTCCAAAATAATTTGGGTGGCATGTATACAATTAGGTACACAGGCATTACCACGTTTTTGAGTAGAGTTAGTATAAATAACAGACCAAGAGAGCAGATGAGTTCCCTGGGGTGATAAAAGTTGCGACAAATAAAATAAACCACGTCGTCGAAGTCGAGTCAAATTGGTCTTGAACATATCCAGAGATAGGCATTGATATATCGGAATATGACCATTAGGATAAGTTAAATCAGGCACAAGTGACAAATTAGCGCGTGACAAATGGAAGGGAGTGGTGATCAGGGAGGCTAAAGTATTAGCGATATAATCTTGTTTAAAAATATTGAGAGAAGACCAATAAGACCAGTCTTCAATTATCAAAGGAGAAATAGTAATTAAACAATAAAATTGAATAAACCGCAACCTATAATTAAAAAGAGATTTCATAAAAAGGGAAAAAGAATTTGCTAATAAAAATAAATTAGTAAAATGACTCTGTTGTTGAAATGAAAATAAATTGATCAAACCCAGAGCTAGAGATAAATTTAACACCACATTAGGAACAGTACGTGATAATTTAGCCTTGTGTTTAATCAAGGCACGAACTGAAGAAGTAATAGTGGAGCATTCAGCCTCAGATAAATGCGTGACTTGCATTCGATAATCCAATTTCGGAATCAGAATAGTATTATAAAGATATACCACTTGTTGAACAGTCAATTTTGCAGGGTGAAGAGTTGCAGAAAAAGAAGTACATTCTCGTTTAAGTTGTTGTCAGATAAAATTCCTAGAGCTGTTAATATTAAACCAAACTCCCAAAAAACGGAAAGATGAAGACATAGGGATAGGAGTAACAGTAATGTTGGGAGTAATGTTAAGTGACGAAGTCATTAAATTAAAGGCTATAGGAGATAAATCTCGAGAAGCGGCAACTGCATTGGTGGCTAAGACATATTTATTATGGTTGGTTGAAGTATTGTTTAAACAATAAAATTCTTCAGTAATAAACAACATATGTTCCATTCCTTCTTTAGAAGAAGAGATCAAAGTAGAATCATCCATAAACACCAAATTATTAATTTCTAGAACATCAAGAGAGCAAGAATTTGATAAAACAGCATAAGAAGCCATTGGAGAAACCAAACGATAAGAGTCTTTCTTCTCATTTTTGAGAGTTGTAAGCAAAGGGTCTAAATAAATAACCCATAAAAGCGGAGAGATAACTTCACCTTGGTCTATTCCAATTCTAACTCTATATGGCGGAGTAGGGCCATGTGCAGTAATAACACGATTAGAACGTGACATAAATAAAGAGAGTAAGAATTGAATAGCATTTTGTGGTAGGCGTAAGCGTTGAAGAGCAAAACGCAGCATGAATAAATCTACAGAATCAAATGCTTTCGAGATGTCTTGAGAGAGGATCCATAAGGGTTGTTTAGTAATGACTGAGTCATGGATGATGGATTCCAGAGTAATAATAAGATTACGGCAGGAACCTTCAGGTAAACCTGCAAAATTACCACCTTGAAGAACATGGTGGGAGGCAAGCAGAACTGCGAGACGATTGTAAAAAAGCTTAACCAAGGCCTTGCGAATTACCTCCAATAAAGTAATAGGACGTGTATTTTTAAGTTGGCATTTCCATTCGTGCGGTTTGGGAATAGGAAAGACAGTAGCTTGTCTCCATAAATCTGGAATATTTGCGTCTGATAAACAGGCGCAAATTAAGTTGAAAAGCAGAGCAGAAGCAGAAGGACCTAGGTGTTTTAACATCTCATATGAGATCATAGAGGGTCCTGGGGCTTTATCATTATTAGGCATGAAGGAAATTGTTGAAGACCATTCGTCAAGGGTAGGAGGATCCATAAGCGAATCAAAAATATCTGGAGAGACATCAGCAAGTGGCGCATAAGCATTAGACCATCGTTCAGGTAAATCCTGTATGGAAAAAGGAGGAGTGGAAGTAATTGGAACAAAATTTTGAAAATGTCCAATAACCTCTTGATCAATGGCATCTGGAGAAGTCAACAAAGTAGAGTGTGTTGAATGATCAATAAAAACACGATCAAGGACGATTCTCTGTCTAGTCCGTGACAAAGCAGAATCAATAAAGGTGGAAATATCATTGGTGAAATTGTCATTCCGAGCATCAATTTTAGCTTGAATAGAGGAAGCTTGAAATTCTTTCTCTTTGAGCAAAAGTAAGCTTTGCAAAAGCAAAGTCATATTTTCTAACATTTGAAGCAATTTAGCAAAATCATCAAATCTTTCATCTCGAAGAATAGAAGGAAGAATAATAGGCGTAACAAAAGTTTGTTTATAAAGAGATAATATATTGTTAAGACGTATATAATATGAAGACCACTTGGTTTCATAATGCATAGAGTATAAGGTAAGGGTCCTATGAAGGAAACGGATAGTCTTAGCCACTTTAGACAAAAATCTATAAGACTGGCATAAACTTTCCAAGTCTTTAGGCTTCTTTGGAATATAAATATTGCCCACAGTAACTGAAGGCAATGTGGAATTAGCGGCTTTGATAATCCTAAAATGAAGATATTCACACTTCTGATTGAGAGGCCAAGCGTCAAAAACAAGTGGATCAATTGGACATAATTTATCCAAATCATCAGCAAAAGCAGTCCACTGTTCAGTAGAAGTAGAATCATATTTAAAAACACGTCGAGTATTATGACCAAGTTGACGAGCTTGTGCAGATTTAATAGCATCTGATAATAATAAAGCATCAAAATATGTAATAATAGGGTTGTGGTCAGAAATGTGTAAATCATGAGCATCAAAAATAGATGCTGTTAACATATATTGACGAAGGAGTGGACAAGACCAAACAAAATCAATGCGGGTAATAGTATCCAAATGGTGATAAGTACCTAAGGTACCGGATAAATTAAAAGGGGTGCAATCCTCATAATTATGAGAAAGCAAATAATGAAATAATCTGTGAATACGTTTAGCAGCAACCTGAGGTTGGTGCAAAAATACAGGGTAATATTTCTCCAGATTCATATTAAAATCACTGCAAATAGCATGATAAAAATTTTGTGACACAGGTAGAAAGCTGACCAATCGGGTACCATCCCGATTGGTCACTTTTTTTTAAATAGTCATTTAATTTGTTCAATAGTTAGAAATTGGTGTAAACTTTCGATCAGGTACCAATCAGGTTATTACCCGATTGATAACTATTGTTTAGTTTAAATTTAAAATTACCAATTTTATAATTTATAAATTTATAAACAATGTTTTAATTATATTGAAACTAAATTTATTAATCAGTATTACTAGAAATATGAATTTACCGATTTAAAACTAATCATAACATTATTACAAATGAAATTGTCTATTGATAGGTATGACTGCCATATAAGTAATCAGTTTTTGGTTGCCTATTGTAAATTTACAAGGTAAAAATCGGCTATATATATTATGAATCGGTATAATACAATCTCTTGATAATTCGTGAAAATAATCTTTCCACAATTCAATATTACAGCTTTTATCATCCCGATTGTCGATTCTGCAATGAAATCTTGTTTTTTCCCTGCTCTACATATACCATTTTATAAAAGCAAGTTGATATGTCTTTGCACCGGTTGGAAGCGGAACTGTGTGCTAAAAATAAATTGCACTTGTCCGGGAAAAATATCGACAGATTCATCATCTTGTATAAACTTGCTTGTGACATATGAACTTCTTTGATATCGAGGTGCAAGTGCAGATCCAAAGATTTCAGTAGCAATCCTAATACGACCGAATTGAGGCACATTGGGCGATATAACAATTGGTTGATTTTCAGAATTGCTTAATGTCAAATTATTTGAAACAAATTCGGCAATTGATACAAAATCCCTATTGTATGTTTCATTGTAATATTTTATCAGAAGTTCATATATAGTATCTGGTAACGATACTTGCTTTTTTGGGTAATTATTTCTCTGGAAAATTCTTCACAACCGGTAATTGTAACGTCAATATTTTGATGAAAGGTTCGCATAAATCGGTAAAGTTCAGCAAAATCGAACCCATCGTAAACCGCTAAACTTCCAGTAGTTGGCTTATTTTGTACCAGAGATAATGCTTCCATCAATTTTGGATTATCCGATTGGGCGGATATTAGGCAATTTAGCCGTGAATTTTGCGTGATGATTCACATCAATTCTAGTTCAATAGCTCGCTTACTATTTGGAAAAGAACCTACAGCAAGATGATAAATAAATTAATTCATTTATACCATTTATTAAATTTAACTTATACCGATAACTTATACCGATTTATATATATATTTACCTAATAATCCGTTCATTCTTTCAAACGAGTAACACCAGAAAGAATATAATGGGCCATAATCATGGCAACAATCGACAATATGGAGTGATAAATGGATGTTTGGAGTTATCATCTCTTTTCCGTAATATGTTTCAATTAAACGAGCTACTTGAAGCAATGAGCTTCACGCAATGCATTGGTGGTGATAATTCGATAGACAAGCAAAGAGCAAGCTCTTACAAAATTTGCTAATATTTCACGATCGGAAGTATCTAGGAGATATCACATCAATAGAGTCGCGTAAATTAAAATAAACGATTTCCATTGATCGGCTGTAAATCCAGAAAACCTTTCCCCAGTTGCTATTTTATACGGAATCCTTCTGATATCTGCTGGTACTTTAAGAGCTTTTGCTCTTCTTTCCATTAATTCAAGGTCCTTTTTAGTGATTTTTCCGCTATCTATCCATAATTTCTTTACGATCCAATAAGCAATCTCCAGGAATAAACAGTGCATTGGATCGACAATAAGATGTCTTATCAGGTTGAAATAAGGCAATCTTAGCATTTCTGACCACCACACGTGAGTGTCGGAAACATGTTTTTTTCTTTCTTCCTGAGTTCTGCACTGTCTCCAAAGTTCGGCATTTTGTCGATGCTCATTTGGATCTCTGGAAATGTACCAATCATCTATATCGTCAAACCCACCAAAATTAAACCTTCTTCTGCTGCTATTGGCTGTTTTGTAGCATCGATGACAACCGACCAGTGCCGAAATATGTCCACATAATTTTCTAGCAGCTGGTATGTCATTGCTGCAGCAAATTACGGCCATCCAAATTCTTTTACCAGATGGTAGATTGACGCCATCCCAGAATTCTAACAATTCATCGACAATTGGACTAAGAAAATGATTAATCTTGTGTAATTTTACTTCTTCCGGTCCTGGGAGAAGTCCAAGATATAGCATGTTTTCTCATTTAAATCTAATATCACAGGAAAGATTACATATGACCCCATAGATAACACCAGAACTGTAAGCTAACGAATTAAATGGCTGGAACCAGTCTAAATTAATCATGATCCCAAGATTAGAATCGGCCATCTCATTTATAAAAAATCGAAAGATCCGGTTAGTTTGCCGAAGATGGAAAGCTTTTCCATACATCTCCATCGTAAATATCAGTGTATAAACCTGGTTCATTTCTCCGATTTGTCCATTTCTGAAGTGATTCTTCAAAGCCTGGGCGTTGATACATCACAGTCAATTGCTTTTTCAATGATGGTATCGGATATAACATTCTGGGTCTTCAGACAAATCCATTAACTACCGAGACTTTATTAGTTAATTCTGTTCCACATATCCGCCTTTTATTACGCATAGGATGGTTAGGAAATTCCACATGAGTGCATTGGAATCCGGTATTTGTCTCATTTTGTGGATTTCCTGGCAAAATTTCTGATATTTTATACAGAGTGTTGCATTCAGGACATACCGCACATGTTCTATTTCGTTTATTAATTCCTAAAAGTTTTTTTGCTATATAAAAACTTGTAGGCAAATTTTCAAAACGTGTTCGATCAGTATCCAATAATACCATCCTGAAAAACTTAATAAATGACTCAATAGCAACATCCGGAATACGAAATCTCGCTTGGTATTTGAATATCCACAGAAGTATCCACGAATCATTAAAATTAATGTTCGTGTTAAAATATTTATGGTCTGACTCAAGATCATTAAAATCGGGAGCGGTAAATTCTTCAATCGGAATATCGTCCTCATCTGTAGTAGAAGCTCCATCATCATCGCTCGGTACTTTATCTTCAAGTTGAACTGGTTCCAGTTTAGTAGGTTGTTCAAGATTTATATCACGAAACTTATTGTGGCGTTTTCGTCTTTTCAGTCCATCAATCGGCTTATTATCAATTTCATTATCATTTTCATCATCATCATTTCGTTCTGATTCTTCACCATCGTTTTGTTCTGATTCACCATCATCGTTTCGTTCTGATTCTTCATCATCATTTCGTTCTGATTCTTCATCATCATCGGTATCTGATAAATTCTCAACGACTCTAGTTCTTCTTTTTTTTCTTTCTTTAGAACTGTTGCTAGAATTGCTTTTTTTTCTTTCTTTAGAAATGTTATGTTTTTTGCCGGTTCCTCTTGATCGAGAAGCTTGAGATCCAGTAGTGATGGCTTGGAGTTGTTCTATTTCTTTGCGATGTCTCTCAAATGTTCTGAGATCCAGGATCCACCAATTTACTACCTCCGCAAAACAATAAACATTTACATTCAACCAAATTTCTAGTTTTAGGACCACTTTTAGTAACTTTCGAACGATCTCTATTAACACGATATTTTCTTGGTCTTGGCATATTTGGTTTGATATAAATATTTACCAACCCAATTTTATTTTAAATTTAAATAACCTGATTTAATAACTTTGAAGTTTGTTTATAAAATTCATCGTAATTAGTTCTCAATCAGTTAACTTATTTCATTTAGTTGATTAAATAAATTCTTAAAATTTCCATATCAATCAATTAATTTATTTCATTTAGTTGATTAAATAAATACTTAAAATTTCCATATCAATCAGTTAGCTTATTTCATTTAGTTGATTAAATAAATTCTTAAAAATAATATATCAATCAGTTATCTTATTGCAATTAATTAAAAAATAATAATATCAATCATGATTGAACAAATGAATTTTATGTATCAATTAATCGTATGAACGTATAAATTGGAGAAATTGTGAGAAAATCACTATCGCTACTATTTTTAATATTAATTGCAACGGTTAATTAAATCAGTTTATTTTTTTTTTTAAATATAATAATAGTAACAGTTAATTAAATCAGTCTATTTAAGCTAAAATAAACTATCGGGAATATATATATGAGCTAATTTAGACTCAACTTTTTCTTCTCGCTTGTTACCGATTTTTGTAACATAACCCTATATTTTTTTATCCGTAAATTTACTGAAACATATTCTTACTGAAATATTATAATTAAATATGACTAAAAACATAAAAAACATAAAAAACATTAAAAGAAGAAAAATCTGGAAAATGGTACCACTCAGATATAGAATCCTCCGATAGCGAAAAACCTGAAGCTAAAGTGTGAAAGACCAATAAAACGGTTTTAAAGAAATAAATGGACAAACAATGGTAATTTAATTTATTTGATTTTCATCAGATTCTTTAATTTCTCAATTTATTAGCGATCAATACCTAATATTAAACCAACGAAAAAACAAAAGCCCACTTTAATCGACTTTGTTGAAGACGAAGAAAGAAATATTGGTATATTTCAATATACTTATGTAATCATGCCCGAATTTATTATATCACCTAATGATTATGAATTTAAAGTACTCGATAAAGAAAAACGAACAAAAAGACGTCAATCAGAACTAATGAAAGGCCAAAAAGGCCAAAAGTCCAGTGTAATTGATTTAGTTGACGATAACGACGATGATCTGATTCAACAGGATGAGAGCGATAATGATCAAACCGGTATGTTATTAATGTATATATTATAAGTATATTATAATAAGATTATCAAATTTTATCAATTTTATCACAATTTTTCTTTTTTAGCGTTCCAGGAGCAGGTTGAAGAATTGAGTCAGTTGATCAAGAAAATAACGAAAGGTAAACAAAAAGCAGCAAATCCGAAAGATATAATTATTGACTGGTCGGGAGTAGAAACCTCAGATTCTCCAGAAAAGTGCCAATACGTATCCCGATCACCAAAAAAGAACTGATATATCCAAGCTTATGGAATTGTCGGATCATCAAAAGAATATGGAGTTGTTGGATCATCAAAAGAATATGGAGTTGCCAGATCATCAAAAAGTGCCCCGCCTCCATCCTCATCGTCATCATCATCGTTATCCTCATCCTCATCCCCATCTCCATCTCCATTCCCATCCCCATCCTCCTCATTTTCATCCTCAAATTCGTCGTTTCTTTATTACGAGGAAATGGATCGGGATCTAAGAACTGCTTTAAGGGTAACTATTTTTTTTTTTAGTTCAGTTTAATTTTCCTGATTGTTTGCTAATCAGTTGATATTCTTACGATTAGAATGAAATTGCCGGAATTATGGACTGACTTCTGGAAGACAAAGCATTAAATACTAGGAAAACTTTTGATAGTCAGCGGAAGTTAGTCCAAAATAACATAATTCTGGTAGTACAAAAAATGATCAATAAGAATATATTCTCTGTATCCGACGGTGTGATTAAGTATATCGTGCATGAGAGACATCATCACCAGAAAGAGCTACTACTCAATAGCGAGAAGGATGCCAATTGGAAAGATCTCGAAAAAAGAAGAAAGCATGCAAATTCAAGACGAAGTGATGTAAATATTAAATCGTTGTTTTTATATTACCTTATCTTATAATTTTCTATTAATTATTTAGAAGCAGGAAAGACAAAATAAAACTATCGACAAGTTAAAAAAATTAAAGATCAATTGATAAATAAGTTCCACACCAACGAGCTCCAGCCTCTTCAGACTGATAATTGATACCACAGTCTGGAGGTATCGGAGACCGATAGCGATAACCCTAATAAGCGAAAGATCATCATACGGGATCTCAAATGGAGATCAGCTACCGTAAATATTCGAATAATTTTTACCAATCGGTGCATAATAATTCGTATTTTTATTCTTTTTTTTTTTTTATAGCTACACTCTTTTTTACGAAATTACGTCAATAATGCGGCATCAAATGCTCGACGTGTAAGAAAACAGATGTATGATACCGAATACGCTCCTAATGAGAACAGTGCACCCGTTAATGCCCCCAAATGGGCAAAAATCAGTTACAAAGGATCGTTGAAACATTTAGTGGAAAAATATAGTGCTAATCGCGAAGAGGTAGAGAACGATAAAAGCCAGGAAGACGACGATAAAATCCAAGAAGACGATGATAAAATCCAAGAAGACGATGATAATATAAAAGCCAGGAAGACGATGATAAAAGCCAGGAAGATGACAATAAAAGCCAGGAAAATGACAATAAAAGCCAGGAAAATGACAATAAAAGCCAGGAAAATGACAATAAAAGCCAGGAAAATGACAATAAAAGCCAGGAAAATGATGATGCAACCGGCGGAGAAAGAAACGAAGATCAGGAAAAAGAGCAGGATGAAGAAGTGGACAATAGGAAAAAAAGGAAAAAGAGAAGTGTAAGTCTTGTTTCAGAAGAATACGATAGTAGTAATAGTAGTAAATCGGTGGGATGATTCAATTATATAATAATAATTTAGCAATAAATTTATTTCTGTAAAACCGATTTTTATAATTTTAATAATTAATATATAATCGTATTTAGTAAACTAACCAAAATATAATTAATAAAACCGTAAATTTAAAATAAAAATGTATGGCAATCGGAAGATTTTTTATTGGTTGAAAAGTTAACAATCGGTATACTGATATGTCAAATAGTAAATGGCCTATTGTAACCCGATTGTACTCTATTTAAATATCTGATTGTACTCTATTTGAATATCCCGATTGGAACTCTAATGTACTCTTATTGCGCCATTTTTTGGTAGCAATCAGGATTCTCCCGATTGATAATAAACAAAAAAAATAGGGGACCAATAAGATGGAAATCAGGTAACCTGATTTCCATCTTATTGGTCCCCTATTTGTCATCATTTGACCGGTGTTTATTTTAAAAAGACCCGTAAAATGTTGATCTGGATCATCTGATTTTTTCAGTCATTTACCAACTGATTTGCTGAATTATTGCCAATTAGTTATTGATTTTTACCGTTTGGCAAATTTGGCAAAATTGTGTTGATTTATATGACCAATCAGTATAATTTTACTGAATGATCTTAAAAGAGCAATTTTTCGTATAATAATCGGTATAGGTTGATTTTTCACCAAAAGACTGAATGAGTTTTCGTTTAACAATCAGTATTAGTTGATTTGTGATTGATTTTACCGATTTTTGCCATTGGTCAAAAAATGTGACGAATCACATGACCAATCGGCAAAAATTATGCCGAAAGCTTTTAACGGTCAAAAGTTTTGATTTCGACCAGTGTATGGATTATTTAAATATAAATATGATTAAATCAAAAAATAAAAAAAATCTTAGTTTGATTTCAATTAAAAATAATTGAAAATCATGTATATGTTTAATTGTTTTAAATATAAATATCAATATATCATATTTAAAAATAAAACAATTTATTATTAGCACATTCTATTGAATTTTAAAAAAATCAATTTTTTTTTTAAAAAACAAAATCATCAATATATCATATTTAAAAATAAAACAATTATATTCTGATTAAATATTTTGCGTACATTTCTTAAAAAAATCATAAAAAAAATCTTGTACATCATACATGCAATTAAGAATGGGTTCGCAAATGATTTTCAAATTCCGCAATATTGCAGATTTTGGAGTTGAATTGCGGTTAGTAGCCCACAATTCTGCAATTCTAATTGCTAGTACCCATAACTATCAATTTTGTATATTTATAAAAATGCCGGAACTATGGGTTCCGGCATTTTCTTTTAATTTTTTTTTACATAAAAATGCCAGAACTATGGATTCCGGCATTTTCTTTTGATTTTTTTTACATAAAAATGCCAGAACTATGAGTTCTAGCGTTTTCTTTGATTTTTTTTACATAAAAATGCCAGTATTATGGTTCTGGCATTTTCTTTTGATTTTTTTACATAAAAAATGCCAGAACTATAAGTTCTGGCATTTTCTTTTGATTTTTTTTACATAAAAACGCTGGTACTATGGTTCCGGCATTTTCTTTTGATTTTTTTCACATAAAAATGCCAGTACTATAGTTCTGGCATTTTCTTTTGATTTTTTTCACATAAAAGCTGGTACTATGGTTCTGGCATTTTCTTTTGATTTTTTTTACATAAAAATGCTGGACTATGGTTCTGGCGTTTTCTTTTGATTTTTTTACATAAAAATGCCAAAACTATGGTTCTGGCGTTTTCTTTTAATTTTTTTTACATAAAAATACCGGAACTAAGGTTGCTTGCCAAAACCTCTCCAAAATCCTGAGATAAATTTCGGCAAGATTTTACTATATGTTTACTATAGTTTCAGCAGGATTTCGGCAGTTTCGGCAAATGGGGGTTTCGGCATTTTGGCAAAGTTTTGGCAGGATTTTTAATATGATTTAATATAGTTTCGGCATTTTCTGTATAGGTTTCGGCAGTTATTAAGAAGGTTTCGGCAAGCAACCTTAACCGGAACTATGGTTCTGGCATTTTCTTTTAATTTTTTTCACATAAAAACACCAGAACTATGGTTCTGGCGTTTTCTTTTGATTTTTTTTACATAAAAATGCCAGTACTATAGTTCTGGCGTTTTCTTTTAATTTTTTTTACATAAAAACACCAGAACCATTTCCGGCATTTTCTTTAATTTTTTTATATAAAAATGCCGGAACTATAGTTCCAGCGTTTTCTTTTGATTTTTTTTTACATAAAAACGCCGGAACTATAGTTCCAACATTTTTTTAATTTTTTTTATGTAAAAACGCCAGAACTACGGTTCTGCATTTTTAAATTATTTTTTATATAAAAATGCCGACAATAGATTCGCATTTTTTTAAAATTTTTTTTTATATAAAAATGCCAGAACTATGAGTCTTGACATTTTTATAAATTTTTTATTTTATATAAAGATACTGGAACTATTGATTTTGGCATTTTTTTTTCTAATTTTTATAAAAACGCTGGAACTATTATTTCTGGCATTTATTTTATTTTTTTTATTAAAATTGCCAGAACTATTAGTTCCAGCATTTTTTTTGCAGTTATAATAAAAGAAAATGCTGTTTCTGGCAGTTTTTCCAAATTACCGATCCATTTTTTTCTAAAAAAATAAAATCATTTTTTTTAAATTTTGTTAATGAAAAATGATTTTTTTTATGATTAATAATAAGAGAAAATATATTTTTTAGTAGTTAAATTAAAAAATTATATTTCATTAAAAAAAAATTAGTTTTTTTTGCAAACATTCCGCAAATCTGCAACTATTCCGCAATTCCACAAATATTCTGCAATTGAATTGCGGTACTTTGGATATTTGCGGATTTGCAGAATATTTGCGGGATTGTGAATAATTGCGGATTTGTGGATCTGTGGATTTTAGATTTAAAAATCTGCAATGTTCTGTAATACCGTAAATCGCAATTATTCCACAATTACATATTTGCAGCACCATCCTTACATGCAATTACTAAATATCATCCCCTTGTGATAAATAAAAAATTACGCAACACAAATTCAACACAAATTCAACACAAATTTATCAAATTTAACGAAATTTGGCCAAAATTAATAATTTTTTACCAGAATTATCAATACAAATTGAACACAAATTGAACACAAATTTCAGTCACGATTTATTTATGTCATACTCGCGTTATTAATAATTAAATAAATAAATCTGCATTTTATTTATGATATGGAAAACATGACCATAAATTCTTTTAAGGATATAATTTTATTAAAATAAATCAAAACTCCTATATCAAGTGACTAAAAAAAATATTTATTTACAAAATATTCATTTTGTTTATCAAATCGGGGTACTATGTGAACAACACCATGTATAGACAGGACCCCGGAAACTATATATAAAGGTTGGTCTAAAAAATTGAATTTTTTATATGAACTTTACCCAAACTCCTATTGGATAGATGGTCAAAAAAGGAAAAAAATCATAACAAAATTGGTATCACCTTCCTTTTAAGTATATAATTTAGCCATTTTTAGTAATGATTTGCAAAATATTTTCTTATGACTTTACCCATTTTAACTGCAACCTATCTATAGAGTTTCCAGGGTCCTGTATAGACTCTATAGCTACAAAGTTATATAATTCTATCAATTTTAAGTGAGGACATCCATATAAATATGGGTTCCTTTTAGATTTAAAATCGTACCATTGAATTAATGCGAGATTTAGCGGTGGATCTGTTAATACTTCTGCTAACAATAAGGCCTATAAATAATAAATATTTATTAATACTTTTATAATAAATTATTACATAAATTGGAAAATACCTGTCCATAACAAAGTCCTTTGTTTAATATATAATCATTTGATTCTTCAGAATCCATTGAAATAGCTATATCGCTAAACCATACTTTATTATGATACCTGTTTGTGGCACGTATTATGGTACCATTTTCCAGTGTTACTGATCCATATATGTTTATTTGGGTTTCACCAATAATTGTAAAACCATCAAGTAAATCTAGATATGAATCCAGACAACCTATAAATCTAGCAAAACCGGTCTGCATTTTATTGTTTACGGAATCTTTTTTTCATTAAAAAATGTATTTGCATCTTGTAAAGAGAATTCAAAGAGTCTTGCAGAAAATTTACAAGTGCGAGGTGTTTTTGCGGTTTGCCAGATTCACTGAATATTGAGACATTCTAATAGATATTGCTTGACGTTTTATCTATTAATTTAATTTCCATCTTAAGTTATATAATAAATATATACAATAAATAAATTTCCAAATACTTACAGTTCGTAAAAGCTGAGGTTCAACATTTTTTTTATTGCTAATTCGGTAGGGTATTTTAACAAAATATTTATGAAGACTTTCGTAAGTTTCTGTGGTATAGCCATTTATTGCGCCATAAGATCGTATTGAGTTAATAATGTGATAAACTCATGAATGCAATTTAGGCAACTTCAAATTGGAAGGAGAAACAAATTTAAAAGCCTTGACAAACATCCGGACCCATCTATGTATTGCATCCTAAAATTTAAATGTTAATTTAATTTATTTAATTTAGTAAATTTTTAATTTTACTAAAATTTTAATACATACATTAAATTTCTCTAAGTCACTTTCACTAAATTCTTCATATCTACTTAAAATATACATTTCATTCCAATATTCATACAATTTTGCAAGATCATCATTATTTACAAAATTATCTACTTCGTTATTATTTTCATTATATAAATTATCAATAACAAATATCATGACTTTCATTAAACTTCGATATTCATTAGCAGTTAATCTTGCAATTGACTGCAGTTCATTGGAAAAAATTTTAATGGCGGAAAAACGTGGAATTGCTGCTAAACAGCGATCTACTTCTTCAACTAATTTATTACCATTAACATGTTGCAATTTTAAGATATTGTACGTGAAGATAATTTGATAACAAAATAAACCCAAATCTAAATAATGCATTCTGTCAGGAACAGTAGTCAAGTAAATATTTATATTTCTTGATAATATAAATATTTATAATTAATATATATATATGTTATTATAATTATTTCTACTTTTGCATACTTATGGCAAATCCCAAAAAAAATTATATACAGATTCTATGCAAACAGATTTTTGTGTATCATTTTCAAAATATTTACGCATTTCATCATGAGTTCTTAGTATTACATCATTAACCGATAAGTCTATATTTGCAAGATTGTCCTTTTTAATTAAACAGGAGTGACATGGAAGGCTTGAATTGGAGGATTTATAAACTAAACAAAAACTTGTGGCTTCTGGCCAATCTGCAATAATAGTTGAAACTTTAGGATAAAACCAGGTATTTTCATTATTTATAAAAAAGTCTATACCATCTTTTAATAAAATAATCAGTTCTAGTAAATGACATAAAGATTTATGAAAGGTATCACGAACCAGATTTTTATTTGCAGCTTCTAAAATTGGTAAATATCCCAAAAGTTGCTTTGCATCCTGTTTATTACAACGTCATATTGGGATATTGCCTAATGTAATATATATTGGATGCAATTGACTTTTTCCTAATGTATCTGTGGTTGTTGCATTTGAATATAAAATAATTGATAATAATTTGGAACTAGTAGGTAAGGATTCTTGCGTAGTCTTCCACCATTTTCCAGTATTTTTGCTCACCGTAAATACTTTCTCCATTATACTATAAAATAATATAAATAAATTAAAATAAATATTATTTAAATTATTGAATTAAATAATATTTGGCATTTACCTCAAAGTTTTCGTAAGATAGCGCAAAATTTTGCATTATGTCAGGAATAGCTAAAATATTTTTGATGCACTGTATTAAATTTTGATAATAATAAAAAAAATAATCTTTATCCTTATGTTTTGTTATGAGAACTTTACTAAATTCTAAATTAGAAAACTTCATGTTATTCATAAATGCTCGTCCCTGTTCAATATTTTTTGGTAATGGTGATTCTGTAAGATTTGAATGTTTATTAAAAAATCATATTATTTCATTACCACCTTTATTGTTTATTTTGTATTTCGTTACTAATAACATTAGATCTTTATAAGCATCATTAGGAAATTTTGTGCAAGTTTTGGAATTAGGATTTTCAGATTCTTCAAAAATTTCAGTCTCTTCAGAAGAATCTAATATATTTTCAAAGTTATCTTCAAGACTCATCACTGATATTGCACTTCCAATACTATCAAAAGACATGTTTTGTGCATCATTATCATCATCCATCTAAAATTATAAGCTAAATGAGTTAGTATATCTGAGCTTTTTCTTAAAAGCTCCAAAAAGAATAATCTGGAATACATAATTACCTCAACTTTATCATTTTCATATTCACTACTTTGATTACTTCTTGTATCTATTTCACTGTTATATTTTTCACTATCGTCGTCATCATTATCTTCTACTTCTACATTTTTTAAGCATTTCTGGGCGTGTTGAGTATATGCAAAGCGTTAACTGAATATTCGCATACAAAGGAGGCATTTGAAACAGGACCGGGAAAACTACTAATAAAGGTCACCGGTTTTCTTGGTTCGAACCCATATTTAATTTTCAAAAAGGTCACCGTAAAAATAATTAATAAAAGTCACGTGTTGGTTCGCAAGAATAAGAAAATTTGAGTGAAGATCTTTCCTTTTTCTGTTTTTAGAGCGAAAACATGTGAATAAATAGCCAATTGACCAATCATAAGATGGTTCGCATTTATATGATTTTCTGATTTTTTTCCAGTGACCTTTATATATAGTTTTCCCGGTCCTTTTGAAACTCATGTTACTAATTAATGCGTCAAATTTGATGAAAGCATCAATTCACTATTCAATTTATATGAGATTTCGTATGCTAACAAAATTTTGAGTAGGCATTAACAAATGGCTGTAAGAATCCAGGTGGCTAATACGGCTTATTCAATTGGCTAATCATCCACAAATTTACGCATTAACGGGCTGTAAGAATCCAGGTGTCTAATACGGCTTATTCAATCGGCTAATCATCCACAAATTTACGCATTACACTATTTCGAGAATGTTATAATTTTATCTTATTTTGAGCTATACTGAATATTTCTGAGTTCTTTAAAATTTGCTAAGTGCCTCGTATATTATGAAATCAGCTGTAATGGGCTGTAAGAATCCAGGTGGCTAATACGGCTTATTCAATTGGCTAATCATCTGAATTTCATCACTAATTTGGACTGATAACCAGCACAAATTTATGCGATAATCAGTTATAAGCGCTATCAATCTGATCAGCCAATTGGCTTTAACAGTTTACTGGCTGCAACTTTTTTTTTGCCATGCATAAAAGCTCCAATATGTGTAACATGTTATTTTTTTATAAATGGGTATTGATTAATACTTCGATTGTACTATATGCTTTTACGAAAGTTTTTTTAAAAATTCTCTTATGAAAGTGTTACAATTTTTTTTTCGTAATATCATGATGCAAAATTTTTGCATTAGTTCATTCATTTTTCGTAATATTTCGCATTAGTTCATCCATTTTTTGCAATATTTCACAAGTTTTTTTTCTTTTTTAGTATAGAATAGCAAAAATGACGTTATGACAGTTTTCCTCCTTTTTCTGAACCTCTGGTTTATGTATTCCCCCTTTTTCGTATTTTTAGTTCCTCATTTTCAAATTTCTGGTCCATGTCTTTCCCCTTTTTCTCATATATTCTCCTTTCGTATTTCTAGTTCCTCTTCAAATTTCTAGTAATATCTCTTTCTTCTTTTCGAGTTTAGTTTATATCTCTTCCTTCACATATTATCCCGATGGCTACAAAACGTGGCGAAAAATGAAATATTGATGATAATGAAAGAATCTCAAGACGTAATACTGAGAAGAGTAGTGAAACTGAAAAACGAATAAGATTATCAGACGATAACATTGAAGGTATGTATGACATGATATGTATCATATTCTTTATAAGAAATTATATAAAATATAGTTAAATTATATTTTATTATTAAAGTTAATAAAAAACAATAGAAAAACTATTAAGAACCAATTCGCAGATAATTTCTAAGCTTGAAGTTCTTATACCAGACAAAAAAATCTTGAAACCCGTCTCTCGGACATAGAAAAAAAGCTCAATGATAATAACAAAAATAATAATAATACAATAGATCTGGAGTATGTAAAGGTAATAAAGATAAATATTATTTAATGTAAACCTGAAATGCTAACCTCGTTTGATTAGGAGCTCATTAAAAAGGTGTCGAAAATTTTATTTGAAAATTTTGTTTATCCTTCACAAGACGAGTACAAACTTGCTATCGAAAAATATTTAAAAGATGAAAATCCGGAATTTATACGCCAGTTCAAAAAAAATCAATGGATTATTTTGTTCGAAAAAAATTGTCCCGACTGTAAGTTAAAGCAATTATGAATTTTATTAAATTTCATATTAACATTTTTTTTTAATAGTTAGTACAACAACATAGAAGCATACGAGGGGCGTTCACGTCTAGAGTCAAAGACGTTATGTATTCTGTTTTCGAAGTGACTGGGCATAAATTACCGTCTATTAACACTCAGGCTAGTCCGTCAAAGATTCAGAAATGGAAGAGTAAGGCAGAGGTGAAAAGATGTTACAACAACCTATTTAAAAAGGTTAAAGATGGACAACTTATGACATATATGTCGCTGATAATTGATAAGTTGCGAAAAGAAAATAAAAATCCCTCAAAAACACAAATAGCGTATGCGATTAGTATATGTGAAACGTATTTAAATCCTAATAATCAAAACATTTAAATGAGCGAAAGTATAATGAAGTTGAAGATAATCAACAACTTAGTAAGTTTTTAATTTACAATTTGCAAAATGTGAATCATTTGAATTACAGTTTATTTATTTATTTATTGATTTTTAGCAAAGGTTGAAAAATAGGGATAAATTTACACATTCAGACAACGATTCTCATGATGGTAATGATGTAAATGATGGTGGTGATAGAGCAGCTGACGATAGAGCAGGTGCGGCTGACGATAATGCGACTAATGATGATAGGCTTAATGATGGTGCGGTTAACGATGGTGTGGCCAACAATGGTACGGCCAACAATGGCATAGCTGACGATGATATACTTTCTATTGACTTTTATAACACAGAGGAGGAAGGTCAGTATGTAAATAGTTTATTAGAGAATTATGGGTTGCATAGGAAATAAATATTATTTTTTATATATATCACACGTAATAGCATTTTTTTTACCATAATAATATTGTTTTAATAAATAAAATGGTTATTAATTCTTAACAACACAGGTGTGACATAATAAATCGTGGCTGAAATTTGCGTTTAATTTGTGTTTAATTTGTGTTAATAATTAGAGGTTGGAACCAGATATTGATATCAGATTTATAATCGGATTTAATCGTTTCAGATTTATAACCGGGTTGGAAATTTATTAAAAATGATAAACCAGTTTTAATATAACCGATTTATCCGGTTTATTATAATAGATTTGTACTATGTAGTACAGATCTCATTTAAATAACTAAATATCGATAATCTTCTCATCAGTTCTTCTCTAATCATTTCTCTTAAAAAAAAAACTAAATAACCAATGTGACAATGTCAGCTTCCATGTTTTATCCTTCAGATGCAGACTCTGACGAAGATTCTCACACCACACACTCCACACAATCATCTAAAACACGAAAAAAGTGAAAAGCTAACATTGTATCTGATCGTAGTAACAAAAGTCACACCTCTTTTTTTTTTCATATAGATGAAAATGATTCTGACCTTGTGTATTGTAAAATATGTGAATACGACCTTTCTGGATCTTATAGGAAGCCCTATGCATATACTCGTAAAGGTGGAAACACATCAAGTATGATAGCCCACTTACGAGACAAACATGGCATAACCAAGGATAATTTTACCAATTATTTAGATGAATATAGAGAGGTATGATGACTATGATCGAAATTTTTATTTTATTTTGTATTTTATAACGTAACTATTAACTAATTCACTTAATTGATTTACTTATTAGCCAAAATGGGATCAAAGTCATCAAACACAAGTTACCGATTATTATAGCTCATCAAAACCATGTCCAGCCAAAAGACAAGAGTTATCAGCAAGAAAATTAATTCAATTTATTATTCATTTTGTTTTGCCTCTTTACATTTTACAAAACTGATTTTTTCGTGAATTTATTTACGCATGCGAGCCAGGATTTCGTATCCCATGTGATAAAACCGCCAAGGGACTAATCCACGAAGCATATGAATGGAGCTACAATCAGCTTAGCGCCTTACTTCGTAGTAGTGTAATGAATATCCATCTTACTACTGATCTATGGACAGCAAAATCTCGTTATGGCTACTTAGGCGTTACGGCAACTTGGCTGACCTCCGATTTTGAGTTTCGAGAAGCCCTTCTTTCTTGTGATCATCTTCCATACCCACATACAGGAGAGGTGATTAGCGAAGAGTTATTTAGAATAATTGGTGTTTGGCGACTTAAGACAATGGTTTTTACTATTGCCACGGACAATGGAGCTAATATGGTCAAGTGAATACGATTGTTAAATACAAATCATATTAGCAGTGTAGAACGTCAACCTTGTGCCGTGCACACGTTACAATTATCAGTTCAAGAAGGATTGAAGCAATGTAAAGCCATACATCGTCGTGTTAAAAGTTTGCAGGCTTTTTTCCGACTTCCTAAGCAAGCTCAACGTTTACACAAAGCGCAAAAAGCGCAAAATGAATCCAATCAAGCTGAAGGAGATGTCCAAAGTCCTCTTGACCTTTTAACGGATGTAAAAACGAGGTGGAACTCCACCTATCTAGCTTGGAAACGTCTCTTGGAATTACATAATTTAATAAGATTCGTTTCAACTTCATTACTTTCCAAATCGGATCGTGCCTCCCAAAAAGAAGGCGAAAAATTAGAACGTCTGTGCTTATCGGTTGGAGAAAAGGAGTAATGTTTTTTTTTATTATTTAATTAGTTCTATTGGTTTAAAGTTTAAACAAGAAAAAACATATATATATTTTCATTTATTAATCAATTATCATTTTTATTTATTTACATTGTAGATTTTTGCAAGAAGTTGTAAAGTTGTTAGAACCAATCGAAATCGTAACTAGGCATTTGTGTGGTGCCAACTATCCAATACTTAATCTCGTTCACCCATACATGGAATCACTTAAAAAAAAATTTGCTCCAAGATCAGACAAAAATGAAACAGTTGACACCTATCTGAATCTCGTCTATGGTGAAGGATATGAAGAAAATGATGATGACGAAATAACCGATGATGATATACCTGATGCTGGCACCCGTCAACAATGGCAATATGCGCACCGCTAATTTCATCAAAGGATGAGTGCTCGTGGTCGAGGAAGGGGACGAACTCAACAGAGATCTAGCAGGAAACGAACACGGACTGAAAGTGTTGCGGAAGATACAAATAAGGTGGAAGATTTACCACCGGTTAATACAACAAATTTGCTTGAAAAAGTCTGAGTTGCAATATACTTGTCATTAGATGAATTATGGGCTATTCCAACAGATACTGCTTTGATTGCTACATTTCTTGATCCCTGATTTAAACATTTCAAGTGGTCAACTAATAGTGAACGAGATAGGGCGAATCAATTGGTAAAAAAGTTATACGATGAGCTGAAAATAAACCTTCGTGTTCCAGATGACATTGAACATAGGAGTCTTGAGGAGAACAATGATGATAATGATAATCTGTTTAGCGATTTAGAAGGAAATTTCACACAAACAAACACAGAAGAGAAAGATGAAGTGTCACGTTATGTAAAGTTACAGGATATTAGGGTCAAGGATGACCCTTTAATGTGGAGGTTAAATCATAGGGATAGTTTTTTTACCTTAGCGCAACTTGCAAGGAAATATCTTTCAATTCCAGCGACTTCAGTGCCTAGCAAACGATTGTTTTCGGATGCCGGTAACCATATTTCGGCAAAAAGAACACGCTTAGCACCTGATTTAGTGAACAAAGTTTTATTTTTAAAACGTAATAACACCCATTTTGAGATGTTTCCACCACAAGAAGGTTAAAAAAGGAAATCTTTTTATGAAATTTTTAATAATTTTGCTTACATTTAATATTCAAAATTCGAATAATTCAATAATTTCAATTAATAATAATATTAACAATTTAACATTTTTAGTAGATAGTAGTAAATACTAA
The DNA here is from genome assembly GCF_026210795.1 of Rhizophagus irregularis. NCBI lineage: Eukaryota > Fungi > Glomeromycota > Glomeromycetes > Glomerales > Glomeraceae > Rhizophagus > Rhizophagus irregularis. Next base: position 2,202,238 of record NC_089434.1, read on the forward strand.
ATAGTAATAATAAATAATAGTAAATAATAGCGTTAATAATAAGTATTAAGTAATGTAATAAGTATTAATACTAGGAATAACAATTAAATAATAGCTTTAAAAAAGAGAGTTTTATTTGTTTAATTAACAATGCAAGTGAATAAAAAAAAAATTATTATTCGTTAATCGTCTTCGCTTATTAATTATTATTATTAAAACCGGTTAAATCGATTTAACCGGTTTAATTAAACCGGTTTATCGGTTTTAACTGGTTTTAATATATAATCGGTTTATAACCGATTTCAATTTTCACGATATCAATAAAACCGGTTTGTAAAAATAAAGCCGGTTCCAACCTCTATTAATAATTCTGGTAAAATTTTGTTAATTTTGGCCAAATTTCGTTAAATTTATTAAATTTGTGTTGAATTTGTATTGATAATTTTTAATTTATCACGAGGGGATGATATTTAGTAATTGTGCATATACAATTTCTGTACGATGTACATGATTTTTTAAAATGCGGATTTCCGTAATTTTACGATATCGTATTTTCTGGCCAATCAAAATTAGGCTGATCCTTGCATGTGATTTAATCATTTAATCATGCACGCGTTTTTTGTCTTATTTATTTTTGTCTCTTATTTCTTTATTCTTTTGTTCAATATTTTTAATTTTTTTGTCTCTTCTTTCTATTATTTCTTTAATTATATACAATATATTTACATATATTTCATAATTTATTGCTTTGCAGGTGTAGAAATATTTGCTTATTAATACTAATTATTTTCATTTTTTTTACCTCTTTGTTACTTTGTATCGTAATACTAACAATAATATCTATATTTCCTTTATTCCTTTTTACTTGTACTTTAATACTAACGATACTAACAATACTAACAACATGTTTATTTTTTCTTTTCTTTTTATTTCTTTATTCTTTTGTTCAATTACTTTGCAGGTATAGAAATATTTATTTATTAATACTAATTATTTTAATATTAATGTGTTTTTTTTTACCTCTTTGTTACTTTATGTCGTAATACTAACAATACTATCTACGTTTCCTTTCCTTTTTACTTGTACTTTAATACTAATGATATCCATGTTTCTTTTACTCCTTTTACTGTTTCTTTAACTCTTTTTACCTTAATACTAACAATAATAACAATATTTCTTTTATCTTTATATCTAATACTAACGTTACTATAGCTGGTTCTCTTCTTTTTATGTCTAATAATATTGTTACTCTTTACTCTTTCTTTTTTTTACTTTTATGTATTCTGTATATATTAATAAATACTTGTAATTTTTTATGGTTTAATAAAATTATATCTAATAAAACATATATTATATAAACTTATAGTACAGAAAATGAAGTATTATTTATCGAAATATTTTGAAATATTACGAAATATTAAGTTGTGTAAAATCACAGAATATTACGAATCGTCAAGTTATGGAGCATTACACATTATAGAATTTTGAAATATTTTAAAAAGTTGCGAAGTATTACGCAGTAAAATTATGGAATATTACGAATCGTAAAATTACGAAGCTTTGCATATAGTAATATTTCGAAATATTTTAAAAAGTTACAAAATATTACACTTACGCAAACTTGCGGCGGGTCTGAAAACTTATGAAATATTATGTAAAATTACGAAATATTGCAAACCACAAAATTACAGAATATTACAAATCGTAAAATTACGAAGCTTTGCATATCGTAATATTTTGAAATATTTTAAAAAGTTACAAAATATTACGCTTACGCAAACTTGCGGCGGGTCTGGAAGCTTACGAAATATTATGATGTGTAAACTTGCACTAGTGTTTGGAATCGAATATATTCGAATATACTCGAGTATTCATTTAAATTTATAAAGTGTATTCGAATAATATTCGAATAAGTTAAATTTCCTTTTATAGTAATGATTTACATAATTTTTAGCCTGAATTATGATTTTAACTCAGTTAAATTTAAGGATTTAATGCCCAATTGGAATTTTAACTATACTATATCTGGCTAAATGAATACTCGAATAACCACTATGCTTATTCGAATACTTGAATATACTCGAGTTATTCGAATAACTGTTACATGATTCCAAACACTAACTTGCACAACTTTTCGCACTATATAATTTCCTGATGACTATTTTAAAAATTTTACAAAATAATTGTACAATTGTTTTGAAAGCCATTGTATCTAGATCTATAAAAATATTTCAAAAAATTGGCCATTTTTAGTAAAGTACTATAATTCCTGTTTCAGACCCAATATGGTCTTTATCTTTTGAATTTGTGAAATAAGATATGTAGTCATTTGTGATGTTTTTATATACGAATTTAGCTTCTGAATTTTTTAATGACGTTTCAGAAATGCCTAATATGTTAATTTGCTTTTCCTCTAAAAAATCCAATATAAACTGACGCTTTTTTATTGTTAAGCCCTGTACGTTAAAGGTGGCTATATTAAGATAAGGTTGTAATTGGGAGCTTTTTGTTTTGTTATTTTCGAACAAATCATTTTTTTGTTTGTTAGTATAAATGTTAATTTCTGGGAAGGCAGGATTAAGGTTACTTGTCTAAACCTCTTCAAAATCCTACGATTAGTTTCGTCAAAATTTTACTATAGATTTATTATAGTTTCGGCAGAGTTTCGGCAGTTTCGGCATTTATAATAAGTTTCGGCAGTTTCGCCTTTCTCCAAAGTTTCGCCAGTTTTTTAATATAACATTAATATAGTTTTGGCAGAATTTCGCTTTTCGGCGAAACGCCATCTTGCCTAAACCCCTAGGTTTTGGCAAGCAACCTTAGGCAGGATAAAATTTTTTTTTTTTCTTTTTTTGAGGTATTTTTTGTTGTACTATCATTAAAAATATGTAAAAATAAGAAAAAGATTAATCTTCCATTGTTACGTTATCTCCATCTTCTAATCCTGCCGTATTAGAAGACAATGTCATTTTTGTTAAAAGAAAGTCAAGCTTTTTCGCGATTTGAGTCAATAAAGTCATATTTTATTCAATTTTTTCATCAGATCTGGATAATTTAGCTTTGAATTCGTTCATTCCTGAGTCAGATGAGGATCCAGAATCTTTGATATGAACTCTTTTATTGTTATTGTTGAGTGAAGTACTAGCCTTTTCTTTCAATTTTTGGTTATTATTTTTTAAGATTGATTTATGTTGTTGTTGTTTTGTCGGACTGGGTCGATTGAATTTAATTGACAATGACCATTATTACCCATATATGGGTTATCGTGAATAATATTTTTTCATTCCATTCTCTACGATTGTTATTAGGATAAGGTTGTCGTCTCCTTCTATTCACTGGTAAAAAAATGATTTATCCTACACATATCTTACACATATTGGGTACTTAAAATGTAGAAAATCATACACAAATAATACACATATCATATACATATCGGGTACTAATATATATATCATACATATATCAGGTACCTGATAGGTATACTATATATATAAGTACCCGATATGTGTATGATATGTGTATTATTTGTGTATGATTTTCTACATTTTGAGTACCCGATATATGTAAGATATGTGTAGGATATGTAATAGATAGACCATTTTTTTACCAGTGATTATTACTTCCTCCTTTAGTAACTTCTGCATATGAAAAGGATGTCTTTTTCTTAAATTGACTAAGCGCTTGTGTTCTGTTCAAATATTTGGGTTTAATTTGTTGTTCCTTGTCACAATCTTTGGCGATATGTGCAGGAGAACTACATGATATGAGCTGATTTGTTTACTCTGCATTAAAGAGAATTATTCACAATTTTGTTACTTGTTACTCAAAATTGTTTTGTAATACCAAAAAATCATCTGATTGATAATCACTTAACTAAATAATAAGTTGAACAAAAATTTACATTTGCGAAACTTAAATTATTAAATGTAAAAGAACTGTGAAAAAACTCATTTCACTAATAAAAAACCTATTTTTCATATATATAGAATTTTTAACATATATTTTTAAAAAGTAAGTATATTTTAATAAAATATAAAGTAAAATAAAAATTTATATAGTCTTAGTAGCTATAAATGTTTATAAAAATATAATAAAAATATTATATAAAGGATGATATCATAATAGATATTTTCAAACAATAAAAATAATTATTTTATGTCAGGGTTTGTATTATCATCTTTAAACGAAAATATATTGAGATCCACTGATTCGTTTTTTATAATTTTAGGCTCGTTGGAAAGCCCTTATTCTGGACTTTATAGGCGAAAAAAGAGCTCGCCAATTGAATCATTAGATTCGGAGATATTTATATTTAAAGTTAAAGTACGAACTTTTTAACATGCTTAAATGCAAATATCTTGGGATCCACTGATTCATTTTTTATAAATTTAGGCTCTTTGGAAAGCCCTTGATCTGGTCTATATGAACGAAAAAAGAGCTTTCTGATTGGATCATTGGATCTGGAGATATTTACGTTTAAAGTTAAAATACAAATTTTCAATATATATAGTAAGTGCTAAGAATTATATTAATTTAAAAGAAATATTTACCAAATTATAGTATAATAACATTAAATAAATATTTTTTAATACTCATTTCCAATTTACTGTATATTATATAATATTTTGTATAATAAAAATGTAATAAAATCAATATTTTAATTAAAGATATACAAATCAATCCATATGGTTTTTTCTTCAGCAACTTCTGCTGGAAAAATGGCTAAGTGATCAGCAGATGAGAAATGTAGTCGATCCCCTTTTATTAACTATTAATCTTAAAATGCAATTTTACTACTATTAGATTTATCTTATTGAAACGATTCCAATGAGCTATATTTTATTCTTTTTAATTACTGGGTCAAAAATTAGCAAACTGCCTGATTGGTGATGATATTTAGCAAAAATGCCAATCAGTCACTAATTAGTCATCAATCAAGTATTTGATTAATGACTGATTGAAGATCAATTAATACCTGATTTTTCACTTTTTATTTTGTGTTATAAGATAGGTTACCTTCAAATTTAAAATAAAAATCTTTTATAAAATTCTTTACAAATTCTATTATAAAAGAAAATTTTATATTACATTGTTATGATTTTTCCTTTTTAGCTAATTAACTAATAGAATTTAAGAAAAAAGTAAGATAAAATCATTAGTAAAAGGCCAATTTTCTACAGTGATCTTTATTATAAGTAAATAAGGTCTTTATATACATTGCTACAAATTCTGTACATATTTTGTATAAAAATATATAAACCTATATAAATAATAAATAATTACTTTTTATAGGGCAGTAGAAGAAAAGTTTCACAAAAGTAAAATTATCTTTGATAGGAACTGCTTCAAATTAAGTAATTTTACTAAACTAAGAGTTAAAGTTCTGTTTAAATTTTAAAAGAATTTATAGGAAGTCTATAAACAAATGAAAACTAAGAAAAGCTTAAGCTTTTCTTTCAGCAACTTTTACTGAAAAAATGGTCAAAAAATCAATAGGTAAAAAATGTAATCAATCCTTTTTCTTTTATTTTTAATTAGATTTTTTTATTTTAATTATATTTAATTTTAATTTTTTTTTTTTTTTTTGCAAGGTGGTGCAATTCATGAGTTTATTAGTTATATGGAATTACAGAGTTTTCTGCTATAAGCATAGGTTTCCCATTCTATAGATTGCTCCTGTGCCCTACCATCACCAATATGAAATTCACCTATATCCTCCTATATATAGTAGCTAGAGGTTGGAACCGGCTTTATTTTTACAAACCGGTTTTATTGATATCGTGAAAATTGAAATCGGTTATAAACCGATTATATATTAAAACCGGTTAAAACCGATAAACCGGTTTAATTAAACCGGTTAAATCGATTTAACCGGTTTTAATAATAATAATTAATAAGCGAAGACGATTAACGAATAATAATTTTTTTTTTATTCACTTGCATTGTTAATTAAACAAATAAAACTCTCTTTTTTAAAGCTATTATTTAATTGTTATTCCTAGTATTAATACTTATTATATTACTTAATACTTATTATTAACGCTATTATTTACTATTATTTATTATTACTATTTAGTATTTACTACTATCTACTAAAAATGTTAAATTGTTAATATTATTATTAATTGAAATTATTGAATTATTCGAATTTTAAATATTAAATGTAAGCAAAATTATTAAAAATTTCATAAAAAGATTTCCTTTTTTAACCTTCTTGTGGTGGAAACATCTCAAAATGGGTGTTATTACGTTTTAAAAATAAAACTTTGTTCACTAAATCAGGTGCTAAGCGTGTTCTTTTTGCCGAAATATGGTTACCGGCATCCGAAAACAATCATTCGCTAGGCACTGAAGTCGCTGGAATTGAAAGATATTTCCTTGCAAGTTGCGCTAAGGTAGGAAAACTATCCCTATGATTTAACCACCACATTAAAGGGTCATCCTTGACCCTAATATCCTGTAACTTTACAAATAACGTATAACTTATGCTTCTCTTGTGTTTGTTTGTGTGAAATTTCCTTAGATCGCTAAACAGATTATCATTATCATTATTGTTCTCCTCAAATCAATTCTATGTTCAATGTCATCTGGAACACGAAGGTTTATTTTCAGCTCATCGTATAACTTTTTTACCAATTGATTCGCCCTATCTCGTTCACTATTAGTTGACCACTTGAAATGTTTAAATCGGGGATCAAGAAATGTAGCAATCAAAGCAGTATCTGTTGGAATAGCCCATAATTCATCTAATGACAAGTATATTGCAACTCGGACTTTTTCAAGCAAATTTGTTGTATTAACCGGTGGTAAATCTTCCACCTTATTTGTATCTTCCGCAACACTTTCAGTCCGTGTTCGTTTCCTGCTAGATCTCTGTTGAGTTCGTCCCCTTCCTCGACCACGAGCACTCATCCTTTGATGAAATTGGCGGTGCGCATATTGCCATTGTTGACGGGTGCCAGCATCAGGTATATCATCATCGGTTATTTCGTCATCATCATTTTCTTCATATCCTTCACCATAGACGAAATTCAGATAGGTGTCAACTGTTTCATTTTTGTCTGATCTTGGAGCAAATTTTTTTTTAAGTGATTCCATGTATGGGTGAACGAGATTAAGTGTTGGATAGTTGGCACCACACAAATGCCTAGTTACAATTTCGATTGGTTCTAACAACTTTACAACTTCTTGCAAAAATCTACAATGTAAATAAATAAAAATGATAATTGATTAATAAATGAAAATATATATATGTTTTTTCTTGTTTAAACTTTAAACCAATAGAACTAATTAAATAATAAAAAAAAACATTACTCCTTTTCTCCAACCAATAAGCACAGACGTTCTAATTTTTCGCCATCTTTTTGGGAGGCACGATCCGATTTGGAAAGTAATGAAGTTGAAACGAATCTTATTGAATTATGTAATTCCAAGAGACGTTTCCAAGCTAGATAGGTGGAGTTCCACCTCGTTTTTACGTCCGTTAAAAGGTCAAGAGGACTTTGGACATCTCCTTCAGCTTGATTGGATTCATTTTGCGCTTTTTGCGCTTTATGTAAACGTTGAGCTTGCTTAGAAAGTCGGAAAAAAGCCTGCAAACTTTTAACATGACGATGTATGGCTTTACATTGCTTCAATCCTTCTTGAACTGATAATTGTAACGTGTGCGCGGCACAAGGTTGACGTTCTACACTGCTAATATGATTTGTATTTAACAATCGTATTCACTTCGACCATATTAGCTCCATTGTCCGCGGCAATAGTAAAAACCATTGTCTCAAGTCGCCAAACACCAATTATTCTAAATAACTCTTCGCTAATCCACCTCTCCTGTATGTGGGTATGGAAGATGATCACAAGAAAGAAGGGCTTCTCAAAACTCAAAATCGGAGGTCAGCCAAGTTGCCGTAACGCCTAAGTAGCCATAACGAGATTTTGCTGTCCATAGATCAGTAGTAAGATGGATATTCGTTACACTACTACGAAGTAAGGCGCTAAGCTGATTGTAGGCTCCATTCATATGCTTCGTGGATTAGTCCGTTGGCGGTTTTATCACATGGGATACGAAATCCTGGCTCGCATGCGTAAATAAATTCACGAAAAAATCGGTTTTGTAAAATGTAAAGAGGCAAAACAAAATGAATAATAAATTGAATTAATTTTCTTGCTAATAACTCTTGTCTTTTGGCTGGACATGGTTTTGATGAGCTATAATAATCGGTAACTTGTGTTTGATGACTTTGATCCCATTTTGGCTAATAAGTAAATCAATTAAGTGAATTAGTTAATAGTTACGTTATAAAATACAAAATAAAATAAAAATTTCGATCATAGTCATCATACCTCTCTATATTCATCTAAATAATTGGTAAAATTATCCTTGGTTATGCCATGTTTGTCTCGTAAGTGGGCTATCATACTTGATGCTTTCCACCTTTACGAGTATATGCATAGGGCTTCCTATAAGATCCAGAAAGGTCGTATTCACATATTTTACAATACACAAGGTCAGAATCATTTTTATCTATATGAAAAAAAAAGAGGTGTGACTTTTGTTATTACGATCGATACAATGTTAGCTTTTCGCTTTTTTCGTGTTTTAGATGATTGTGTGGAGTGTGTGGTGTGAGAATCTTCGTCGAGTCTGCACGTCGAAGGATAAAACATGGAAGCTGACATTGTCACATTGGTTATTTAGTTTTTTTTTTAAGAGAAATGATTAGAGAAGAACTGATGAGAAGATTATCGATATTTAGTTATTTAAATGAGATCTGTACTACATAGTACAAATCTATTATAATAAACCGGATAAATCGGTTATATTAAAACCGGTTTATCATTTTTAATAAATTTCCAACCCAGTTATAAATCTGAAACGATTAAATCTGATTATAAATCCGATATCGATATCCGGTTCCAACCTCTAATAGTAGCTATCAGGTTATATAGGATCATTATTATTCTATGGTTTCAGTATGTGCTTTCACTACCCTCTAAACAAAAAGGAGAATTATTTATATATTTATACATTTTAATATTATTATATACCTTCCAAATTACCCTATTTCCTTTTCTAATAGAAATTGAACATCGTCTACATGTTTGAGAATTTTCCTTCCTTTTAAATCATATGTATTACCTTCTATTTGCTGAGTTGGAGTTCATTCATATGCAATACGTTAATGTGCTAGTATTTTCTTTTTTAGGTCTTGTTTCTTGATCCCTTTTGTGCAATATGGTTGCCAAATAATTTTAATTTTATTTTGATTTTAATTAATTAATTATTTTTTTATTTATTTATTTATATATTTCTATACACTGGTAAAAAAATGATTTATCCTACACATATCTTACACATATTGGGTACTTAAAATGTAGAAAATCATACACAAATAATACACATATCATACACATATCGGATACAATATATATATCATACATATATCGTATCCTGATAGGTATACTATATATATAAGTATCCCGATATGTGTATGATATGTGTATTATTTGTGTATGATTTTCTACATTTTAAGTACCCAATATGTGTAAGATATGTGTAGGATATGTGTAGGATAGACCATTTTTTTACCAGTGATAATTTTATTTTTAATTTATTTTATAATATTATTTTATTATTTTATTATAAAAGAATAATATAATTTAATTAATGGAAAGTTTTAATATTTTATAAGAATATAAAAAAAAAGGATGGCTAACATATTTTTTTGATTATAAATATTATATTACTTTTTTAAAGAAAAATTTTATAGAATTTCAGAATAATGCTTATATTTAAAACTTTTTTTGTATTTTAATATGGTTATATATTTATATTTTAATTGCTTTATTTTATTTATCCAAATAAAAAAAAAAATATTAACTTTTCTATTATATAAATTTTTTTACATCATATAATAATACTGAAATTTAAATATTTAAATTCTAAAAATAAAATTTTAGAATAAAAATTACTTTTATATAATTCAAATTTTTTTTCTAAAAATTGGAAATAATATTTATAATCAATATAATATTTAGTAAAAAATAATATTGCACAGATAATTTAATATATTAAAAAAATAAACTAAAAAAAAATACTAAAAATACTAATAAATTTATATATTTTTCTGCTTTTAAATTATGCAAACTAATAGACTAAAAATCTATTATACTAAATTAGTTTCCTATTTGTATTACTCTTTCTTATTTTTTATTACTTAAAATCTAAACAATATTAAAATAACTGTATCTGGATATGATAAAAATTTAAAATAAAATATTTTGGTTAATATTGCATTTATAAAAATGATATGGTGAATAATGAATTATAGCTAACTTTAGTATTAATATATTTATATTTTATATTTTATTATTTCTTAATATATTGGATTATATATTAAAATTCAATAATAATTATACTTATTTGGTATATCTGCAGACCAGATGGAATGATTTTTTTCTAAATAATAATAATTCAATAAACAAAGTTTTTTTTATTTATTTACACATTAAGAATTCTTTTAAGATTTATTTATTAGTAATTGAAGCATTAAAATCAACTATATACTTTTTTAGTAATTTATATTGGCAGCAAGGTTTTAAACAATATAAGTAATAAATCATAATATGATGTAACCTGTATTTTTTTCATTATTGTACATTTAGTACATTTTAGTACAATTAGTAAAGTACACACCAGTTTTATCAAGTAAATCGTAAATAATTAAAACAAAACCAAATTTGAAAATATCTAACCCAAATTTACTCATTTGATAATAGAAAAATCACTTCTAACCTTTGACTTGTCCCTCACAAAAAACACACAATAATAAAAATAGAAACGATATTAATGTAATGTTTAATTGTGAATGTGCATTGTGAAGGTATGTGTCGAAATTAAATGATGTATTAGTGGAAAAAAATTTCCAGTTAATAAAAAAAAAAAATAGAATACTATAAAATTTTATATTATCGACCTAGAGGTGGTATGGTGCGGTTACGTTCAACAAACTCAATCCTTCTACAAATAAAAATAATAATTATTATTATAAGTAAAAAATAGATTTTATTTTATTTTCTAAGAGATATTATACTTACGCATACCACGCGCCTGTATTTCGAATAGGAAGTTAAGTATTAGAAGTAAGTTTATAGTCCTATCTCAGTTATATAATTTAAAAGCATTTTGATAAATATAAACTAACCTCCAAGCAATGTCAAAAAGATTCCGAGACCGTTAGTTGGCGTTATAGTTAAATTAAATATCACAACCGCCAAAATAATAGATAAAACTTGTTTAACGTTACCAGCCACGGTCATTGTCAAAGCTGATGTCTTTTTATTAGCTGTGAAACTCACAACATTTAGAAAAAATGCAATGACTCCATTTGTAACAAGGGCGATAACTAAAGAAGTTGTCATTTCAGTCCGACTAAATGCACGTACCCTGTGCAATTCACCGGTTACATAAGCATAGATTACAGTCTGAACAAAAGCTAAAGGCGACATACGCAATAATAAATCTAGGGGATGAAGCTTAAGACGACCAACTTGAACTCGATTTGTAACGACGGTTTTCAAAGCGGCTAATATCGTGCCAAGGACTGTTAAAAAGAAACCTACAAGAACAGACAATCTTCAACAATATAGAACAGAGGATTTAATATAGAAGAATATTGTAAATTTATTTCATTTACCCATTTTTGTAAAATAATAATCGCCTACTGTTGCAAATACAACCCCCAAAACAACCTATGAACAAGAACGACATTATATTTTAAAATTTAAACTAAAATATTAGAGCATTTAAAATTTAACTTACCGGAAGCAAAGAGATATATGTCATAGTTGAAAAGTTCTTTTTTAAGAAGAGAATAGAGAGAATGATGGTAAAAATTGGTGTCATCGCACGTACCACTTGATGAAACTAAAAAATGGGTAGGTCAATTAATAAGATCTAAAATGTCATAAATACATGAAAACATTTTTTGAATATAAAATAACTTACTGGTACAGTAACCAAATGTCTTATTAATTGTTAGGAACGATATAATAGAAGAACATATTGATAAGTCATTTATAAATTGATCAATCAGTTTGGAATAACCCTTTCATATATAATATCATTAAACTATCTCATCTCTAATATAACTTTGAAACCCGCTAATATTTGTAAAGGCCATTATAAATTAAAAGTAGAGTAACTTACAGTGATACATTACTAATAGCAATGTTGATAGTATATAAAACTGAAAACAGAAGCATCACCATACTTTCACGTTCATTCAAACGTGATGGTGTGAATATTCCCAGCCAATAGAACGAATAGGACCCAATCGCACCACACAAAGCGTGCACTCCCGTTAATGTCCATGGAAATGGGAAATCAAATAACTGCATAACAGCTTTATTATATAATGTCAGAGCAAGATTGAGGAAAAAATAAAGGGAAAGCCACACGTAGGATGCGTCAAATACATTTAGGTCCGCCATTTGGATCGGCAATATTGAACGACTATATTGACTGCTCATCGGATTTGAGTCAAACGGAAATTGCAAAGTCAGACCAGATGTGCCTGAGAAAATTGGGTCGGATTAGAATTGCTTGGAATAGTGTGCGCTTCTGTAAAAAGAGTAAATTAACTTTGTTTATTAGCGGCGATGACTCTTCCAGAGAGACTTTTGTTCGATATAAACGAAACCAATTGGATCAGACATTCAAATAACAAATAGTAATAGCTATTATTAGAACCACCAAAAATAAAATTTGTTGTAATTATTACACTAGGCACGGATATGCCCTACTCAAAATTAGTTAGATATAAACAAATCAATGTACCCTGACGGAGATCATTACTGCTTTTACGTGATTATCATATGTACTCATTTTTGACCGGAATCAGCCTGGCATTAGGAAATTATACATATAACAATTAAATTGCCAAATTAAATGTATAAGTTTTATTAAAATTAAACTAAATAAAATAAATATAATGTTGTAACTTACCATCTGTAATATAATTAATTATTTAAATAAAGAATTTAGTTATTTGAATATTTAAAAATTTTATTATATATATATAATTAAAATCTTAAAGGATACTATAATAACTTAAAAATTTAAATTAAATTTTAATAACTTTATATTAAAATTTTTTTTTTTTTGGATTCAGCACATTCGGATACTTTATTAAATTAAAAATTTAAATTCATAATGTATACATATTAGAGTAAAAAAAGGAACTAATCTAATATTATTAAACACCAAACTATTTGCTAACTCATAATAAAGCAACTATATACAGTGCTTGGAAATAACCTGGTCATTTGACCATTTTTCGAATTAGGAGTTATTTGGTCAAATGACATCCAATCATTTAGCATTTGGCATTTAAGTTATTTGCAAAATGACAAATGCCAAATAATTGGATATCATTTGACTGTTATTTGCCTATTATATTAGGTAAATCTGGCTTGAAGTGCCGAATAAGTGATTTATCCTGATGACATATATTAGGTAATATTTTAGGAGGGTGGGGTATCCATAAATCTTAGGTAATATAGGGAGTCACATCTTTTCGCTTCAGAAGTACTTACCATCAAAACCATATGGATAGCTGATCGTCATTGTTGTCATTCGTTTGTTTTTTTGATTTTTTGGGTAAGAATGCAAATACCAATAAATTAATAAATCCCTTTCTTGTCATTTGATCATTTGTTATTAAAATACTTAAAGGTTATTGAACAATTTATAATCACAAATGTTACATTAATTTCATTTCCTGATATAAAACAATAAGGCATTATTGTTTAATCAGTACTTAAATATATTTCGAATTATCGATTTATTAATTAGCATTTTTAATACCTTTTTTCCATTAGATGGCAAATATACAGTATTGGTTTTGAAATATGATTTTATTTGGCAAAGTTTTCTGATTGATCGCCCTAAATGATGGCTACAAAAACGATTATCCACGAAAATAGGTGTTCGCCTCTGATAAACTAACATGACACAACTGATATGTGCCTCACTTTTCAGTTGGTTGAGGTTTAATTTGATTGGCTAGATTTGCTTGCATTTGATTACGCAATACTGATCAGAAACTATTGTAGCCCTAGCCAAATTAGCTAAATATGAAAATAAGCACATTTTATATTTACAAATACAAATTTGCGTCCCGTGTTTTTATTTTTAGTGCGTAATTTAGTAAACAAGGTTTTTCTTCAGTTTTATAAATTTTGGGAGCGAGAATATTTTTGCGAACTTTTGAACATATTATCACTGAAAGATAAAGACTCGTATTTCATTTAAAATGATTAACATGATGGTTCTTCAAATTGGAAGCAATCTGGAAACTTGATTTTTGACGAATTCTCGTTAGAAGAATGAAGAAGCATAGTTTGAACTGGTCACCGAGTGAATATTCTCTACACTTGGACAAAAAATAAATATAAAAATTCAAAAGCAGTTTTACTAGCTGATGATGGTAGGATCTTTACGGTTTGTCAGGTTAAACAGAAAACATCAGGAAACTGAAATCGCTCAATAGGAGTATGTTAGTAGAATCCACATTAAAATGAAATTCTACTTGCTTAAAGACTACATTTTTACTGGTAATGAAGGCGACAAATGGTTCTTTGAAATATCCTTTATGTGCCGATTTTTCACTCCTAATGATGAATTTTTATTTAATTCTACGATCAAACTATTGTAAGATATTCAACATAAATAAATTTTTATTCAATCAGTTTCTGTTTCAGCGATCAGAAATAAAAATGTACCTACCGATTTAGTTAAACTTTTGGAACTATTTAAGCTTTTAATGCAAATCTCATTTTTTTTTCAAATCGACTTCTGCTTTCAGCAATCAGAAACGAAAATGTACCTACCGATTTTGATGAACTTTTAGGCACTATTTAAACTTTTAATGATGTAGGTTTGTTCTGATTTTCATTTTCTAACTTTTTTTAAAGATGTGAATATGATGCAAATCTCATTTTTTTTTCAAATTGACTTCTGCTTTTAGCAATCAGAAACGAAAATAGATCTACCGATTTCGATGAACTTTTGAATACTATTCAGGCTTTAATGATGTGTCAATTTCATTTTTTTTTTCAAATCAACTTCTACTTTCAGCAATCGGAAACGAAAATGTACCTACCGATTTCGATGAACTTTTAAGACTATTTAAGCTTTTAATGATGTAGGTTTGTTCTGATTTTTATTTTTAGTACATCTTTTTTTAACAATGTTAATATGATGCAAATCTCATTTTTTTTTCTACTTTCAACGATCAGAAACGAAAATGTACCTACTAATTTTGATAAACTTTTGAATACTATTCAGACTTTAATGATGTGTCAATTTCATTTTTTTTTTAAATCAACTTCTGCTTTCAGCAATCGGAAACGAAAATATACCTATTAGGACCCCAGATATCTCCAAAACAGGTCATAAGTCACACTTTCGGCAGATTGGCCCATTTTTCAGGGCTCAAAAAATCGTTTTTTGTAAATATCTCGGCATCCAGTGGTCCAATTTTGATGAACTTTTTTTTAAATTGTAGAGCTAAACGAGGGCTACAAAATAAAAAAAAGTTCATTAAAATTGAATTACTGGATGCTGAGATATTTACAAAAAACGATTTTTTGAGTTTCAGCAAAAAGGGGTGTTTTTGGCCAAAAGTCCATTATGACCTTTATATTAGATATCCGGGGTCCTTACCTATTGATTTTGATGAACTTTTAGGCACTATTTAAGCTTTTAATGATGTAGGTTTGTTCTGATTTTTGTTTTCTAACTTTTTTTAAAGATGTGAATATGATGCAAATCTCATTTTTTTTTCAAATCGACTTCTGCTTTCAGCAATCAGAAATGAAAATGGACCTACCAATTTCGATGAACTTTTAAGACTATTTAAGATTTTAATGATATAGGTTCGTTCTGATTTTTATTTTTAGTACATCTTCTTTTAATGATGTTAATATGATGCAAATCTCATTTTTTTTCTACTTTTAGCGATCAAAAATGAAAATGTACCTACCGATTTTGATGAACTTTTAGGCACTATTTAAGCTTTTAATGATGTATGTTCATTCTGATTTTTGTTTCTAACTTTTTTTAAAGATGTGAATATGATGTAAATCTCATTTTTTTTCAAATCAACTTCTGCTTTCAGCAATTGGAAACGAAAATGTACCTACCGATTTTGATGAACTTTTGAACACTATTCAGGCTTTAATGATGTGTTAATTTCATTTTTTTTTTCAAATCAACTTCTGCTTTCAGAAATCAGAAATGAAAATGTACCTACCGATTTCGATAAACTTTTAGGTACCATTTAAGCTTTTAATGATGTAGGTTTGTACCGATTTTCATTTCTAACTTTTTTTAAAGATTTTAATATGACGCAAATCTCATTTTTTTTCAAATCGACTTCTGCTTTCAGCAATCAGAAACAAAAATATACCTACTGATTTCGATGAACTTTTAGGCACTATTTAAGCTTTTAATAATGTAGGTTCATTTTAATTTTTGTTTCTAACTTTTTTTAAAGATGTGAATATGATGCAAATCTCTTTTTTTTTCAAATCAACTTCTGCTTTCAGCAATCAGAAACGAAAATGTACCTACTGATTTCGATGAACTTTTAGATACTATTTAAGCTTTTAATGATGTAGGTTCATTCCGATTTTTATTTCTAACTTTTTTTAAAGATATGAATATGATGCAAATCTCTTTTTTTTCAAATCAACTTCTGCTTTCAGCAATCAGAAACGAAAATGTACCTACTGATTTCGATGAACTTTTAGGTACTATTTAAGCTTTTAATGATGTAAGTTCATTCTGATTTTTATTTCTAACTTTTTTTAATGATGTGAATATGATGCAAATCTCTTTTTTTTCAAATCAACTTCTGCTTTCAGCAATCGGAAATGAAAATGTACCTACCGATTTTGATAAACATAAACTTTTGAACATTATTCAGGCTTTAATAATGTGTCAATTTCATTTTTTCAAATGTACCTGAATTACAACCATATGATTATGTTTGGGATAAGACGGCATGTGGTCTAAAACTTATTATCAAGAATAACAGAAGAGTTATATATGCATCAAATGATCTTTTTATACATCAAAGCATTACCAATTGGACACTATTTTAGCTTTAACAATATACAGTAGGTTTATTCTGATCTTTGTTTCTGACTTTAAATTTTAAAGATATTAATATGATACAAATTTCATTGCTTTCGGCAACCGGAAACGAATATATACTAATTTTTTGCTTATAAAATTAGTAGTATTATTGTATACAATGCAATATACCCATATATTTTTATATTACATTTATATAATCAAACGTGATCATTTTAAATTGTATAAATTGTGTGGGCTATAATTAAGTATTGAATAGTAAATTTTATAAATTCAAATAATTACAAAAAATGTATAATGCAGGCCATAATCAAATATTCAGTGCAGGCTAAATTGGAAAGCAACTGGTCAGCAATCCATCACCAATCTGTCAGCAATCCGTCAGCAATCTGTCATCAATCCGTCAAATACCTAGTTGGCGTTGAATTAAACAAAATAAATCGGTTACTGATCAGACATAAACCAGTCAATAATCGGTTAACAATTAGGTGTATATCTGATACCAATTGGTCATCAGTCGTGTGCCAACAGAACTGCCTGGTTGGTGTCGGATCTTAGCTTAAATTGACAACCAATCAGAAGCCCAACTGGCACCCAGTTGGCATCCGGTTGAGAAAATCAGTTGGCAACTATACACAAATTAGGTACCCGATTTGTGACTGATTGTTGACTGATTTGACACTATTCGACCAGGACCCCGAGCAATATATAAATAGGTAACAAGAGATCAGCACAAATTTACTAATAGCTCTACGCATCTCTTCAGGGCCGGCACTATGTAATGCTGGTCAGAATTATCCAAAAAAGGAAATGATCTACATACTTTTGGGCTCATTCTACGCAAACTCTCTATTGTTACCTTTTCATGTATTGTTCGGGGTCCTATTCGACCTGTGTTGTTTCAGGTCTCTTTTTGTAATTCCTGTAAGCTCGCTGGATAACAGTTGCATAAAAATTTTTAAAGCTATATTGATAGTAGTATTTAGAAATCAAGAATTCCCAAGATTGCTTCATTGAACTTTCTGAGCTTTCTGAAAAAAACTTCATTATAGATTAGAAAGTTTAACCCAGAATAGGCAGATCATGCATAGTACCTTCAGCCAATATTTTACCCGCATAAATATGACAGACAAACAGTTTCACTAAGTGATCAGTGTATGCAAAATAACTCCTAAATTTTATGAAAAAATATATTCATCATGATATTGGACTAACTGAAACCTTATGTTTACTAAATAGCAATATTTATTAATAAGCATTAAAATTTTATATTTATTAAGCAATAAATACTTAATATATTAAATAAGTACTAAATTTTAATATTTATTAACCATTTAATTTATTAAACATTTTATTAGTATTTTAAGTAAATACTCAAATGCATTTTACCAACATACCTTATATTTTATAAGTACCAATAATAAATATTAATAAATTACTTTAACCAACATTGTGATATTAACTGCTTTCTATATTATAGTACATGGTTTAATAAATAATCTATGTTTAGAACTTAGAATATTTCTTCTGACCAGTCATTCAAATGTTAGACAATCATGATTACTGTCCTATTCTTTAATCTTAATCTAGTGCCTTTTTGCTAATTAAAATGATTTATAAATGGTAGTAAGTTATTTTGTTTTGCATACTGAGTCAAGATAAATAATTTGTCTGTATTATTTTTCAAATTGAGAGTTGAAGATTCGTAATTCCACTAAATACATTTTCCAACAATTTCTCATAATGATGAGTTATCAATAAACATGACTTATCTTCAGTCTTATCTTTAAAACATGAGTGATTCCAATGATGCTTTAAATCTTCAGGTTTAAGCTGATATCTATATTTACGCCACCTGCTGAAGTATGTCTTTTCTGGCTCTACATCAGTAATCTTTATCAATTTCTAACAATTAAAGCAAATAGCCATTCTACACTAAGTCTACGATAGTTATATAGAATATCTTTTGACTGGTAATCTTGTCTGAATGATGCGAAAAGGCAGAATACATAGTAAAAGCTTTCTTTTTTCTTCTCAGTAATCAATACTTATAAAGCAACTCTTACACGAATAGCCTATTGCTGAGAAGTTTTATGAGATCTAATGACAGATAAATTATCATATCATTTTTCCACCTCAAAAACCTTTTCAAACGATGTCAGACAAAATCCTAACATCTATTTTTCCAACAGGACTTTTGCCTGACACCGTTGGCCTACATTAGTTTTAATGCTGGTCAAAGTTGTCAGAAAAATGTCCTGTCAGGAAATCGTTTGTTGGAAAATTGTGGTGTAACCTTTTCAAATTGATTAGCATAATAACTATTGTAATTTATAATATATGCTCTAAGATAATGTATATCAAATCTAGAATGATTATTAACTGGCTTAAGCATAATTTTATTATAATCCTTGTCTAAAACAGTGTCAATACACTTATTAAGCCTTGCTCTGTTAATATGAGTCCCTGACATATTTAACAATTTATATTAATTTTACGATTATACAGTAGGCGATCAAAAGTATATGGATACCTTATTTTACGAAATTATGTAGATTACCATATGGTCATATGATATAAATAACACATGATTTTAAATTTAAGATCATAATAAACAAATGCACTTAGTTTTTCAGACTTTCTTTTATTAGTTAATTTTTTATCAAATATGGAATCATTTGCACTAAAATTATCAAAAACATTAAGATTAGGAATCTGGTTTTAAACTTACTGAAAATCTCTGAGCAGACAAACCTAATTTTTATTATAAATTAGAATAAATATAAAATATAATACGTAAAATTAAAAAAAAAAGTTAAATAGTGTAGTTATAAAAACAACTATTTACCTACTTTCTAGCATACTTTACTATCATTTTAACTTGAAAAAAATAATAAAGAATGCACAAAAAAAATATTTCTTCAAGAATATTATAAGAAAATTAATCAATATGATGCAAGTAATTACTGCCATAAATTAAATTATTAGCGTCTATATTTACAGTTTAACCTCGATATACTGATAGTTTATATACTGATAATTGACATATACTGATAAACATTCTTTGTCCCATTTCATAATTAATAAAAAAACTTCATTATACCGATATTATATATTGTTTCACAATATAACATATACTGATGCAATTTCTTTGTCCTTTAATAAGTAATATATAGTAGTATATATCGATAATCCAAGTTACATCAGCATATAATACTAACTTTTTTTGCTCAACGCGTCATGTTTTAACTCATAGCAATATCTCAACAACAAAGAAAAAGGAAGTCTGTTCAAAATACTTCCAAATCAAATAAAAGAATAGTTTTAACACATGCATAAAAACATCAACTCTGTTTAGACTTTTAAAAAATACCACGATCTACTCAAGAGAAACTTGCAGCTTTATATAAAATTAAACAAAATACTGTTTCAGATATTTTTTTAAAAAAAGACAAGTGGTTACTCATAAATCCAGACTCAGAAGATGCAAATAAACAAAAGGAGAGGCCTATTTATTTTCCTCAAGTAGAAGAAGCTCTTTTATTATGGATAACAAATGTTCTTGCTGCAGAACTCACCATTAACACTGATATTTTACATGAAAAAGCAAAATATTTTGCACAATAATTTGAAATCTATAATTTTTCAGTTTCTAATGGTTGGATCAATAAGTTTAAAAAGCGCCATAATTTAAAAGAATATATTAAGTAGGTGAAGCAAAAAGTGCACCATTGGAAACTTTAGATAAAGAAAGAAGTATTTTGTGTGAAATAATCAAAGATTATGACTTAAATGATGTTTTTAATTGTGATGAGACTGGTAAATTATATATTTTTTTTCAAAAGACTTTTATTTTCTATATTTATAATTTTGTTTATTTTAGGATTGTATTGGAATCTTGAACTATCAAAAACATTGGCATAAGGACCTCTTTTTGGAACAAAGAAATCTAAAAAGCGGATTACTCTGCTTTTTACATGCAATGCTACTGGTACTGAAAAATTAAAGCCATTGTTTATTCATAAATACCAGAATCTGCGAGTATTAAATGGGAAAAAAAGAAGAATTACCAATAAGCTATTACTAGAATTCAACTGCATGGATGCAAGTTTCCATATGAAATGATTATCTTAAAAAATTGGATATGCAAATGCGATTACAAAATCACAATATCTTTTTGCTTGTTGATAATGCTTCCATACATATTATAAATGAAGAAATAAATTTAACCAATATGGTTATTTACTTTTTGCTACCAAATATTACATCTCATCTACAGCCTTGTAATGCAGAAATTATTAATTCTTTTAAGGCTAGTATTTTTATTAATTCGCAAAGGTCTTTTTTTACAAAATTAAATTTAATTTATGGTAAATTTCAATAATTTAGGCACAGTACCGGAAATTACTTGTTAGAAATAGAATTGAAGCATATGAAATTTCACAAGAACTTAACAAAGAGCCTATTCCTATAAATATTCATGATTCTATTAATTTCAGCATAAATGCTTGGAATTCTGTAAGTCAACAAACTATTGTTAATTGTTGGAAACATGCAGGGATTTTACTAATAAGTGAAACAGACGAAATTGATGAAATTGAGGATCAAGCATTTCAGGATGAAATGGAATTACAAGATTTAATTAACAAACTACCATTTGATGATCCTATGGATGCAGATGAGTTTCTTTGTATTGATGATTGTTTAAAAAGTAATGAAGGGTTAACTGATGATGAAATTGTATCTATGGTAAAGTCAAATAATAATAATGAACCAGAAGCAGATCCAAATGAAGTGCCTCCGGTAGTAATTTCTGTAACAAAAGCTTTAGGTTATTTGGATGATCTTGTATTATTTTTTAAACATTCATCGGATGTTTGTATTAATTCAAATGAATCAAATGTATTGCAGAAGTTAAGACATCAAGTATTGAAATCACATATTAATAACTCAAAACAGACTACGTTAGATAGTTTTTTTTAAACTCTTTAGTATAGTTTTTGAACACTATACAGTATATACCAATACTAATATACTAATACACTAATATACTAATACATTAATATACTGTAATAAATAAAACAATTTTTCTAAAATATTTTCTAAAATGTTTCATATGATAAATTAGGTATGAAATTTTTTATACCGATACTAATCTATGTACTATAATAAATATCATTATATAAAATTTTCATAATGTACCGATAATTTGATATACCGATATTTTTTTCCAAAAACAGTTGTATCGGTATGTAATTCAATAAATAAAGATGAAATAAATATGTTTACTTTATGTTTTAGTTTTATTTTATATTAAATGTATGAGAATTTTTTTAATTTGAGAGGTGTCCGTATACTTTTGATCGCCTACTGTAAGTATATTATAATAAAATATCAGATTCATTTTTTTGTGCTATATCGAAGAAAAAAACTCAATACATGAATAGATCTAATTATTTCTCAAACACCGCCTAATTAATGCTGAGGGGGGGATTCATATTCATTATAATACCATTCCTGTATTATTTTATATAAATCCTCATGGAGATTGGTGGGTATATCCGTTCCATTGCTAGACATGATTACCATATCCAGTTTGATATGTTGTTTGATCGATCATACTTATCCAATTTCTATCAGTTTCATTGCAAAGATGACATGTGGCAACATATTTGTCTGAAACTCGTATATAACTTGCTTGTGGGATCTTATCTATAAAATTTCCGAGTGCCAATTCTGTATATTGGTAATAAAAGCCTAATCTATCCGGAGCTAAATATACAGCAAAATCTGCCTCTGGGATACCACGTAATATTATTTTTCGTACCATTTCGTTTATTAGGTACGAGCTATAATTCAATTTTTACATGGAAGGCGTGGTTTATATAGATTTCGGGTGAATGCGTGACAGGCTATTTGCATATGCCCAGTAAAAAGTCCTGTACTGAATTCATATTAGGTTTGTATTGAATTTATACATGAGCCCGTTTGGTACGAAAAATTGGACCATAAATGGGATAAAATTAAAATAAATATGGCCAAATTTTATACCGAATGGGCTCATTTCATAATTGGCCTATATTTGGTACAAGAACTTTTTACTGGACATGAAACATTTTACTCATACTACATACTGTATTACATGCGTGGAGAATATGTGATCGCCCTTTATTTGATTTTCCCTGACGTCATGATTTGGTTAGTCAATATAACGGCACTTCCTTGACAGAAAATTTCTGATTTAGCGGAGATCAAAGAAAAAATACTCTTCATTTTATTTTATACTGTTAGCGATCGCACAACATCTATTTAATGATTTTCATTAATTGATCCAATTTGACAGTACGAGATGTACCATATACTAGTAAGTAGGGAGGACTAGCAACCAGAAAATCTCATTTTAATTCTGTTAGATTCTGATAAACAAGATCATTGTGTGGCATAAAATTTCTATATAAAATCATGAAAAAATATTCTTCTAACGTAATAATCATAATCTTAATACATAATGAATCTCCAACTCATCTTGATCTTCATCTTTTCTATCCTCTTCGTTACCATTTACTCTGACGAACTGGTTCCTCTCAAACAAAGCACACCTAATCCGGTTGTCATCAAGAAAGGTGGAGACAATAAATTACATATAGATGTTTCATGGGAAGGACTTGCAATAGGAGAGAAAGGTAAGAATGATATAATAAGTAAAACAGTCACCTATTTCTTATTTACCGAGTATTCTTCACACAAAAAAAAGACAAAGTCGTTACCAAACTTACGTGTTTCAGTACTGCTGTAACCGTCAAAGACTCTCCTCAGGTAAATTGCCATATTTCCTTTTTTTATCACAAAAATTGCTTTTTTTTTTATTAAAAAATTTGTTTTCTAGAATCATTTATATGGTGATGGTAAGGCCACCTACGAAGTAACCGTCAATGAGAAAGGAAAACTCGTACATTGTAGATCAGGATTACTTATTATTATTGGTTGGAAAGTCTGGTTTTCTTTCCAGACTTGATTAGACATTACCAATATTCTTTCACGTTATTATTACTCGTCGCTAGTTTGACGGTTATTTTATCGCATTAAATTAATTATAGCATTGCAAATAACTTTCCCGATACATACATACTGTACCTGTGTTAAAACAATAAATTTTTAGCATTTTTACTGCAACGTAAATATACAAGTTTGAAAAATATATGGTTCTGGAAAATTGTATTTTGTATATTTTGAGACTAATACATACTTCTTGGCAGAAAATTGCAAAATTCCCGTCATCAATAGTATAAATTTCGTGCGGTTCAGCTCTCTGGGAAGGTTCAGAGAAAAGATGAGGAGCCACTCTATGACCCAAACTCATCGATTCCTGGGACGCCATTAAGGTGAAAAAAAAGTCCATGTTAACCTATTTATAATTACGGTGCCATGGTAAGGGTTGAATTGATAAGCCGGGCAAGAAAATAAGTTATCATACCATATCATATGATAATCGTGAAGATTCTTCTCACTATCAACCAATAGAAGCAGGATCTATCGATTAATATTCGTTATATGTAATACACTTTGCTTATCATTTTATATGGTATAATAAATAAGCGATTAGTAAAAAAATAATTTTCTCTGGTTATTATTACATCATGGGGAATATGTGTAAAAAAATAAATGTGAAAATAAATCGGGAGTTTTACTATAGCTTGTGATACATGCTATGTCATATGATAACCGTGAAGACTCCAACCAATAGTAGGATATATACTATGATGCGGGTTCGGAAAAAGAAACAGCCTAATGAAAGGCTCGGCAAGAAATTTACCGAATATCTTCTGCGCATTTTAGGTGATCGACCACATGATTAGAGCTCCGAACAGGTCAGCCAAATTCAGGTAACCTGACCTGACCTGACCTGAAATTCAGGTCAGGTATGAGATTTTTAAAAAAAATTCAGGTCAGGTATGAAGATTGACCTGACCTGATTGACCTGTTGACCTGAAACTATTGATTCTACTATATAATAAAAGTGAGTTGCGATATTGCGATTCACTTTTTTATATTGATTTTATATAATAAAAGTGAGTTGCGATATTGCGATTCACTTTTTTATATAGATTCTATATAATAAAAGTGAGTTGCGATATTGCGATTCACTTTTTTATATTGATTCTATATAAAAAAAGTGAATCGCAATACCGCAACTCACTTTTTTTATATAGAATCTATATAAAAAAGTGAATCGCAATACCGCAACTCACTTTTATTATATAAAATCAATATAAAAAAGTGAATAGCAATACCGCAACTCACTTTTTTTTATACAAAATCAATATAAAAAAGTGAATCGCAATACCGCAACTCACTTTTTTTATATTAATTCTATATAAAAAAAAGTGAATTGCAGTATTGGGATTCACTTTTTTATATGATTTTAATATAAAAATGTTGAATCGCAATATTTCGAGAAAAAATGTTGCGAAAACGGTTTTCATAATATTATATTAAAAAAATGTTTCGTAAAGTTTTTTTTTTAATATTTCAATAATAACGTTGCGAAAACATTTTTTTCATAATGTTATATTAAAAAAAACGTTTTGCAATATTTTTTTTCAATATTTTAATAAAAAACGTTGCAAAAACGTTTTTTTTTCATAATATTATATTAAAAAAAAAGTTTTGTACCGTTTTTTTTCAATACTTTAATAAAAATAGTCCTGAAATTTTTCAGGTTTCAGGTCAGGTCAGGTCAAACAGACAACCTGATATAACCTGACCTGACCTGACCTGAAAAAAATTTCAGGTCAGGTTTATCAATTAACCTGACCTGACCTGACCCATTCGGAGCTCTACACATGATGAAGAATCATCAAAAAATAAGCGGAATAGCATTTGTTTTTTGTGTGCCATGTCCATGGCGCATGCGCCACAGCCACCGTTAATTTGTCACGTGGTCACAATACATTATGTTGATTACAATATACAATACAATACATTACAAGAGTATATATAATTAAGATAATTTCTTAATAGGTTTTTATTTTCTACGCACCTGCATAAATTGTAGGGTGCATATATTATATATAAAATTTTCGATTTTTGAATATTTTACGCACTGGTAAAAAAATTTAAATAAATTTTCTAAAAATAAAATAATGATATGTATTTCTGTACGCATTCCTTCTATTACATAAAAAAATTATTTTTTCTATTAATTAAATTATATGCCGAAAAAGTATCAAAGATAAGCTCATACTATTAAAATACTATTAAAATGCAAACAGGCGACCGAAGGGGAATATGCAGCAGCTTGAATTACAGTAGTGATTTGAGCCATTAAATTACAATAATGTTTTCCTTTTCTTTCCATTTGGATTTGAAGGACAAGTTGTACGATTATGTCCAACATTATTACACAAACTACATTTATTTTGTTGATTTTTCTTCTACAGGTACCTTCGTTAGGTTTAGATGATTCCTCTAAAGGATTTTTGTACCTTGCAACTCCCAAAGGTCTTCCCTTAGGCCGCTGAATTATAGGATTTCCAAGTTGTTCGGCATTTTCCTGATCAGGCTCTAAATTAATCAAATCTTAAGATCGATTGTTTAATGATCCAAGTTGCGCCAACTCCAATGCTTCATGATTTTTCTTGGTAATATAATCCTCAAGTAATGTAACAAAAGATCCATCACAAGTTTTGCAAGTAATACAACTTGCTTGTTTAGACAAACCTTTAATATTCATATAATATAACTTTTGCTTACTAAGAGTGACATACGGATTATTTCTATTCAAAATATTTTCATTTATTGAATGAAAAAAATTAGGAGGATTATTAGATTCTAAATATGAAACAACTGAATCCATTTTAAACTTCGAGGCAGGACAGAATGGACGACTCCTAAGATCTGGAGAAGTTTCAACAAACCACCGCGGATTAAGGAATCCAATATGAAATTGAGCTTGAGATGTTTGTAACATTACACAGAAATAATGCCTACAAACAGTACCACGATTAATCAGAGACATACATGAACATTTATACATCCCATTATCTAATAAAATGACTAAATGGTGTGTATCAGAAGAGATTAAATAGCTAATGCCCCAAAGACTTTTAATTTCTTTCTGGTCATATGATAGTAAAAGTTGCTGAAAGGAAAGTTGCTGTACTTCTTGTTTTTCAATAAAATCATTAGCAAATGATAAATCCTAAAAAAGAGTTAAAATTTGTTACATATCAATTTGAAAATAAATGAACTTAATAATTAACATCATACATGAGAATCTTTATTATTAATATAAGATTTATCCAAAGGTCTAGCATCATAACTAAATGCCAATTCCATTTCATTATTATGAATTTTTTGAATTGAAGGAGTTGTAAAATCCTTGAGTTTGTTAATTACATCAGTAAAAGTATTAGAAGCTATTGTACTGGATTGAATTGTTGTAAGAGAGTTCTGCCAATTTAAATATTAATCAGTATTATCTTGCTCTTCTTCTAACCGCTCTTCAATAGTAAAAAATATATCTACAAGTGTATTATTTGAATTTTGTAAGAGATTTTTAAATGTGGCATTAACAGATTCACAACGTGATGTTGTTTAAATATCTATTGTAAAAATCGTGACACTAAATGCTCGAGCCTAAGAACATTTAGAAGGATAAAGAAACTTTTCAAGATAATTAGCAGCATTTGGATAGTTAATAAGTAAATTTGCCCAACGATGTTCAAATATTTCTTGTTTCAAACTATTCCTACATTTATAAAAATCTTTTTTAAATTGGTCAAATAAACCACCAAGCTTTGACTTAAGACGTAAAGGTAAATTCTGTCCAATATGCCAGATACAATGAATAGGAAATATGGATGAATATTTTAACTAATAGCTAGATCTATACCAGAATCAGCATCTATTATGAATACTTTTGGAATAATTCCTGTTACATCAATTGTACATTGCAAAACTCAAGTGTACGCATCCTTTGTTTCACGATCTATCAATGCTTATGCTACAATTCGAGATTTCATACTATTGTCTATTGCTACAAAAAAAGAAAGAGACATTTCATAACGATTTGTTTTTGAAGTATTATCATTAAGAATTACATCATTATAGCGATACCAAGTTTCTAATTGATCAGGATTCATCCAAAAAAGCTTCGTCAGTATGTTGGTTTTACGGTCCCAATCTTTATAAATTATCCAATGTGGATTAAGCCTCTACATGAGCCAGCTTGAGCCGAGCCAAGGGCTAGCTCAGTTTGGCTCAGCTTGGCTTGTTCCAAAAGCTCACAAGCTAGCTCATTTTCAAAATCATATAAAATTTATTATAACTAAAATTTCAAAACGTGATAACTTCGCCAATATTGCTCCAAATTTAATGATTTTACTACCATTAGATTCGTCACATCAAGAGGAATCAAATGGTAGTAAATTCATTAAATTTGGAGCAATATTGGCGAAGTTATCGCGTTTTGAAACTTTAGTTTTAATTTACAATAAATTGAGCTTAGCCAGCACCAAGCCAAGATATAACTGCAGCTTGGTTTGGCTTGGCTTGGCTCAGCTTAAAAGCTCACGAGCTGGCTTGGCTTATGTAGAGCACTAATGTGGATCATCTTCCTTACATTTTTCAAGATACTCAAAAAGTTGTGAAACATCATTGCCTAATTGATCAATATTGCGATGGTATTTGTAAATTATTTTATAAAGATCCTTGTTATAAACTTTACGTTTATATTTAGCCTTTAACATTCATTTAATTGCTAATAGCTTTAAATGACCATGCACATATATCCATTCAATATCATCTAACATTAGTTTTGTAAAAGCTTTATCTGCTTCAAATCGATGTGCACAAAGATCCAAACTGTGTCTAGAATGTTTATCAACAATTGTAGTAATGAAAATCATAGAGTTTTAGTTATTTTTTGTTGGCCGAGAAAGATTAACATGCTATTTGCAGTTTGTGCGATGTGTTTTTGATGGTTTGTTAGTTTTTTTTGATTGATTATTATAAACTCCTTCACAAAAACATACAATTGTTTATTTTCTTAATTTAGATTCTATTTTTTCTGATCTTCCTTTGCGTATGCTAAAGCCCTGTTGATGAGCCCATTGCTTGATGTGGTTAAATGCAATCTTCCAGGTGAGAAAAACCATACTTCCAATTTCAGAGTTTCATTGGAGGAACCACCATTATCTTCACCATCAGAGTCACTGTCGTTAAGAATATTTTCAATAAAATCATTATCAAAAGCCTCATCGAAAATTTCATCATCGCTTGACATAAATTCGGAGTCACTCATTTTAGTTGTAATAAAATTTATAAGTGAAAGAAAGAGGTTGGGAGGAGAGATTAGAGAAGAAGAGGGAAGATAGGAAGAGAGGAAGAGAGGGAAGAGGAAAGATGATAATCGTTGGGAAAAAAAAGTATAATATAATTTAAACACGTGATCATGTAAAATAAAAAAGTCTAAATTTAGATGCATATCAAAAAAAGCTGCGCATGAGACAATTATGATGTATTTATTAAATAATTTAAATACCCATGTATATCAGAATTACTATGCATGGGATGCAATTTATGCATCCCGCATAAAAGTCAAATTCCTTTTCTTAATATACACTAGTATGCGAAACATGTATCACGTGACTATAATTTGTCACTTATGTCACACCCGTATAGCTTTCAATTTTTACTATTTATTCTAGGTACTTGAATTTTTTCGGTAGAAAAACCTTATTTGTCACATATTATATGTCACACACCATAATTTCGGCCAAATTTTATAATTCCAATAATTCCAGCCAAAAATTACTGTAATTTCCAATTTTGAAAATTAGAGTAATATTACACAATCCAAAAAGGCAATTTTGTTTCTCAGTAAAAATGAAAATACGTTATACAATATTCCAAAATAGGAAGTTTTTATGCAGATCACCAGAAAATGATAATAATCACGTGACCTGTGTTTACACATGTAGTGTACAAATAGAAATAGTCTTATTTACAGTTCACTCTCACTATAGTAAATCCTATGGGCTGGAGATTAAAATTCGGTATAATGAGAAATTCACTATACTGAGGGTCATTTTATTATATATATAAAAAATCTGTACCTAAACTTTTCTTCATTATAGCAAGTTATTCACTATATAAAAATTCACTATAGAGAGGGTGAACTGTATATTTAACATATGGGCTGATTTGTTTACCTTTAATTAAAATATTAATTTTATTACATTTTTATTATACAAAATACTATATAATATACAGTAAATTGGAAATGAATATTAAAAAATTTTTATTTAATGTTATTATACTATAATTTGGTAAATATTTCTTTTAAATTAATACTAGGAAACAGAAACCGTTGTAAGTCTGGAGCGAAAGATTTGTACAAAAATCCAAATATCTTTAAAAATTTAATTTGTACAAAAAATCTGGCATCCCTAAAAAAATAAAAATGAAAAATGAAACGTTAGAAATGTTTCTTTAAGGTTAAACAAGTAAGAAAAGCCTTTACAATTTACCTTTAAAAGTCTGGCATGTACAAAAAACCTGTGTTCCTAGATAAAAGAAAATAAAAACAAAATGCTAAAAACGTTTCTTTAAAGCAAAATAAATAAAAAACAACTCACCAGTCCGGTATGTACAAGAAATCCAGAAACCCTAGGAAAAAAATAAGAAAGTCGTTTAAAAGAAAAATATACTTACTAGCCGAAATCTAAAAAAAAAGGTAATCATAAACTTTTTTACTTGTTTATTTTTGATGTAGCATGAAATTTCAATACACATTCTGTGCGGACCAATTAGAAATAACGCGTGCGGACAACCGGAAATTGCCACGTGACACTAATTGTCATCGACCTTCGTAAAATTATATAGTCCTTCACTACGCTCCGAACAATAAGAATAAATCTAATTGTAACAGCCTATTACGCGTCTTATTTATAACAATCTCCAATTTTATCCAATTAAAATTTAAGATCAGGCGAAATGTAAACAAAAACAAAAAGATCAGTCATGTAATCAAGACAAAAGAATTTTTTAAAAAATTTCAAGAAACTGCTTATAACTTGAAATTTTGTCTATGAAACTGTCTTAAGTACATTAAGTAAAAGTTTTTCAAATTAAATTTTGCATATAAAAATTTTATTTGTAAATTACATACTAAATTTATTATTAAAAAAAATTAAAAAAAGGATGTTACAAATAAGATATGTAACAGGCTATTACAAATACATTTATTCTTAATATAATTCTTAGCACTTACTATATATGTTAAAAATTTATATCTCAACTTAAAACGTAAATATCTCCAGATCCAGTGATCCAATTGGCAAGCTCTTTTTTCGTTCATATAGACCAGATCAAAGGCTTTCCCAAAAGCCTAAATTTATAAAAAATGGATCAGTGGATTCCAAGATATTTGCATTTAAGCATGTTAAAAAGTTCATACCTCAACTTTAAACGTAAATATCTCTGGATCTAATGATTCAATCGGCGAGCTCTTTTTTCGCCTATAAAGTCCAGAACAAGGGCTTTCCAACGAGCCTAAAATTATAGAAAACGGATCAGTGAATCTTGATATATTTGCGTTTAAAGATGGTAATACAAATTCTGACATAAAATAATTATTTTTATTGTTTGAAAATATCTATTATGATACCATCTTTTATATGATATTTTTATTATACTTTTATAAACATTTATAGCTACTAAGACTATATAAATTTTTATTTTACTTTATATTTTATTAAAATATACTTACTTTTTAATAATATATGTTAAAAATTCCATATATATAAGAAATAGGTTTTTTATTAATGAAATGGATTTTTTCACACCTTTTTTACATTTAATAATTTAAGTTTCGCAAATGTAAATTTTTGTTCAACTTATTATTTAGTCAAGTGATCATCAATCAGATGATTTTTTGGTATTATAAAACAATTTTGAGTAACAAAAATTGTGAAAATCAATTCAATAACTCTTTTTAATGCAGAGTAGACAAATCAGCCCATATGTAGGGTTAATCACCCTATCTCAGTAGTTGGTTACTGAGACCCTCATTAAGCCTGAGTATGGTGAGGTTGCAGGTTCGATTCCCATGATCATGGAAATAAAAAAAATTTTACTGTGGACGCTACCACCAATAGCATAAAGATACAGAGATTAGGTAGTTGGACTGCACTATGATAAATTAGTGTGTACAGTTAGGCCATACATTTCAACAAAGGATCATGGTGTCCTTCTAACGTTCCCTATGAGGTCATTGGGATGTTCAGAGTCCTGTTCATGAGGTCACTGCTTGTATACCTTGGGGGTAATTTCCTGTCCAGGTGGTCCAACTGAAATGATACAGGCAAAGTTAAATCAGCTAATTTAGATGGTTCTTATAGATGGTAAAATTCTAAGTGCAATAACTTTGTGGTAGTTTACCTTCTAATAGGTTTAGGTCAACTAGGATATTCCTGAACAGACAGGTGTACTAGGTGAGGTATGGGGTTCAACTCTCCACTAGGCGGGTACCGGGTGGCAACTTGGGTGGTAGGGCATCACTAGGATTAATCTCAAACAAATGAGTCTGTACTATCTCATGTTCTCTCTGTCTCAATAGTTACTACTATACCATTGGGAGATTTATAACTGTACCTTGGGGCTAAGGAATTGTGGGGCTATAGTGGCCTTAAGTGAGCCTTAGTTTAGTTCTGAAGTGTGAATGTTAGTACAGAAGGGTTTCTAGATGATTACCATTACATCTGACACCAAAAGTCCTCCATTACTAAGACATGCCAAGGTGGCATATAAATTTGAGTTTGTCTTGCCTCTAGAATGGATAAAGGATGAGTAGGGAGTTATAGCTAGCCAGTTAGTATTTCGTTGATGGATAGGGACTATCCTGAGGTCAAACTAAAATGGCAGTTGTAGTAATATTTGGTCAGGTTGCACATACCAGTTGGTTGGTATACGTTAGTACTAGTTAATGCTCTTATAAGAGCATTAACTAGTTGCGCTATAATGTTATCTAGTTATGAGTATAATGTTTTCTAGTTATGAGTATAATGTTACCTAGTTACTGTTTTTAGTGTTCTGTGGTCTTATTATTGCTTTATTGCTATCCACTTGATTTTATTGCTCTGTCCTCTTTTTATTTCCTTCTAACTATCCGCTTGTTTTCATTGCTCTGTGGCCTTTTTATTGCCAAGGTGCTAGGCCAGTATTGATTGCAAAAAATCATGTTGCAGTCGGGTGGCGTAGTAAATTTGCGGATCAGATTTTGGCTGGCATTATAGCATAATTTCTGGTCGATCTTTTGGGCATGTGATTTTAGGTTCCAGCTTGGTGACATGATAGTGCTATGGTAGTATCATGGAATCATCATGGAACTGGCAGGGAACTGGCAGGGAATCAGAGTGTTTCTATTAGTTTGCCAGTTTAAGATCACTTCTTGGATGCCGAGTTATTGTCCAAAGTTTTGGCCAAAATTATTGTTAATTTACTGCACAAAAAAAAACATGTGCGAGGTGCGTTCTCAGAACCTTCCCACCACTTCTCCGTCATATTCCCACTACTTTCAAGGTTCTGTCTGAAGGATCAGATGGTTGAAGAATCAGAAGTACCAAGATCAGCCTATGTAGTAATTACCAGGAATTAGTGCTGAATTTACTTGAAATCCCACTTTTATGTTTCCATTTGATTGCCAGGTTGAGGCACGAAATGCCGAACTTGCAATCCATATATTTTCCCTCTCAAATTGCCATTTCTTGAATGCCGGGGATGAGGCATATGCGAAGTGTTAGTGTTGTGCTCATTCTTGCAATTCTGCCTTGTATGACCTTTTTGATTGCCGAGTGAGGCACATGCGAAGTGTCGAATTAGTTCAGACTATATTGCTTTCATACCTTTTTTCGTATATTCTCCTGAGACTTTCTGCCTTCCCGACCCCCTTTCCTGCCTATCGGCGGTAGTACCCCAAGTTGTAATTTCTTATTTCTCTTTCCTATATATTATTCTAACTTGGGGTACTACCAATTTTATATTTTATTTTTCGCTTCTGCCTTTCTAGAACCCTTTCTCGTATAGTTACTACTCTGGGATACTTTAGGATACTACCACATCGACCACTTTGGAGTACTACCACATCGATCATTTTGGGGTACTACCACATCATTTACTTTCTCTTGGCTTGGCGCTGGGTATTACCACTAACCCAGTATTTTACTAGCAAAGCATATTCGCTCAAAATTATATAAAATTTTTATTTTAAACTTTCCAAGTTTCTCTGTTATTTTATACTGCTTTCTTGCATATACACCATGCTTCTTGCACAAAAAAAGCCCAGCCCTAGCCCACTTGTTTGTTCCGAACTGCTTGAATTAATTTTTAGTAATCTCAAGATTAAAGATATACTATATTCCTGTCTTACTATAAATCATCAATAGAATTTTGAAGCATTTCGAGTTATTTTAAAGCAAAAAGAAAGGGAAATTCGTGAAGATCTTGATTTTATAAAATATCGGTTAGACTGGAATAAACAAGAAATAACCCGTATTCATACAGTTCTTTATACTCCATATTATGATTGGATTACAGCAGGAGAAGAAATTGCAAATGTTCATGCAGTAATCAAATCCCATATAAATAATTTTACAAGAATTCTTCCCTGTCTTATTAAGTCTTCTGTTTTACGAAATAAATTTCATGTACAATGGCAAAATCTTTATAAACAGACGAAAAAATTGTTAAAAGATATCGATTTACTTGATGATATCAATAATACATAAAAAGAGCGAATATATAGACAAAATTGTTGAGCTGTATTATCAAGTACTTTTAGCTGAAATTGCCACTTCCCGCTAAGAATACTGATAATACTTATTTTTTACTTATGCAATAGTAGTGACCAAGTTTAATTTTACTTTTCTGGATTTGCATATATTCAGATCGATTCTTCTAACCAAACTAGTTCGAAGCTGGTGATCACTACCACAAATTTCTGTATGTGATATTCTATTACATCTATAAAATGCAAGACGAAATTGACATTAAAGCTCTGGCATATGCCCAGAGGCATGAAGAAAGATGCTTAGCTTAAGTTAGTCCTAATACATACTTTACTAAAAATGACCAATTTTTTGAAATATTTTTATAGACCTAGATACAATGGCTTTCAAAACAATTGTGCAATTATTTTGTAAAATTTTTAAAATATATCAAGATATATTTAAGGTATTTTTGAGATTAAAATATTAAAATAATATTAAAGTTAATTATATTATAATAATAAAATAATAACAAAAACATTAAAAAATTATTGTGATATTATTTTGAGTTATTTTTATAGACCTAGATACAATACAATTACAAAATAATAGCAAAAATATAATAAAAACATTTTGATGTATTAAATGTATTTTTATAGTATTTTAAAATTATTACAAAATCATTTCAAAAAATTGGCCATTTTTAGTAAAGCATTTATGGGTGTGTAAGAAAAATCATCAATGGGAGGCGCCATATAAAAATATGAAGCAAAGTTATAGGTGGTGTAATATTTGCCCTAATGTACCGAAAAGAACATGCCATTATATTTTCGAAGATTTATTAAATAAAAAATTTCCACTCTGAAAACCTAAATTCTTGGAGGGATTACATTTAGATGGATATAATGAAGAATTAGGCTTGGCCTTTGAATATAGTGGTAGCCAATATTACCAAATTGTCCCTTTTTTTCACCCGTAAAGGCAGATGAATCTAGACGCACAAATCTGGCGTGATGAAAAGAGGGCGCTATGCTATAGGGAAGGAGTAATTCTTATAACTATACCCTACTGCGTAGTAGACTTAGAAACTTTTATAAGGAGCACCTTATACGCATTTGGTTATCTCCTAATACCCACCTAAAAGGCAACATATGCTCTTCTTTAATATGCATTAATTGTTCTCTTACAAAGGGACGCTGAGGTCCTAAATCATCTAAATAATATAAAACAAGCATTGGAGGGTTTCTCCCAACAACAATTCTCTGGATCTTATGCATACTGGGAGACCATATCGGATTTGTTATTCTGCGTTGTTCAAAAGGATCATTTTTCCATTCTTCAGGAGCGAGCAAAAATCGGATAGTAGTACCCTTTGGTAGTTGTGGTTCATCAACACCTATTGGACGATTATATTTTACTGATAGTTTGGAATATATCTGCTCAAGTTTTGTGATGTCATTAGGACTCATCTCAATCAATCGAGTTGGACTATCATTCATATTATCAACAATTTTTCTTGCAAACCGCTCACATTCTCTACAGTGCTTGCCAGTAGGTAGGAGAAACTCTATTAAATACTGATTTTTAAAAACTCTATATTCAAATAATCCAGCATAATGATCGATCATTGCGAAACTTATATGCCTGAAACATGCTATAATTCTTTGGATCTCAACGCCATGTTCATCCATTAATAAAGTCACGTATCCCATAAACTCAGTACCCTTATCACATTGTATTTTTCGAGGCCAGTTAAAAGGTTTATCAGGATTATCATATATACTCTTAAATGCTTCCGCAACTTCCTCACTGCTCTTTAATGTTAAAAAACGAAATCTTTATATCTAGTCGCGTAGTCTATAACCAATAGTACATAGTAATATATTGGGCCATCATCTAGTAAATTTGTATCCACATCTTCATCATATGGTATTTCGATTAAATCACATTGGTGCACAGTATTTGGCTTCGTAATTTTAGAGTAACTGGCATAAGGTATATGCTTTGGTGAAGGACGAAAAATTTGATACATTGTTTGATTCTCAAGCCATTTTTTTACATCAATAAATGGAAAGCTGTAGCCAGCTTTTTTACAAGTATCCCACAATCCCTTAACATTTTGATACAGACCTTCAGGACGATAATATAGTTTTTGCAAAGCAAAATGCCGGTCTAAATTATGAGCTTTTTGGGGATCGATATTAATTGTAGGTGTTTGTTTTGCTATGATTTGGTCTAACTCTCGCGCTTTTTGAGGATTGATATAAATAACCGGTCTTTCAGCTTGACGCTCTTCCATTCCAATTTTTATAATTACGAAAAAAAGCTAGCATCTATAAAGTCAGATTCTATTTATTAGCTAAGGAGCTTTTTTCCTTACGCTTTTGCCTAGCTTCTATCTCCTTCTGCAGATTTAGTGGAGTGTCAAACCTTAGGCGGATTGCAAGGGGATCATCTTCCGGCCTAGTGAGATCAAATACAATAAATTCACCTCTTCGAAGGTAGCTATTAATAACTATGGATGCATTTTTTACATCATCAGTATAACGACCAACTATCTTGGACACATCTTGTTGGCTACCACCACCGTTATACATTACTAGGTGGGAGATATTCTCACGAATGAATGTAGGGACTTTATGGTATTTTTGGGTTACATATATACTTGAAACATTTTAATGACGTCCATTCCCAAAAAATTGGCTAATTCGATTTTGTATATGTTTGGAAATTTGCATCAGATCCTCAAAAATAATTAGTGTGCTTCTTTCAGGTGAGAATGCTCTTGTACTAGGAATTCTTTCAGGTGAAATGTACCTGAAACTAATATCCTCATAGAAAGGCGCTTTTGGATCCTTTGCAATCATATTATATATATACCTCACATATCCCCATTTTGGCTCATCAGGATAATACCCACAAACAATTAGATCATTACATTTAATGTAGCGAGACCCACCTTCCTCCCCTTCTTGCACATATTCATCCTTATCACCTAGAACAAGGTTTCTAAGTAAATTAGTCTTACCTGAACCACTTTTTCCAGTGACCAACTTGCTGAAAGGCTATGTCATCGCCGGATGGCCAATATTTTGGGATGATTCATGCTTTGTGACTTCATCCATATCTAAAAGACGAAGTTTTATAGGAGGTAGTCCTATCTTTTGGTTCTTCTGCATATCAGATTGGAAATGCATAATCTTGATTTCTATTTAAGGGTATTTTATAGTTCAGAATATTTTTTTCTTCATTGTAAGATGAATATAGATGAGAGAATACGCACCTTAAGATGTATATAATTAGTAATACTATTATGAAGATGATTGCATGCTGAAAAAATAAGGAATAAGGCGATTCTGAGGTTATTTCAGGACTAGTGATTTCGTTACCTTTCTCCAGTCCTTTATCACCTCCAATCGCTTCATTTTGCTTAGATTCGCTGGATGTTTTTGAAATATGCTCTAATAAAAGAGAATTAGTTTCTTGAAGAAGGGAATCTTTCTCTATCACTGCCTTTTGTGCTGAAAGTAAATCATCTCTCACTCGCATTAATTTATCCTTTTTTTTGGCCAGTGTATCTTCTAACTCTGTATTTGCCAATTCTAAACTAATATTTTCGTCAGATAGTTTTATGTATTCCAGTTCAGATTTACGCTTAAGAAAATCCATCTCTGATAATCTCTTTTGTACCAAAGAAACATCCTGCTCTAATTCCTCTATTCTTGATTGGAGAGCTTGTATCTCTTTTAATTTTGTAGCGATCTCGCTCTTAGTACTTGCAAGAGAAATCTCTTTTTGATTAATCTCATTTTTGAATTCTCTTGCTTCATCTTTAAGCTGGCATACACGCTCTGAAAAACTCTCATTATTTTTTATCAAGAGACTATTTCTAGTGCCAAGCTGAATACTTGAGCTTAAAGCGATATCTAGATCATGTTTTAAACGTTAGTTCTCAAGCTCAGTTCGGCTAGATGGATAACGATTAAATGGCGAATCTCCAAGTTTATTGCCAGATACCAAGGGTGTCTTATTATTTATTTCATTTAGCGTATATTTATTTGCCATATGAATTTATTTGAAGGCAAAGTTTTTTATGATTTTTTTTTTCCTGATGGCCATCAGCGAAATTATCATTCATATGTATATTTTTTTTTCGAATATGGAAAAAAGGAGTTCAGAATCAAACCAATATCAAACTAATAAAAGACCAATAATAAACTAGTTTAAAACAAATATGATATTTGAAGTATATATATCCTAAACCTATTTTTTATTTGAATCATAATTATAGCACGTTACACTGTAAAGAAAGCGAACTACATATATGTAACACTGGTCAAAATCAATTCTATCGGGTACATATCGGGTACCTATATATCGGTGGCTAATCGGATAAATATCAGGTATTTTTACATATCGGGTACCCGATAGCTAAGCTATTAGTCACTGATATTGTATATCGGGCATTGATCTATCTTACATATATCAGGTACCCGATATGTAAATTTTAATACGTAAGATTTTTATTTTGTATAATGTACTGTATTATATATAATCCGTTTCAACTAAAATTTTTTATTTAAATTCATTTTTTAGATAATTTTTATAAATAATTTTCTAAGAAATTTTAAAAGTCCATTTGAATAATATTTAATAGGGATTTTATTTAAGAAACTTTTAAATAGATTTTTTTGAGAAATTTTTTAAGAGTTTGTTTGGAAAAATTATTTTTTTAACTAAGAGGATCATTTAGAGCATTTTTGATAGAGAATTTTCTAAAGATTTGTTTGGAGAGATTATTTTTGAGAATTTTTTAACTAAAGGGACCGTTTGGAACATTTTTTGATAGAGAATTTTCTAAGAATTTGTTTGGGAAATGGTTTTTTGAGAATTTTTTTAACTAAAAGGATCATTTGGGCATTTTTTGATTGAGAATTTTCTAAGAGTTCGTTTAGGGAAATTATTTTTTGAATTTTTTAATTAAGGGGATCGTTTAGGGCATTTTTTGATTGAGAATTTTCTAAGAGTTCGTTTAGAGAGATTATTTTTGAGAATTTTTTAACCAAAGGGACCGTTGGAACATTTTTTGATAGAAAATTTTTTTGATAGAGAATTTTCTAAGAGTTTGTTTGGAAAAATTATTTTTTGAGAATTTTTTAACTGAAGGTATCATTTGATAGAGAAATTTCTAAGAGTTCGTTTAGGAAAATTATTTTTTGTATTTTTTAATTAAGGAGATCGCTTAAGACATTTTTGATAAAGAATTTTCTAAGAATTTGTTTGGGAAATAGGTTTTCAAGAATTTTTTAACTAAAAGGATCATTTAGGGCATTTTTTGATTGAGAATTTTCTAAGAGTTTGTTCAGGGAAATTATTTTTTGAATTTTTTAATTAAGGGGATTGTTTAGAACATTTTTTGATTGAGAATTTTCTAAGAGTTCGTTTAGGGAAATTATTTTTTGAATTTTTTAATTAAGGGGATCGTTTAGGGCATTTTTTGATTGAGAATTTTCTGAGTTCGTTTAGGGAAATTATTTTTTGAATTTTTTAATTAAGGGGATCGTTTAGGGCATTTTTTGATTGAGAATTTTCTAAGAGTTCATTTAAGGAGATTATTTTTGAGAATTTTTTAACCAAAGGGACCATTGGAACATTTTTTAATAGAGAATTTTTTTGATAGAGGATTTTCTAAGAGTTTGTTTGGAAAAATTATTTTTTGAGAATTTTTTAACTGAAGGTATCATTTGATAGAGAAATTTCTAAAAGTTCATTTAGGAAAATTATTTTTTGTATTTTTTAATTAAAGGGATCGCTTAGGGCATTTTTGATAAAGAATTTTCTAATGATTTGTTTGGAGAGATTGTTTTTGAGAATTTTTTAACTAAAATGAATGTTTGGAACATTTTTGATAGAGAATTTTCTAAGAATTCGTTTAGAAAATGGTTTTTCGAGAATTTTTTAACTAAAAGGATTATTTAGGGCATTTTTTGATTGAGAATTTTCTAAGAGTTCGTTTAGGGAAATTATTTTTTGAATTTTTTAATTAAGGAGATCGTTTAGGGCATTTTTTGATTGAGAATTTTCTAAGAGTTCGTTTAGGGAAATTATTTTTTGTATTTTTTAATTAAGGGGATTGTTTAGTGCATTTTTTGATAGAGAATTTTCTAAGGATTCATTTGGAGAGATTATTTTTGAGAATTTTTTAACCAAGAGATCGTTTGGAACATTTTTTGATAGAGAATTTTTTAAGAGTTTGTTTGGGAAATGGTTTTTTGAGAATTTTTTAACTTAAAGGATCATTTAGAGC
The DNA here is from genome assembly GCF_026210795.1 of Rhizophagus irregularis. Taxonomy (NCBI): domain Eukaryota; kingdom Fungi; phylum Glomeromycota; class Glomeromycetes; order Glomerales; family Glomeraceae; genus Rhizophagus; species Rhizophagus irregularis. The sequence goes on from NC_089434.1 coordinate 2,243,453, forward strand.
ATTTTTGATTGAGAATTTTCTAAGAATTCGTTTAGGGAAGTTATTTTTTGTATTTTTTAATTAAGGGGATCGCTTAGAGTATTTTTGATAGAGAATTTTCTAATGATTCGTTTGGAGAGATTGTTTTTGAGAATTTTTTAACTAAAGGGAACACTTGGAACATTTTTGATAGAGAATTTTCTAAGAATTTGTTTGGGAAATAGTAGGACCCCAGATATCTCCAAAACAGGTCATAAGTCACACTTTCGGCAGATTGGCCCATTTTTCAGGGGCGCAAAAAATCATTTTTTGTAAATATCTCGGCATCCAGTGGTCCAATTTTGATGAACTTTTTTTTAAATTGTAGAGCTAAATGAGGGCTACAAAATAAAAAAAAAGTTCATTAAAATTGAATTACTGGATGCTGAGATATTTACAAAAAACGATTTTTTGAGTTTCAGCAAAAAGGGGTGTTTTTGGCCAAAAGTCCATTATGACCTTTATATTAGATATCCGGGGTCCTGAAATAGTTTTTCGAGAATTTTTTAACTAAAAGGATCATTTAGGGCATTTTTGATAGAGAATTTTCTAAGAGTTCGTTTGGGGAAATTATTTTTTGTATTTTTTAATTAAGGGGATCACTTAGGGCATTTTTGATAGAGAATTTTCTAATGATTCGTTTGAAGAGATTGTTTTTGAGAATTTTTTAACTAAAAGGAACGTTTGGAACATTTTTGATAGAGAATTTTCTAAGAATTTGTTTGGGAAATGGTTTTTTGAGAATTTTTTAACCAAAAGGATCATTTAAGGCATTTTTGATTGAGAATTTTCTAAGAGTTCGTTTAGGGAAATTATTTTTTGTATTTTTTAATTAAGGGGATCGCTTAGGGCATTTTTGATAGAGAATTTTCTAATGATTCGTTTGGAGAGATTGTTTTTGAGAATTTTTTAATTAAAGGGAACACTTGGAACATTTTTGATAGAGAATTTTTAAGAATTTGTTTGGAAATGGTTTTCGAGAATTTTTTAGCGAAAGAATCATTTAGGGCATTTTTGATAGAGAATTTTCTAAGAGTTTGTTTGGGGAAATTATTTTTTGTATTTTTTAATTAAGGGGATCACTTAGGGCATTTTTGATAGAGAATTTTCTAATGATTCGTTTAAAGAGATTGTTTTTGAGAATTTTTTAATTAAAGGGAACGTTTGGAACATTTTTGATAGAGAATTTTCTAAGAATTTATTTGGGAAATGGTTTTTCAAGAATTTTTTAACTAAAAGGATCATTTAGGGCATTTTTGATTGAGAATTTTCTAAGAGTTCGTTTAGGGAAATTATTTTTTGTATTTTTTAATTAAGGGGATCGCTTAGGCATTTTGATGAGAGAATTTTCTAATGATTCGTTTGGAGAGATTATTTTTGAGAATTTTTTAACTAAAGGGAACGTTTGGAACATTTTTGATAGAGAATTTCTAAGAATTTGTTTGGGAAATGGTTTTTCGAGAATTTTTTAACTAAAAGAATCATTTAGAGCATTTTTGATAGAGAATTTTCTAAGAGTTCGTTTGGGGAAATTATTTTTTGTATTTTTTAATTAAGGGGATCACTTAGAGCATTTTTGATAGAGAATTTTCTAATGATTTGTTTGAAGAGATTGTTTTTGAGAATTTTTTAACTAAAGGGAACGTTTGGAACATTTTTGATAGAGAATTTTCTAAGAATTTATTTGGGAACTGGTTTTTTGAGAATTTTTTAACTAAAAGGATCATTTAAGGCATTTTTGATTGAGAATTTTCTAAGGATTCGTTTGGAGAGATTATTTTTGAGAATTTTTTTAACTAAAGGGAACGTTTGGAACATTTTTGATAGAGAATTTTCTAAGAATTTGTTTGGGAAATGGTTTTTTGAGAATTTTTTAACTAAAAGAATCATTTAGGGCATTTTTGATTGAGAATTTTCTAAGAGTTCGTTTAGGGAAATTATTTTTTGTATTTTTTAATTAAGGGGATTGCTTAGGGCATTTTTGATAGAGAATTTTCTAATGATTCGTTTGGAGAGATTATTTTTGAGAATTTTTTAACTAAAGGGAACGTTTGGAACATTTTTGATAGAGAATTTTCTAAGAATTTGTTTGGAAAATGGTTTTTCGAGAATTTTTTAACTAAAAGAATCATTTAGAGCATTTTTGATAGAGAATTTTCTAAGAGTTCGTTTGGGGAAATTATTTTTTGTATTTTTTAATTAAGGGGATCACTTAGGGCATTTTTGATAGAGAATTTTCTAATGATTCGTTTGAAGAGATTGTTTTTGAGAATTTTTTAACTAAAGGGAACGTTTGGAACATTTTTGATAGAGAATTTTCTAAGAATTTATTTGGGAAATGGTTTTTTTGAGAATTTTTTAACTAAAAGGATCATTTAGGGCATTTTTGATTGAGAATTTTCTAAGGATTCGTTTGGAGAGATTATTTTTGAGAATTTTTTAACTAAAGGGAACGTTTGGAACATTTTTGATAGAGAATTTTCTAAGAATTTGTTTGGGAAATGGTTTTTTGAGAATTTTTTAACTAAAAGAATCATTTAGGGCATTTTTGATTGAGAATTTTCTAAGAGTTCGTTTAGGGAAATTATTTTTTGTATTTTTTAATTAAGGGGATTGCTTAGGGCATTTTTGATAGAGAATTTTCTAATGATTCGTTTGGAGAGATTATTTTTGAGAATTTTTTAACTAAAGGGAACGTTTGGAACATTTTTGATAGAGAATTTTCTAAGAATTTGTTTGGAAAATGGTTTTTCGAGAATTTTTTAACTAAAAGAATCATTTAGAGCATTTTTGATAGAGAATTTTCTAAGAGTTCGTTTGGGGAAATTATTTTTTGTATTTTTTAATTAAAGGGATCACTTAGGGCATTTTTGATAGAGAATTTTCTAATAATTCGTTTGAAGAGATTGTTTTTGAGAATTTTTTAACTAAAGGGAACGTTTGGAACATTTTTGATAGAGAATTTTCTAAGAATTTATTTGGGAAATGGTTTTTTGAGAATTTTTTAACTAAAAGGATCATTTAGGGCATTTTTGATTGAGAATTTTCTAAGGATTCGTTTGGAGAGATTATTTTTGAGAATTTTTTAACTAAAGGGAATGTTTGGAACATTTTTGATAGAGAATTTTCTAAGAATTTGTTTGGGAAATAGTTTTTTGAGAATTTTTTAACTAAAAGAATTATTTAGGGCATTTTTGATTGAGAATTTTCTAAGAGTTCGTTTAGGGAAATTATTTTTTGTATTTTTTAATTAAGGGGATCGCTTAGGGCATTTTTGATAGAGAATTTTCTAATGATTCGTTTGGAGAGATTGTTTTTGAGAATTTTTTAACTAAAGGGAACGTTTGGAACATTTTTGATAGAGAATTTACTAAGAATTTGTTTGGGAAATGGTTTTTCAAGAATTTTTTAACTAAAAGGATCATTTAGGGCATTTTTGATAGAGAATTTTCTAAGAGTTCGTTTAGGGAAATTATTTTTTGTATTTTTTAATTAAGGGGATCATTTAGGGCATTTTTGATAGAGAATTTTCTAATGATTCGTTTGGAGAGATTGTTTTTGAGAATTTTTTAATTAAAGGGAACATTTGGAACATTTTTGATAGAGAATTTTCTAAGAATTTATTTGGGAAATGGTTTTTCAAGAATTTTTTAACTAAAAGGATCATTTAGGGCATTTTTGATAGAGAATTTTCTAAGAGTTCGTTTGGAGAGATTATTTTTGAAAATTTTTTAACTAAAGGGAATGTTTGGAACATTTTTGATAGAGAATTTTCTAAGAATTTGTTTGGGAAATGGTTTTTCGAGAATTTTTTAACTAAAAGAATCATTTAGGGCATTTTTGATAAAGAATTTTCTAAGGATTCATTTGGGGAGATTATTTTGAGAATTTTTTAACCAAGGGATCGTTTGAAACATTTTTGATAGAGAATTTTCTAAGAGTTCGTTTGGGGAGATTATTTTTAAGAATTTTTTAACCAAAGGGATCGTTTGGGACATTTTTTGACAGAAAATTTCTAGGAGTTCATTTGGGGAAATTATTTTTTGGGATTTTTTTAACTAAAGGGATCATTTAGGACATTTTATTTTTAATAAAGAAATTCTAAGAATTCATTTGGAAGATTTTTTGAGATTTTTTTAATAAATCTTCTAAGGGTTCATTTGAAGAAATTTTTTAAAAAAGTTTTTTAACTAGAGGGGTTATTTCAAATATTTTTTTGATGAGAAATTTTCTAAGAGTTCATTTGGAAAGATTTTTTTTTGATAATTTTTAATCGAAGGGGTCATTTGGATTGAGAAATTTTTGTTTTTCAACGTAATTTTACCAAATTTAATTATAAATGTATTCAGGCTATAAAATAACATGTGGTAAGTTACGTTACGTAATATTGTTATCATGTGATCACATAATTTAAATATTTACATTTCGCATTTTTGTTTATCTTATTAAAACCTTTTCTTCGTTCTCAATTTTTTTTTACTTAAAAACACAATTTTTTATCTATTTAATATATCCAGAAATACATATTTTTATATTTTTTTTTGTTTGTTATATCTAGAAATGCATAAAAAGGTATATATTACTAATATTTCTTTTCTTTATTAATGTTTTTCTACCATTTTTTTTTCGTTTCTTTCTTTTCTTTTACTAATACTCCTACTAATATATTTTTTATTATTTTTTTCTACTATATTAACATTTTTACTATTTAATATTTTCTATTAATATTATATTACTACTGATATACGTTCTCTTTCTACTAACATTTTTTATTCTACTAACTTTTTCTTTCTGCTAATGTTTCTACTAATATTTTCTATATTTATATATCTATACTAATATTTTTTAATAACATTCTCTTTTCTCTTACTAATATATTTATCATTAATGCTTCTTTTAAATAATCAAACAGGTATAAGCAAACAAGTGATTTTATTTTTATGCTACTTTTAGTAGAAGTTATATATTATATATATTTATTCAAGTATTCAAGTATAATTAGTATAATTGTTTTTTTTTAATTAAAAAGTGTAAATAAATTTAAATTGTAATAAAGTTTTGAATTAAAATTAAAAAAATATATAAATTATGATTGCATTTTATAATTTTTTTGCCTGAAATAACAAACCAATGCCAGACTAATGCCAGACCAATGTCAGACCAATATAAAATAAATTTTCTACAAGTTTTTTATTAGTATTATACAGATTTATTACTAGCAAACTATGAGCAAAAAACAAACAACCCATACTCATAAATTTCTTAGATCAGATGCCCGACGCTTGTCATCTGAAGTTATTGAAGAAATTAGAAATGCTCAGAATAATATTCCAGATGCTCAGCGTATTATGTGTAAAAAGCATCATATAGGATCAACAACATATCAAAAAATAATTGATAATAAGAGGCTTCCTGAACCTACCGAGAAATGGCGCAGAATCATAGAATCTGTCAGCATCTCTGACCAGATTTCAGAAAATAATCAGGAATCTTTACATGATACTTCCTCCTCTGCTATCATACAAGAAGACGGGATCACTCATACGGAATATCCTATGGATAATGAGAATGATGCAAATTCTAATGGTCTGAATACAGTAACTAATGGGCGAAAAGATAAAGTTAGTCGAAAAAAAAAGCTAGTATAAAGCCAAAATATGAATCTTCTTCTGCAGATAAAGTAGCCAATTCTTTTAAAGATGATATATCTAGACGGGAATTTGATCTTAATAAATTAGTAAATATTACTAGAGAAGCTGTCATGCATTTGATCTATTCTCCATAAGTCGTAAGCATTTTTCTGCAAGAATATTACCTGCATTTAATGCCATGTCAAGCCATCTCTCAGTTTTTAATAGTTGCTCTTCAAGCTTTACGCACTTTTTTTTAAGTTCTCTTCACTATTTGGGCTAGAGGAGTTGGTAGATGTTTGGTCCTGATCTTCTTTTAGCGGATCCTTGACTACCGAAGCCTTGCTAAAAGTTAGGATAATATATACCTTTCCATGTAACTTTATGCGAAACTGGTTTTTATTTAGATCGGGAACGCCTTGAACTTTTCGAATGTTTGACATATCAAAAAATAGCATTGGTTCTGTTTCACCATTATCAATACGAACAAAATTTCCAATAACTGTGACCGTCTTATCTTCTTTATCCTTCAAAGTAACTGGCACGTCTGTATACCATCCTAATGAATCGGTGATATGCTTGGAATTGCCCTTTATAGCAAAATTAGATGGTTTATCAGCCTTCCATCCAAGCGCCTTGATTGCTGGGTCATTTATACCACTGACCGAACTCACTGGCAGTATCTAAAAAAGATTTGGAAATAATTAAATCATTTATATTAGCATTCAGATATTGTAAAGATGACAACCACTCATCTGATTCTTTCGATTCCTCCTCCTGAGCCTTTCGAGACAAGCACATTTTTCATATCGGTGGTGAGAGCTTGGACAATAGCTGATCGTACATTTCAGGTTGGCTAGATTCTAGGGGTGAGATTGCATTAGTATCACTGGTCAACTTATCATTTACCTGTTTTTTTTTTCTGATGCATAATACCACCCATTTTCTACTTTGTCATAACCATCTTCCTCATTATCTGAATCTGGAGGCGTATATTGGGGCTGTGTAGATAGAAGTTGAAGATAGTAATATTGAGTAAAATTGGATTTAGCTACAGGATTTAATCTTGGGCAATTGTTTTTCTTATGCCCTTCCTGTCCACAATTACTGCAATAAAAAGGCTTTCGAGATTGATCATTAAGTGATATCCTACCAAACTTAGATGTCATTTGACCAATTTCATCTATTTTTGATTCTAATCTATCGATTCTAGATGATTGCAACTTTTCTGGCTTTTGCGGTTTAGGAGGTAGTCCATAAGCTTTTACGACCACTCTCATTATTTCTTCCCTAGTAAGTGTATCAGGGAAAGAATTAGCGCTTTCATATGTATCAAGAAGCTGTTCCATATTTTTATGAGGAACTGGTGGAGGTATCTTTTTAGTTTACTAGACCATTTGTGATTGGAAATCGGCTTTTTGTTTTTCTAATAAAGACTGGTATTCAGTTTTTTGCTGTGCTAGTGCATTCTGGATTGCTTTTTGCATATCTTCGAAAGATATTCCATGCTGTTGTGAGGCTGAAACAGGTGAAAGTTCATATATTTGCCGAGATGTTTGATTAGATACTAACAGATCAGATGTTCTATCGCTTTTATGTCTAGCTATTCGGCGTAATTCTATCTCATAAAGCTTTTTAGCTAATTCATCTAATGGCAAATGTTCACCAATATCTTCAGCTTTTTTAAGCAATAAAAGTGGTAAAGCATCTAAGAACTTTCTACGTAATTCTTCAGGTCTATAGTTGGCTCGTCTATCTATTCATAATATTTTTCTATATAATTCATCTATAGTCATGTCTCCCTTTCTAATTGTTCTATACATGAAATCCCAAAGTTCCTCTTCTACTGTAAGGAAATGAGTTTTTAGCCACCATACGGCTTGACCAAATCAAATACCAGCTATAACTACTGTATTTCCAGCATTAGCATTTGGTGCATTTACAGGAGCATTAGTAGGACGGCCACCTGCTATATGCCAGTCTTCATTCTAAGCATCTTCTACAGCTCTTAATTTGAATATTGCATTTCCTGGTTGGCCAACAGCCTCATTTAATGCATTAGCTCCTATCTGTACTGCAGTTCATCCATTTACTGCAACTAAGTTAGCCTGCCCTGTATTATCGAGTAAGTTAGTTAGCTCCCAATTCTGCTTTGTAGTAATCTCATCATCAAACCATTCTAAAGTCCTTCCTCTCATAACGGCTTTTAAATGTCCTATTGCATTATTTCTTCCTGTTGGAGGACTTGCTGCATTATCATTTGGATCTATTCCCTGATTCTGCAAGTCTAGTCTAAGTTGTGCAAGAAAGTCTGGGATACTATCATCCCAGTCAAAATATGAATAAGGTATTCCTGCCATGTTTACTTGATTAGGTAGATTATTCTGAAGTGCCAAAATTTGTTCCTGCAAATTTAAATTATTCTGTCGCTCTGCTTGGGTCTTATTTTTCCATTTCTCGTATCGCTCATAGAGCCTATCACAATTAAATTCTAACAGACCTATATTCCCTCTACTTCGCTGTAAGTGATGGGCATTTTGCTGATATAGCAATTGTAAGGCAAATTTTTCCTGTAGCAATATACCAATACAGATTCGCTTTCCTGTTATATTGTCTAACATTCTATTTACTTGATTTCGAGCATTGGTCCGCAACTGATAAAGGTCAGCAATAACCATTTGTTCCACTCCTTTAGCATTTTGCCTTCATATAATTTCATTATCATGCTCAGCCTCTACATCATATCGCCTTTGTTGCTCACGGACTAAATCCTAATGCAAATTATTCTCTTTTCAGCAAATCTGCCTTGTCGCCCTTTTTATTTGATCAGCCAAGATTTCTCTACCTATTGTTGTATTATTCAGATAACCATCTATAGCATTTGCTAGCTCTGTGATGATAGCCATTTCTAAGTTAATATTAGGATTATACAAGTCTAAAGAATTCCCTTGTTCTGGCAAATTTTTTTGTGATGAAATGGTTCTGATCCGACATCGCAATTTCTCTACCTGTTCCTCAGAATTTACTAACTGATTTTCTATACTAGAAATATGTTTTTCATTATCACAAATATCCTTCTTAGCTTGATATAGTTGCTTTTAATTTCAGACTGGAGATTTCAGATTTTAACTCTACTATCTTTTCTTTCGAAGCATTTTCAAGGCGCTCTATCTCCCTATTGAGATCTTGAATTTTTTGCTCACATCAGGCATAATCTCGTTCCAGTTGATTAATTTGTCTCTCATTTTGGTGATTAGTATCAATTTCTATCTGCAATTCATTACGAAGATGATAATTCTCTTCTTCCAGCTCAGCTTTATGTTCTTCACATGTTTTTCTCTGCCTTGGGTGAGATCTGTGAAATGACATTCTTTTTTCGTGATTATAAAAGAGAATGGGAGAACCTTTGATTTATATTGATCCTCAGAAAGCGCATGATCTTAACTAGGATCTGGGTTAAGGACTAATCTGGAAAATTTGGCAGGTGATATATTTCATTTATAGCGCATTCGACCAATTTTACTAGGCGATCATGTATGCAGATTATTTAGCATAAAAAATAAAGAATAAGTTATACATTGCACCTTTGGCTAAATAATATTAATTTTCAGTTAAAAGCAATAGTCTATAATTAAGATATTTCTCAGAATCAGTCAAGTCAGTTAGACAATTGTGATTAGTGTTCCATTTCTCAATCTTAACGCAGTGCCTTTTGGCTGATTAAGATGGGTTAAGTTTTTTTGTTTTGCATATATAGATGAGATAAATATTTCGCTTCCACTTGTTCTATCAAACTGCAGGAGGGAATCAGGTGTAATTTTTTCAGGATATAATACCCCCCTCTGGTCAGAAGATTTTTCACACAATATTTCTGACTTTGATCTTGCAAGAAGATAGGCTTCTATATATTTATTAGTCTTGGAACATGAGTTATCCCAATGATTCTTCATCAAATCTTCAGGCTTAATCTTATACCCATATCTCCGCCATCCACTGAAATATGTCTTTTTTGGTTTTTCATCAGTGATCTTTACTAATTTCCAACAATCGAAACAAATAGCCATTTTGCTATTGTGAATATTAGGTCTGTGATAACCAATGGCAACTTCTCTCCCTTCGTAGTTACTATAGTATGTCTTGGTTACTCCTTGTCCAGATGATCTGAAAAGGCAGAATACATGATAATAACTTTTATGGCCTTCAGTAATCAATGCTTGCAAAGCGTCTTTTACACGAATAGCCCATTGCTGAGGAGTTTCATACGAACTAATAATAGATAAATTATCATATCTTTTTTCCACCTCAATCATCTTTTCGAATTGACCAGGATAATGAAAACCATATTTGTTTCTAATATATTCAATATCGTATCCAGGATGAAGATTGATGGGTTTAGGCACAATTTTATTATAATCATTGTCTAAAATAATGTCAATACACTTATTAGGCCTTGGTCTGTTAATATGAGTTCCTGACATATTTAACGATTTATAGTATTTTTAATGAATTCTGACAATTCTTTAGCAACTTATACTAGATAATATCACCATTCAAATTTATACGGATTTACTGATTAGCGATTAGTTGATTTGTAGCCGATTTGTGAGACTACATGCTAGTAAATCCAAAATTCATTTTTTATTGTTAACAAAGTCGGATTTATATCTCGGCTAAGCTAATTTTATATTTACATGATCTATCGTGATTAATAGGGATTAGCCGGAGGCGCTTTGCATGATGTATAACATAAAAATTTGTATCACCCTGGCTCCCAGTCAGTTCCCGGAACTTCCTCGCAACCTTCCCGCAACTCAAATCACAAGATGATCGGCCAATCAGATTTTGCGCAGTAGCTAAGCAGTTCATATACTGTGTAGCATTTATAAGATACACAAGTTTAAAAATAATTGATAAGGTAGAAATAATAAGCATACATGGCTAAAACTTCATCAAGTGTGATTAGGTAAGTAGAAATTTCAAAATCGGAAAATTTTCAGGATGGTCACACTTGAAAAAACAGTTGGCGCAGTAGTTCACGAGTTTTGCCAAGAAAAATTGCGTTATTATTATATGTTTATTGTTTTTAATATCTTACATTTACATTATATAGCATGATTTCACTTTGATATAACTGAAGTGGCTTTTGACAAGGTTTATAGAATAAAAAATTAGTCTTCATAGTCATAGTTCAAATCTTCATAGTCGAAATCTTCATATATAACTTCTGTAGCTTCCCACATTGAAAGATTTTTTGGGACCCAGATCCAATCCCGAATTGTGGGTACATTACTAATAGGATCAGCAAGCATTAATTTTTTTAGTTCTCTTGTTTGTTTTTTAAGTCCATCCTGAGAACAAAAACATAAAGTTAGACTAAAGTTCCTATAATATCCATGACATACATATAGAAAATACTTACTATTAAAGCATATAATAGTTCGAAAACCTCTATGAATTTTTCAACTTCATCGAAAGAAAACGGTAGCACAGCAGACTTAATCTGCGAAATCTTATAAAAATGCTTCAATTCGATCACCTAACGTGAACAACAAAAATAAGATTTGTATGGATTAAAAGAAATTATAATTATAAGACAGTAAGTATATTACCTATACATTGCACCATATATACGCATATGTTTCTTGCCTTTTCCGCGCCTTTACCTAAGTAGCCTCTAAGCAAAGAGATCAAACCAAACATAGCCTCCTTGATGAGTTTTTCAGTATCCTCTTTGACGTGTTTCATAACAGCATTCTCCGGTCCTCCAGAAACTTCATTTCTTTATTGCTTGAAACCTTAGAACCAATTCCATCAACTTTATTTAGTGTGAAATCGAATTCTGGAAACAATTCTTTTATATCTTTTATGCAACTTGCTTGTACTTCGATCCAATCAAATGAATACTCTCGATATACCGATTGAATCGCCTTGAATAAAGGCACTATCCTATCCACGGTATACTTCCTTTCTCCAATAAAACGATTTAATGGGCCTTTATCAGTCATGGAAAAGCTATTTCAGACAGGTGAATTAGCCAATTGTGCTAAAAGGGATGTAAAGACCATGATAATATACTCACAAGTCATATAAAATTGTTTTGCAGATTTGTTGAAATGGATGGGCTTGAGTTGAATTTAGTGGAGCCATAATATTGCTTTCGAACACATCTTTTTCTGACTGGTAGTTAATAAATTTTTTTTTAATAATATTTAACATAAGACCTAAAAAGATTTATGTATACTTACTGATAATACATTTACAATCCAAATACGAATTTCTTTCGGAATTAGATCAACATGATCTACTTTCATTATCACACATTGATTGTTAACGTAGACTGAAAAATGTTTAGCCAGGTGTTGCATAGTGTGTTTGTAAAGGGTTGGCTTTTCTGGGGTCGTAACAGTTACTTTACGAGGTCTCATAGGTGGTGTCTTGGGCTGATGATCTCCCTCAGACTTGCGCTTTCCTGGATGATTTAAAATATTTGACAATGACAACATAGATGTATTTGTCTAAATAGGTATAAGTAAATCAATTCGCCAAGTTTTGGAGATAAGGAAATACACAGTAGATTACCAAATCATTGTCGCCGGATTGGTATAGACCGAGGAGGTCTTGTTGCTGAATATTAAAAACATGCTGTTGACCAGCGGTCGTGCCTTCTAACATGCGTAAGACACCATCAGCCTTATAACATAGTCATATTAGTAATTAGGATCATCATGTTGAAACTAATACTCTAAAATCACTGTATTTTTCACTTACCCTTGCGATGCCAATTCGATCCCCGTAGCGTTTTTTTTCGATCGTTGTCCAGAAATTGTGGACATTCCCAGAAGATCTCTCATTCTTTTATAGAAAAGAAAACAAATATTAATGAGGCGTATGCAGTCTTGAATAATGAAGATAATGGGAGGGATAATTCCAACATTGACGAGGACGCAAAGTTAAATAACCTATTTTTGAAACTACCCGTATTATTGACGAATCAAAGTGGACCATAACACAACACGAAGTCTAACAACCAGTTGGGACGAACCCATCCAGTTGCGTTATGGCAATAACGCGAAGTCTATTCAAGGACGCCTGAGGGAAGACGAACTCCACTCTCACCCGCCAAAGCGAATTCAGCTGGCTACTCAGGGTTTGTCAATACATCACGTATTTGTCTCGGGACTGAAATGTATTCAAGTCTTTGAACCCAACCATGACTCGTCTACTTTAATCGCTAATAAATACAATACTTAACCTCAAAATTAAGAAGACACTTTCGAGCTTGATCGTGATCTTTGGATAACAAATTCAGAGCACTCTTGTATAACATATGCTCTTTCACTTTGTCATGTGAAATCGTCTACACCCTCTCTGTACTGGAGAAACGAAAATAGTGACCAAGTCGAGCTACTCTTGAAGAACTGTTCTATTGTTTCATGCACCTGAGGTGGTATTTGTGACATTTTGTTAGAGATTAGCTGAGGATTAGGTGAGGTTCGACTTATATATTAATCTTGAGTCTAAGCCACAAAAACTGACACATGCATCACACACGGATCACGTGCCGGTCGGTCACCTCAAAAATTGGATTACTGCTCGCACTAAATAATAAAGGGAGCACTGAAATTTGCTAGGGGAAGTAAATGAAATGTAGATACGCGGAATCCTAGGCAATTTAACGCGAGTCTCAGTATCAAGTTATTTCTTAACTCTCTTTTGACGCTTAATTTTTTCATTACAAACCAGATATGGGCAAATTATTTCTCATTGATAAGCGAATGCAAAATTTATATTTGAGAACGTATATACAAATAAAACACACCCGTTTAAAAAATTAGAAGCGAAATCTTTATTATATTTTTTTCGTAATGTAAGTAATACATGAGAAAAGGCCGGCCGGCTATGTAAAAAAAAATGAAACTAATAAAAGATATTGGAGTAGCAGGTTGTTTCAAGGGAGGAATTTGCCGAGCCCCAACTCATATAATGGCAGTTCCTTTCCCGCTACTCTGCATTATTATTAAAACTAGCTACCCATGCGTTTATCTGTTTAACTGTGCTAACTTTACTACCACTAACACCATTATAAAAATTTTTCACTGTTGAAATCTTAATATTTCCTCCAAGACTACGAATATCAACTACTACCGAGAAGCACATCTCATCAAAAGTATAATTCCTCGCCTTCATAAGTCGATCAAAGTGTTGTTTAAAGCGAATTTTAATGTCTGAAGTAATATCTAAAATTCCAAATAAATTGGAACTCCCAGAAGAAGAGCTTGGAGATGAATTACTTGAAGAGCCTCGCGAATTAGTTTCAGATTCATTGGTCGAATTAGCTTCAGATTCATTGGACACACTTTGTTGGTCAAAATTGGATCTTTGAACTATTGTGTAATGTTGATTTATTTCGTTTTGGAGATTTTCGATAACAACATTAATTCTGCCAAATTCATTACGGCAGGCTTCTTAACTTTCGTAGTTATGTTATTCAAAATTTTCTGCGCCTTCCTAGTGAAGTCATCATCACGTGCCTTGTTTTTTTTTTCGGCTTCCATGGTAAGTTTACTATTAAGTTCGGTATTAATTTTGCCAAACCCCGCATTAACTTCTTCGTTAAATTTATTATTAAGATCATTATTGATTCTGCCGAGCTTTGCAGTGAAAGTAGGATTAATATCGGAAATACATGTGACAAATTTATCATTAAGTTCAGTAAAGATCTGGTCATGAAGTGGCCTCTTTCCGATTTCCGGTATATTATTTAGTATACCAAGATCGTTGACAATTTTGATGACACGTGCGGAGAGTTCATTAGAGATCTTTTGTTTTAGATGGTGACGATCCCTACGAATATCGCTGGACTAACGAACAAAAAAACAGCGGTTAAAACCAAAAATGGTATGCTTCCAGAAGAGTTGAGCAATGACAAACTGGACATGATTAGGTAAATTGATGCGTAGTAAATATATAGAGAAGCTTATTGGTGGATCAGAATTTTTTAGATAATTTTTTTATATCAGTTATCTTGCGTAAATGTGCTGGGAAAAAGGTTTATTTTATACTGTATATCTACTACGCGCGAAAAGAGAATTTAACCCGATTTAAATAGATCAAATAAAAAATTACGTTGCTTCATTATGTGTATTTGTCATTATTATATTTTTTCATAATTATATTTTTTTCCACCTAAAGCAATAAAATGACGGCCTGGATCCCGTCTAATAATAACAAATGTCTCTCCCTGAATTTAACAATACGGCTTAAAATTAAATTCGACGAATTACGGTTTTATGACAACTTAATATTAATACTAATAGAGCAATGCCATATCTCAAAATTTTCCATTTATTTCCAAGATCTCTTACAAAATAGAAGATCGCATGTGGTGCATGTAAGCGCATCTTTGTTTGAGTTCACAACCCCTATTTCAATTGTAATCACAAAAAAGGAATATAAAATGAATGGATTGAGGTCTGTAGATGACGAATCGCACATGTACAACTAATTCCTATTCAAAAAACAGATTAATATGTGATTAACCTGTATACGTAATTTGAATGCGCTAATAAAACTAGGATAATAAAAATTTACCGTTTATCTGAGGATCTGTAAATCATTGATTCTAATCAGCTCTATTTCTATTTTTGAATTTCTTTTAACGACGCCCTGTCTTACGATCAGCATGTAAATCAGGATGTGTTATTTTTTATTAGTAATTCAGAACTGCGTAATGAGCGAGAAAGAACATACCAAAACTTCTTTTGGCTTGGCGCTGGGGAAAGTTCATCAGTATAGCAACACAAAAATAATTCTCTTGGCCGGAGTTATTAATAGATCCTCTAAAAATAATGACTGCGGATGCCGGTGACGTACTACTGTGCATAAAATATTCTGCAGATGACTTTTTACTGTGCACTATATTTAAGCCACCTATGTGATTTGAAAAAAAGAAATACAGTATAATTCAGTCTATGTGAATATGCAATTTATCCAATAATTCTCTTAGGCGGTTACCGGAGAGATAATAGGACTCATCATTGGGGAGGTTTTTCTTTCGTATCCTTCATCGCGATAGTAATAACCTCTATCACATTCACCATATTCATTATATCCACCGTATCCACCATATCCATCATCATCTGAATCGTCTGGAATCTCATCTTCAGAATTACTATCGGAATCAGAGTCATCATTAATTGAATTGGGGTCGCCATCGTGCTTATTAACTTTGTTCGCCTTACCAAAATACACATCATCGTCTGAAGTGACAGTGTTCACTTTAGTGGGATTCGCCTCATTGAAAAACATATCTTCATCAAACCACGCCTCTTCCTTGGAATTATCAGAAGAATTAGAGGGTCTCTTTGGGACTGAGTCATGGGCTAATGGGATATGTGCAGTTGATTCCTTTGGAAACAAGACCTCTAATACATTATTCTGATCGGGAGTATTTACAGGCAAATTTTTTCTGGGACATAATGTCTCAGAAATTTCAGTCACATGATCCGTTACCAGAGGTAATTTTTCCGAAGATATTCCATAATTTATAACATCTTGAATTTGCTCATTAGTAAGCTCTGAAATAGAAGTTGCACTATAAGATTTGATATACTTGATTTTATCTAAGCCCACTTGTTCGATAAATTTATAGACTTTCTTAGCTCTCTGGGTTTTCTTGCGCAAACTATTTTGTGATACACCTCGAAGCTGTAATCCCGTTTCTTGGGATCTCTGTTTACGAAGCAAATTAAGCTGTTTTGTAATGGAATCATACAGTAAGCCTCTTGCCTTCTTTTCATCAAATTTACCTCCATTACTTTCTATGATTCCATTGAGCTGAATTATGAAATCTTTCGCATAGAGGTACCAGTATAAAATTTCTTCCTGATTAGCTCGATTGGCTTTATCTTCAGCATCAAAAGCTTTATCGCATAACTGAGCTAGATATTGTGAGGCCTCATCAATGCTGGATTTATCAGAGGTAACTTTTCCTGGACATAATGTCTCGGAAATTTCGGTCACATGATTTTGTTCTATTGATGGCTCTTATGAAGACAACTCCGAAGCAAATAATTCTTGCTTAAGCTTGTCCATACTCTTCCCCTTCTTGCACTTTGAATCCAGTTCGCTACATATCTTTTCTTCTGATGACGTGCTATTGCATGGCTGAGTGACCGAGTTGAGAACTTGAGACATTTTCTCTTCGGGATGTGTTGGAAGGGACTCTTGGGTTTGGCCAAAGGTGCTAAAGCAAAGTTTCTTTTCTCGATTTTTCTGCCTAATCTCATTACTAACCTTTTTCTTATACTTCTCATCCAAGAAAGCGTCCGTTTCCTTGTCTTCAGGTAATGAAGTATCCACCAATGGTTTCTCGTGATGTGTTACCGTTGGCACCTGATTTGTGACCAAATTGAAGTTAGATGAACTGATGTTAGAAGAATTATCATTTGCCGTTAAGGTGCTTTGCAGAGTCTGCTTCTGTTCCACTTTCGTGAGTTTATCTCTAAACTCAGCATTCTCGGCCCTGAGTTTGGCATTATCAGCATCACGCCTCTTGTTATATTCTTTATTCGCTCTTAGAAATTCAGCATTCCTGCGCTTAAGTTCAACTATTTCAGCATCAGACACTGAGAGCTTGTTTCTAAGATAGGAGATTTCAGTATTCTCCTTCCTAAGCTCTGCATTCTCAGCCTCAAGCTTGACGTTCTTAAATTCAAGTTCAGTGATACGCTGTTTCAATACTTCAAGCTCAGATGACATGATCTATATGTATAACTAATACACTGTATATAAGCATTCAAAATAAAAAATATCATGTGATTTTTCCTCACAGCCCATTAGCGAAAAATGCCAAGAAAATTTTTTATTATTATATGTGAAAAATAAATACAAAGTTTCGGGTCGTAGCCCGGGATACATGACGTCTATGCTAGTATCCTATACAATTATTTTTTCTTGATTATCTCTTCTACACGGCGCTTCTTAGTTGCGAGTTCCTCACTACCTACTGCTCTATCCTTTAATAATCCTACAATCACTTCTAAAACCCTCTTCACATTCTTACGCAATTTTGTATCATCTTTGAGAGCGTCTTCTGTTAGTGAAATTCGGTATTCAGTCCTGCTCGTACTATAGATACCTTCAGTGCTGTGAAGAATGAAGTACCAGTCAGTTCCAGTACTGACTATACCATAGACGTAGTCGTAAGTCGGGATCGAATGCATCATCCACCTTTTTTTTTTCTTGTTCATATTTATATTCATCTGAGAGAAATAGAGAAGTAAGTTAGCAATAGCCCATGATCATCCTATAGCGAGCGAGCTAGTAGAATTTGTCATACTTACATCGCAAGCACTTCGGCATTGTAGTAAGTTTTGGTAGATACCTATAGTTGCTTGATTCTGTTTGCCTTCGGTTATGCAAATTATTTCCTTCAGCATCTCGCTGATAATTTTTTGATGGCATAGTCGACACAGCCTGTGTTTTCTTCACCAATTATATTTGCCTGAGATGTGATTACCATACTTACAGCTGTATGTAAGATCGTTGAAATATACTCGCACTGCATAGCTTCATTACTATCTACAACTGGACCATATTTTTTATTCTACGAAGGATGTCGTCAATATATAGCTTAAATTCGGGTGCGCTTTCGTTGATAGTATGGATGGCTATATTATGATATGTGAGCTCGAAATATATAAAAAAGAACTCCTTTAATCTGATATTACTTACGTGGTATGAACTGTAGAATGCGAGTTATATTACAGCTAACAATCCCATATTTCTCCAACACTTCACTCAACTTTTTCTTAGTCTTGTACGAGGAGAACGACCTCAACTTTTTATCTTTACACTCCTTAGCGAACTTCACGAGTCTCATAGCAGATCCACCCAGCATCTCCCATTTCTCAAGCTTTTCTTCGGTCAAGTCAAAGAAGTCCTGGCCTTTAATCTTTTCATTGTGAAGTATTTTCTCGTCATCCTCGTCAAGACCTAAGTCCTGCCCCTGCAAATATTCTATAAGCTTGGCCGTGTCATATTTTTTAATTTCGTCAGCCAGCGAGACCGTCTCATTTCTAGCAACAGTAGTGGCACAGGTCGAAGGGGCACCATTGTCCAAAATTCAAAAAATGCAAATTCCACATTTTTCTGGAAAATGGTGGGAAATTGTGGAAAATGCTGCATTACACTGAGCAATTTTTTGGAATAACATTGTTACAATATTGTCCGATTTAGCAAATTTTATGAAAATTTGGGAAAATGCTACATTATATCTCAAATGTAACATTTTGTAACATTTCGTAACATTGTTATAACATTGTCATTGAAATCAAATTTTGCTTTTTTTTTGTCAAATGTTCCAATTTTCTTGCAAATGGTGCATTTTTATGAAAATTCCACATTTTACCTCAAATGTAATAACATTTCATAAAATTGTTATAACATTTCAAATTTTGCTTTTTTTTGTCAAATGTTCCAATTTTCTTGCAAATGGTGCATTTTTATGAAAATGCCATATTTTATCTTCAATGTGATGTCATTGTAACAACATTTCATAAAATTGTTATAACATTGTCAATTAAAATCAAATTTTGTCAAATATTCCAATTTTCTGGCAAATGGTGCATTTTTTATGAAAATTCTATATTTTTTTGTCAAATGTTGCATATTTTCAGTAAATTTTACATTTTTTTGGTCAAATATTTCATTTTCGTCAGAATGTTAAAATATTACAATTTTTTTTTTGGAAAATGCTCAATAATATAGCATTACACTGAAAAATGTAGTATTTCACCAAATTACACTAAAAAGTATCACAATTATCACATTTTTTGGAAAATTCCACATTACATTAAATTATACTGAAAAATGTGGCACTATACTAAATTATGTGGAATTGCACTAAAAAATACTACAATTACACTAGACAATGTAGCATTACACTAAAAAAGTACCACAATTATCATATTTTTTAGAAAATTTCACGTTATACTGGAAAATGTAACATTATGCTAGAAAATGCGGAATTGCACTAAAAAATGCGGAATTGCGCTAAAAAACACAAAAAAAATACTACAATTACACTGGATAACGTAGCATTACACTTAATTACATTAAAAATTGTTATGATAATTTTTATTTATTTGTAAAATTACGGACATTATTAAATTTATAATATTTATATTCTAACGCATTATTTAACATTAAACACATTGTTAATATTAACAATGTATCAACACGATGCATGTGTTGTGTTGTTGTTTAATTTAATACTAAACCTTACTACTGAAGACTTCCTCTTTTTGTCACTATAAACAGGCGGAGGGAGCAGCAATGGCTCTCCCCCTATAGGTACTTTATGGCCTCTACCTATTTATAGAGGAGGGGCTTTTCGTAAAGTTATTAGATAGATATATATATATGTATATATATAAATATATATATACATCTATCATAATTAAATTAAAATTATAAAAAAAAAAAAATAATAATTTTGGGGAAAAAGTCCCTATTTATATAAAATTATGTATCACGCATATCACGTGATATTACTTAATAATTACCGCAGCTTTAGCTGCGGTATAGCGAAAAAAAATTAAGCTTTTTTTAGTAAAAAGCTTAATTTTTTCTCACGATCTTTCAATTTCAACTTCTTTTTCTCCCCTTTCCCATTTCGTTTCCCTCCTTTCCCTCTTTCGTTCTCCTTTTTCCCATTTCATTTTCCCCTTTTCCATTTCGTTTCCCCTCTTTCCTTCTTTCGTTCTCCCCTTTCCCTTTTCTCCCTTCTCTTTTCGTTCTCTCTCCGCACTTTTCCCTTCCCTCTTTTTCTCCCTTCCCCTTCCTTTTTCCCTTTTTCCCTTCCCGGAATCGTCTTTCAGTAAAAACGAAATGGTAAGTTTTGAAGCG
This sequence comes from Rhizophagus irregularis, assembly GCF_026210795.1. Classification (NCBI taxonomy): domain Eukaryota; kingdom Fungi; phylum Glomeromycota; class Glomeromycetes; order Glomerales; family Glomeraceae; genus Rhizophagus; species Rhizophagus irregularis. The sequence goes on from NC_089434.1 coordinate 2,264,011, forward strand.
AAATGCTTCGAAACTTTTTTAAAATTTTTTTTTTGATTTTTTGTTGTAAGGAAACGTTTCTAACATTTCCTTTCTTTTTTAGGACTTTCGACCTCGGAATTTGTAAACGGTTAGTTTCGAAGTTTTTCAAAACTTTTTTTTGTTTTTTAGGAAACTTTTCTAACGTTTCCTGTATTTTCTTTTTTTTGTAGGTCTTTCGGCTTGTTTCGTTCAATTCGGAATATTGAAATCGGTAAGTTTTGAGGTATTCGCCTCAAAACTTTTTTAAAAAAATTTTTTCTTTTTTTAGGAAACATTACTAATGTTTCCAATAATTTCTTTTTTTATAGGTCTTTTTGGCGTACTTGACTTAGGAAAATGAAATGGTAAGTTTTGAGGCGTTCGCCTTGAAACTTTTTTTTCTAAAATTCTTTTTAGGAAACATACTGACGTTCCCTTTCTTTTTTTTTGTAGAATTTCGGCGTTTTGACTTTGGGAAACGGGGAATGAAATGATGGTAAGTTTCAAAGCGTTTTGCTTCGAAACTTTTAAAATAAATTTTTTTTTTTGCTTGTTATAAGGAACGTTTTTAACGATCCTTTATTTTTTTTGTGTAGGTCTTTCAGTATACTTCTTTGGGACTCGAAATGGTAAGTTTCGAAGCGTATGCTTTGAAACTTTTAAACAATTTTTTTTAATATTTTAGGAAACATTAACTAACATTTCTTTATTTTACTTTTTGTAGGTTCTGGATGTTAGAATGGTGGAAACGACCGGTAAGTTTCGCAATGTTGCATTGCGAAACTTATTTTTTTAATTTTTTTTTTAAAGAAACAATACTAACGTACGTTTCTTTTACTTTTTATAGGTTAAACACTGAAGCTATGAGGGAAATTTATAAGGAATTATGTAAGAAATGTTTTACGTGTTTCTTCTGACTTATCAGGGCAAGGGAAAACTGAATGGATTAAAGAGAATAGTTTCAGTAAAGGGAAATTTATACACAGCTTTTTAATAAGTGATGGTACCGGACGTTTGAATAATGGAAATCAAAACGAACCAGTAAGTTTCGCAACATTGTGTTGCGAAACTTAATTTTTTATTTTTTTTTATTAAAAGAAATATTAACTAACGTTTCTTTTTTACTTTTTGTAGGTTCCAGACGTTAGAATGATGGAAACGAACTGGTAAGTTTCGCAATGTTACATTGCGAAACTTAATTTTATTAAATTTTTTTTTTTAAGAAACGTTAGCTAACGTTTCTTTTTTTTTTAGGAACGCCGGACAAAATTACGACCCGGACTTTAGGTGAAAGGTAAGTTTTTCATTTTTTTTTTGTATTTATTTATTAAATAACTTTTTTTTTACGAAACGTTAATTAACGTTTCAGTTTTTTTTATAGATCACGGCTTTGCTTCAAGGACAAGATTTCAAAGGTATTACCTTTGAAATCAATTTTATTTTTTTTTTGTTTAACGAAACGTTAGTAAACGTTTACTAGCGTTTCATTTATCTTCTTTTTTTAGTTCATTTTCCGGTCACCTTCTAGAAGAATTTTGAAGGTAAATATAAGAACCTTCAAAATTCTTTCATTTTTTATTTTTTTTTTATTACAATGAAACGTTTACTAACGTTTCGGTTTTCACTTTTTAGGTTCCAGGGCACCATTTCAACATTTCGAAGGTATTAGAACTTCAAAATTATTGGATTTTTGTTATGTAATGAAACGTTATTTAAAGTTTTGTTTATTTTTTGTTTTTTTTGTAGGTTAAAGGAATGGAAAAAATGAAAAGGAACGGGGGAAAACGAAAGGGGAAAAGGAAAACGAAAGGTAAAGGTAAAGACGAAAGGGGAAAGAGAAGATGAAAGAATTTGAAAAAGAAAATGAAAAGGGAAAGAGAAAGGGAAAAACGAAATGGAGCGGGAACAAAATGAACATTTCGAAGGTATACTTCAAAATGTTTTTTTTATTTTGATTTTTTTCAATGAAACGTTTCTAACATTTTTTTTTCTTTTTTTTTTGTAGGTTTTCACTGGCTTCTATTTCGGCACTGGACATTTGATACATAAATAAATTAGAGGTGTGGATTATCCATGAATGGAACATCAGATATCTAATGAATATAGACCAATATAGATTCTCATCGCTAAATAATAATTGTGTATTTTTTAATAAATAATATAATAAATTATAAATTATGTAAAATTATTAAATCAGTGTTTTAAATTGTCACAGCATTTACACTAAATTGTTTAAAATTATTACTAAATTTCACTCAATTGTCCAAAATTATTGCAAAATTATCTCCGTAAATGTTGCATTTATACCGTTTACACTCAATTGTCCAAAATCGGTAAAATATTTTCACTTAATTGTCTGAAATTATCCTAAATTCCACTAAATTATTCAAAAATTTAGCTAACATTTACCGAAAAAATGCAAAATTCACCACAATTTGCATTACATTTGCATAACATTGCCGAAAAAGTCACCTAAATTTTCAACAATTTACATAACATTACTAAAAATATATTACAATTTACCACAATTTGCATTACGTTTGCATAAAATTACTAAAAATTTACTTAAATTCACCACAATTTGCATTACGTTTACATAACATTACTAAAAATTTGACTAAATTCACCACAATTTGCACTTCGTTTACATAACATTACTAAAAATTTAACTAAATTTCACTACAATTTGCATTACGTTTGCATAAAATTACTAAAAATTTAACTAAATTCACCACAATTTGCATTACGTTTACATAACATTACTAAAAATTTAACTAAATTCACCACAATTTGCACTTCGTTTACATAACATTACTAAAAATTTAACTAAATTCACCACAATTTGCATTACGTTTGCATAAAATTACTAAAAATTTAACTAAATTCACCACAATTTTCATTACGTTTGCATAAAATTACTAAAAATTTACCTAAAATTCACCTCAATTTACATTACGTTTGCATAAAATTACTAAAAATTCAACTAAATTCATCACAATTTGCAAAGATTTGCCTAAAATTTCCCACAATTTAATGATAATTTACTGAAAAATTTCTCAACATTTGAATTAGGAATTCTGTAGGAATTCTGCCATTTTGACAAAATTTGCCAAATTGTAAGTCCTCCATTATCCCAAAATTGTAACACAATTTACTCCAATTTACCGGGATAATTCTCAATTTGCCAGAAAAATTCCAGGCAAATTTTGCGACAATGACATCTGTTCGACCTGTGTGGAGGTGGAAGCTGGAGTATAAGGTGTACTAGTTTTAGACATAGTGTTACGTTTTTATAGGGATATTTGGCTCAGATAAAAAAAATAGTGTTACTTTCTGGAGTGAGATAAAATTTATTTCTGGGATGGGAAAGAGAATACTGGCCATTAATATAGGTTTTTATGTAACACAGGCATTGCATCATTGCACGTGACCCTTTCTCATATACGTTCGATAAAATAATACTTTATTTATGAAATAAAATAGTTGCCGGTAGCCGGCCTACAATACATAAAAATTGTGACTATACTTCGTGGCTCAGGCCTATCGCTAATGAAATATAGATAAAAAAATCTAATTATCTTTGCTTAGTACCTCCGGCACCCTTTCAGCGGGAGGGTATACGATAACATTGATTCCCTTTTCACCACCAAAGATACGTTGGGGTTGTATAGGAAAATGAGTAAAAATGGTGTCTTGCAGTTCCATTCTTATTGCACCTTTTACTTCAAATTCACTGATGTTTCTTAAGCTATTGATTATAACACTATCAGCTATAAATGCAACCCTATATAAAGCCAAATTGGTCGAATCTATATCTTGAAATTGATCTAGACGACGAGTTCTGATTGCCTCTGCGAGAGAAGAGACTCTATTGTTGTTAGCATTAGATATCGTTACTTTAAAAATATCATTCACTCCCTTGTCAAAAATGAGACAGTTGAGAGTAATATCCCCACCAGCGAGAAACTTGTTAAGCTTGTCAGGAGTCTTAGTTTTATTAGATTCCTTGGTCTTATCGGACATCTTGCTTTCCTAAATACAAGGTCCATAGTGAGAAAACTCGCTCCTATACATACATAACTTCTAGCATATACATACCTTATTTTGCGTTATTTTACGGGAAAGTTTTTTGCGGAAAGTTGGCTGAACTTCCACATACCCCTACATGCTTTATATCTTGCTGGGAAAAAGAGCGCCAAGCCGAAGTTAAGGAAGTATGAGGCGTAATTAGTATTGTTGTCTGATGCCAAGAGTCCTTTGAAAGCACATGCAAATGGAATCTTCATACCTTTTCACATGGAGATCTACCAGAGATAAAGATATTAGCCTTAATTATTTTTTAAAAAATTTTGAATTACGGCTATAAGATTTTTATAGCCTTAATTAATTACAGCATATAAAAATTTTGTATTACGACACTTTTTTGAATTACGGCTAACATCTTTAACCGGAGAGACGCAAAGGTAGTTAGTTCTTGTAGATCTCGAAATTTCAAAGTCCTCAGCCTTTCATAACATATGCTTTTGTCGTCACTATTAACTTATAGGGTAGGTACTGTGTTGCATGTAGACCTCCTTTCAAGCGAAGCGCCTATGAAGCAGGCCATTTTTCTCATGTTTGTTCAGGGAAAAATAGAGGTACTAGTTAGCATACATAACTCAGTATGTAAAGAAATAATGTTTTACAAACTGACCGTGTGATTGGCCATTACATCATTGCACAGAAATCTATGGCTCAGCAAATTCTTCCGAGCTGAAGATCACCGCTCCTGACTAGTTAGATTGGTAGTGTACCACCCCGCCATAGAGAGTCTTGTTAATTCCAGATTAAGAAAAGCAGAAATAAAATTATTATTAGAGAACCCAGATTGGGTCGAAATCTGTACATTACTAACCTGTCTAAGACAATCACTAAATGCAGTAATAAAATCAGGCGCATTTTCCTTTTCAGCTTGAATAAGCATTTCTACCATTTTATCAGGATCAAGATCGTGACTATAATAACATCCAAATCTTTCGATATACCTTTGACTTTCTGATGACAATCCTTTATGGAATATTTCTCTAAGATGATTTTTACAGAACTTGATAACATCATTACATCTCTTTATCTTCGAGTAATAATCCACTATTGAGTCTTCACCTTGAAGCAATAACCCATACCAGAACTTATCTACTTCATCTGCATTATCATCTATCTTAATCTCATTTTTATCAATACCATCCGGCCATATTTCCTCTCAAAGTTCCTCAGCACTATATGGCAATTCTATTAGGTTCAAAATTTGCGGAAGATAAAAAGCATCAGATTGTGTAAATGTATGGAGTATTGATGTTGGATTTCTTACACCAGGCAGACTATATACAAATTATTTAAGTATTTTCTCCCCCAATGCCTGATTGCCTTTGTCTTCCAATAAATTTTGATTTCGCAAAATAGATCTTCCCAGTCTTGCCACTCTGATATAAATTCAGGATTTCCTTTATTATCCCATTCATACTTTGATCCATATTCTTTGATAAATTCATTGTAGCCTTCATCTGTCTCGTCATCTGACATTTTGCTAATAGAGCAATTATACTTAATAAAAAATAAAGTACTGGTAGTGTGCATAGCTTCTTTTCAGTATATGCAAAAATTATGTTGCACATGACCTGACTGATGATCCACTTATTTTTCTGTCACACAGGAGTGGCCCAGCAAATTCTTCCGAGCTGATGATCATCACTCCAGACGAAAAAATAGCAATGCACCTTCGGTGAAATTATGTGATCACTGCTCCAGACTACAGTGGATCAGAAAACCTCTGCATAGTAGAAGGCATTGTGTTAAACTAGCAAATTTAATAACTATACATATTGATAATTTCAGATATTTCATCATTTTCTGTAGACTCCGATTTTAGGTCTGAGTTATGCTCATCTTCAGGTCCGGAGTCTTCTAATTCTGTATCGCCTATAGTATAATTATCACCTGCATCAAGACGGTCAGATTCTTGCCTCATTGCGATTCTCAAAAGCAATTTAAGATGTTGGGGGGTTGGATTTTTGCCACCATGAACTCTGGAAGCATGTTTAAATCCATAATCTCTTAAATTTTTAGGTATGGTTCTATAAGGTTCTTGCTTCAAGAATTCATTAAATGGCCAAGCACTACGTGTCCCACTTTCAGTAAAGACAGGGTCAGATAACTTTTTAGCCTTAATTGTATCTTGAATCCAGGTAAGCAATTCTCTTGCGCGTTCTGGATTCTTTTCCATAGAAAGAAGTGGACAAGGGATTCTTCCATCTGCCTTCTTATATCCTGTACAATACCAAGAATATCCCTCTTTATACCATGCTGGAATATTCGAAAGATCAATCCCAAGTAGTTCATCTGGCTCATAGTGCTTAATTTGAAGAGATGTTACTTCTGAAGGTCTTATACTCAACATCACTATCACATCTGCAAGATCCTCTCTAGTAGGAATTTTACTAACATCCATATTTTGGATCCTCTTTTGCACATTTGCTAAGGAGAAATGTATGGGAATTCTATCTGGATTAGCCATTCGCTTCTTAGTTCGCTTTTTTTGAATTTTGTTAGAGTCTTGAATAAGTTCCTTATCTTTGGCAAATGCTTCAATAATTGCAGGATCTACACCGCCTTCTGCTAACTTCACACGGAATGTTGACTGACGTGAAACACCGGCAACGATTTCCTTTTCATTTTTATTTTTCGGACTCACTGCCCAATGATTAGCGATAATGTTAACAAAATCACCGGCCTTAGCACAATATTCTGCCCTTCCTTCTATAGTGAGGTTTTTCTTTCTCTTATCTGGTAGGAGAGCCTCTATTTTCTCTTTACTAAATGAATGTTTAGGTTTAGCAAGAGCTACCTTAACACATCTACGGGCCATCCAATCTGGAAGTAAAGCATCTAGTTCGGGAGCATGTTCGCTCAATTGTTCTGGAATGGAGCTAGCCGACAAATTACATTTTTCCAGGAACTGCTCTAAGATGCTGACATAGTTATTAGTTTTAGGTTTTCGAGTCTTTAGAGCGGTTGCTTTAGTAGCCATGTACATACTAACTGTTATCTAGGTATATTATGTGAGAAAAAATTCAATTCGAAAAATTATATCCCACCTGGCTGAAAGTGATTTGCATGAGCATTTCTCTGATTATAACTTGGGAGATATGACCTGCTGAGACATCGCATTTTTGAATATCTATAATAAAAGTGAAGACGAAGTTTTAAGAATATTAATATCAAAATTACCTTGTATGGGTCGTTTTATTTGCCAATACATCAAGAGAGATGGTTCGATTTGTGGGAAAGGGTGCATGAGTGAATTAGGGTGTGCCAGACATTTTAATGCCCTTTCTAAAACAATATGCCCTATCTGTGGGCAGGGAACCTATTTCAAGACCGGAATCTGTAGTACACATGGTGGAATTTATGACTATGCCTGGCGCGAAAGTAAAAAAACTGAAACAAAATCTAATATGGTCAAGACTTAACTGAATAACTATCTGTGCTGAAATATTATTTGTCCTGCCCTATAGAATCAAAGAGTTCCTGAATATCGTTATCTGGTTTTGGCCTATATGGTGGAAGTTCTGGTGCATCTTTATCTCCAAAACCAGTACTGTTATATGGCTGGCGATTAATTCGATATGAATATTACCTAACTTGTTGTCCTTTAGGCCCTATTCTTTTTTTATCACTTTTTTGCATTGATTGCCTTTATAGCTGAATTAAGATCTGGTGTTGTCTTAGCATGAGACTTAAAGCCAAAGAGTGATAAAAACTGATTTCGAATTTCTATAAATCTTTCACAGGATTGCACGAATGCTTCTGATACAATATTACCAGGAAGGATACGTTTATCATCAATGCTGGTAAAGCCTAATATTTGAAAGAGTTCTCTTATAGCCTTCCAATGATTTGCTGAATAAGATTTACGCAAGTCTTCTGCCACTGATTTTTCCAGATTCTCTTCAGCTTTATGGCAGGCCATTTCCCATTGTACATTTTCCTCAGTTTTCAATCCCTTCATTGCATTCTTCTCATCATGACCTTGCCTTCGGAAATAAGACAATTGTAAGAAATGCTTCTGAGCTTCAGGCGAACTAAAATTTTTAACGAATTTTCTATTGCAAATATTATCCCAATCCTCAATACTCATGTCTTTGCAATAAATATTTCGCATATAAAAACGTTAAGTACTATAGTATCTGCGATAGAGTGCTCTTGGTCGAATTTAAGGTCTTTAAGGCTAAGATTTTGAGAAGTAGCAACTGCATTAAAATCCGTTTCTTTAATAACTAATGCTAACCTCATTATGGATTCTTTTACGGTTCCCTATAACTCCTCGACTTTTATACATTTTTATTAGTTAGAGAGAAGCGCCAGTACTAGCTATAAGACTACAAAGCTTCTCAATAAAGTATCTCGCAGAAAGGCGTTTCTGATGCTTAACTTCAATAAATATTATTACAGCTGGAGATTCATCAATTTTATAAGAAATGGTATTGTTATCCTATTTACGATGACCTTTTATTGCTGTAGGTAAGTTATTAGGCCGAGCACTTTCAAGTTCTGCCCTAATATTTTCACGACCTGATGGGCAAAAAAGTTCGTTAGAATTTTTCTGATAGAATATAGAAACAATACGGCGAGAACAATCACGAATTCAATAAAGCATTTGTGCAAAAGCTTCGACATGAACTGGAGTGGCGATGTTTGTAATAGCTATAACTATATCGAAGTGACCTGTAACCTCGAATGATATTCCTGCCTCCATTATATTTGTATAAGCTATACAGTCAAGCTCACTCCAAGCGACATTAATATCAGAAAAGTCTTTTTGACGTTGTTTTCCATCCATATCTCCATAATAAGCACAGGCTCTAACAGGCGAATTATCAGGTTTAGACAACTTAGATGCTTTTTCCACTAACGCTCTAGCTATCACCACTCCGGTAAATACAAATGCCACACGCTTACCCTGCCTCAAAAGGTCATATCCTATTCGCATAACTTCTGCTCCACTATTTGAATCATAAATAAATTCAACCGTCTCACCTATACGAGGCTGATACTTATTATCGACTACGCGAATATTTTCACCACAATAAATCTGGAGGAAGGTTAGTGTTGAGATATTTGCGAAGGCATCTATGGCCAAAACATGCATTGCAGATCTTAAGACATCACGCATTGCGTTTTCAGATTCCCGTGCATTTGTACCGCTAAACATTTGGCGCATAATGGCATTAGATTCATCGAGAATAGCTACAAACGGACGGGCTGTGAATTCGACACGAAAGAGGCTTTCAACCTGTACTATGATAATATCCCACTCATTTATAGATAAGTCTCCTTGCATATTTTGGTAGTTGCAAATTTGGAAGCCAGATGCTTTTAACTCATTAAGTTTGGATTTTGATTCATTGCTAAGAGACTTTCGGTAAAAGATCCAGATATAACATGGTAAAAAAGAAATATCATGTACTTTATCTTTCAATGCCATAATAATCTCTCTTAATGTAGTGGTTTTCCATGTCCTCAGAGGAGAACGAATAAGTGTTGTCATTTTCTCAATACCCAAGAAATCAGAATATACTTCCAAAGCATCCTTTAATTTTTCTACATTAATTGCCATTTCTGATAATTCTATAAGAGGGCGTGGATTTGATATAGCATCACCTATTCTTTCGACTATTCCTCTCTTAGGTTTTGTAGAAATTTCAGTCACTTTTCCAAATGCTAATCCCTTATGATCTGGCTTATATTGATTTTGCTGATAGCATTTAAGTACAAAATGGCCGTTACTTCGAAGAAAGCTATATAATTGATCTCTTTCATGTTTGATTCCGCAAATAGGACATGCTTCATATAACTTTGCTTGGAAGTTGACAAATCCCTTTTTAATATGGCCAATTTCAAGCCACTCATATTTTGCTGTAACTAAACCAGCTCTCTTGCTTAAAGCGGTTTCATCTTCGATAGGTTGGAATTCATCCTTTTCTAGCTTTTCAGAAGAAAAGGTCTGTTGCCAGATTTCAGAATAATCAGATTTAGGTTGAACTAAATAATCTTCTAGCTTGTGATATCCTTGTTTAACTGAAGAAACCACGGGTCTTTTAACTCTATCTTCCTTTGCCGATCCAAGAAGCTGAAGACTAAAACGTGATTTATAAAGTCCAAGGTCAATAAATTCAGAATATGGTTTTCCAATCTTATCAGCAACTTTTTTCACAAATCCTCTAAAGTCTCTGTAGTCAACGAACCGTGCATATTTATACATGATATGCCAGCTACATTTATCAGAATTAGACGAACTGGCTAAGGCAAAAGCATCTAATATTGCAAAATGTTTTAAGTCAAAATATAAGATATCGGTGCAGGCAATTAAGATTCTGGATAATAAATCTTCACGAGAACTTTTACTTCCATCTAAGGAAGGGAGTTCAGGATTCATAGGATTGGGGTTCTGCCTCGCATCAATATCCAGAACCAGACAGAGAGGCAGATTCCCATCAATGCACTCGTGAGTATCAGGAATCCCATAAATTTCAGATGGATGATCAACTATCGTAAAACCCTTTTCTGACACTCGAACTATATATTTTGAATAAATCTCTTCAGGATGATAGGCTTCTAGAAGAGAAATATCATTTTTATTATTGGACAAATATTGAAAATACACATGATCATTGTAACCAGGCTCAAAATCAAGGTCGGCTAAACCAGAGAAGAGCCTGGTTGCATCATTTATTGTTTTAGGGCTAGAGCTGCGGTTTTTTTGCGCAAGCATGGTATATGTGCAAGAAAGCAGTATAAAATAACAGAGAAACTTGGAAAGTTTAAAATAAAAATTTTATATAATTTTGAGCGAATATGCTTGCTAGTAAAATACTGGGTTAGTGGTAGTACCCAGCGCCAAGCCAAGAGAAAGTAAACGATGTGGTAGTACCCCAAAGTGATCGATGTGGTAGTACTTCAAAGTGGTCGATGTGGTAGTATCCTAAAGTATCCCAGAGTAGTAACTATACGGGAAAGGGTTCTAGAAAGGCAGAAGCGAAAAATAAAATATAAAATTGGTAGTACCCCAAGTTAGAATAATATATAGGAAAGAGAAATAAGAAATTACAACTTGGGGTACTACCGCCGATAGGCAAAAAGGGGTCAGGAAGGTGGAAAGTCTCAGGAGAATATACAAAAAAAGGTATAAAAGCAATATAGCCTGAAATAATTCAACACTTCGCATGTGCCTCACTCAGCAATCAAAAAGGTCATACAAGGCGGAATTGCAAGAATGGGCATAACACTAACACTTCGCATATGCCTCATCCCCGGCATTCAAGAAATGGCAATTTGAGAGGGAAAATATATGGATTGCAAGTTCGGCACTTCGTGCCTCAACCTGGCAATCGAATGGGAACATAAAAGTATGATTGCAAGTAAGTTCGGCACTAATTCCTGGTAATTACATAGGCTGATCTTGGTACTTCCGATTCTTTAACCATCTGATCCTTCAGACAGAACCTCGAAAGTAGTGGGAATGTGACGGAGAAGTGGTGGGAAGGTTCTGGGAACGCACCTCGCACATGTTTTTTTTGCGCAGTAAATTAACAATAATTTTGGCCAAAACTTTGGACAATAACTCGGCATCCAAGAAGTGATCTTAAACTGGCAAACTAATAGAAACACTCTGATTTCCTACCAGTTCCCTGCCAGTTCCATGATGATTCCATGACACTACTACAGCACTATCATGTCACCAAGCTGGAACCTAAAATCACATGCTCAAAAGATCAACCAGAAATTATGCCATAATGCCAGCCAAAAACTGATCCGCAAATTTACTGCGCCACCTGACTGCAACATGATTTTTTGCAATCAATACTGGCCTAGCATCTTGGCAATAAAAAGGCCATAGAGCAATGAAAACAAGCGGATAGTTAGAAGGAAATAAAAAGAGGACAGAGCAATAAAATTAAGTGGATAGCAATAAAGCAATAATAAGACCACAGAACACTAAAAACAGTAACTAGGTAACATTATACTCATAACTAGAAAACATTATACTCATAACTAGATAACATTATAGCGCAACTAGTTAACGCTCTTATAAGAGCGTTAACTAGTTTAGTTAACTAATTGTACCTATGAATTACCAAGCTATAAATAGGTTCTTAAATGTGAACCTTTACCCTAAGTCAAATACAAAGACAAATCAGCCCATATGATTTATAATTTTTATTAATTATTATTTTATTTATAATCTATATATTTTTAATTATAAATTATAAAAATTGACAGTTTAATTTATATTAAATCGTGATCCATGAATGATCGACATCAGATCATATGATTTGTATATAGTAAATTTGGGGTTAAGATATATAATAACTAGCTATAATAAATTTAAATCTCTCATTGACAACCTTTAACAACCATCAAAATGGTTCAAAATTTACGCGTTACTTTAATAAAACCAGGTTCTATAGTCTCTGAGCTTCACTATGGGCCTTATTCATTTTATTGGTGGATATTTTCAGATGAAAATAAAACTTTATTTCTGATTAGGCTGGGACAACAGACTAAAGTTCACATTAATGAAGTAAACTTTATTTTAACAATACAAACCGGTTCTGATAATAGCAAATTAATGCCAATGTACTACTGTCAAAGTGGTTTGCATGTCGTTACAGAGTCAAGTTCTACAAAGGCTATTTCTACAGCTTACAAGAACCATTTTAATACTTCAACACGCTATCCAGGATATCAAGCAATGGGTTGGAATGACAAAAATATTCTTGAAATTCTAAAAAAAGATGTTGATTATATTCCTGTTACTGTTAATGTAGGAAACTGTAAAATTTTTATTTATAGTATGAGGTCGTCATCACATAAAAAATGGTGTTATGCGGGTTCAGGTTTTCAATCATCCCTTCTTCATAGATATGAAAAAAAACAATCAATTTTTGTATCATGAATTGAAGAAAAGAGATGCATTGTTGAAATTTACCGAGATTCCACCTTAATAAAACAATTTATAGGTAAAACACCAGATGAGGCGTAGGGAAAATCAGGACAGCTAGAAAAATTTGCTGGTATACAACTTTTTGGTCTTGATAATCCGATTACAACAAATCTAATTCAACAGCATCGAATACCTAAATGTACTCTTGATGACTGGAATAATGAATATATTCTAGAAAACTTATTTGATTATTATGTGAAAAGAAGAACTCTAGCAAATGCTAATTGGAAATATTTTTTTACAAATTAAGCTGAATCTGAAAATCCAATAATTGACTTTGAACCTTCTTTACATGCTATATACCCAAAAGGATATGAATTTAGTGAACGTGAATTGGGTGCATGGCAAACTATGCTAAAAGCAGCTGGTGCAACAAATATAACTCCTTAGTCATATGAAGAATCACAGGTCGGTAAATATGATATTTTTTATTATTTTTTTTTATTCAAATATTAAAATGAAACATTCTATATTAGCATCAATTATGGATGAAATCACCAAATGGAGAAGCAGATAAAGTAGCAATTGCTGCTTTATACCAAAGTGGTTTCCTTACCAGTACTCCAAAAATAATGTCAAATGCAACACAAAAATTTTGGATGTGTTTTGAACGTGCACTTGCCAACAATAAAAAAACTTCTGATAGAAAACGACGTATACTTTCTATAATTTCCAACGAATTTACTTATGAAGAATTAAAACAAAATTTGAATATAATATAATTTTGCTTTATTTACGTGAAATTTTAATGTACATATTTTTTTTGAAAATTTTTTTATTTTAAAATTATGTAAATAAAATATTATACGAAAAAAAAAGAAAATTTTATGAAAATTATACAAATACAATAATTTTTACATCTTATTTATAATGAATATATACAGGTTGGTTCACATACTATTGTGGAATCTCGCAAACATGTACGTATCAATGGTTATGGAGCTCCTTCACTTGTAAAATGCTTGAACAAATTGACAGATTTTTAAATGATAAAGAATTTGTTAATATGAGTTCATACAAAACTGATGCCAAATCAGGAAAACTAATCAAATACTTATAAGATACTAAAAAACGTTATGGGAAAGATTTGTGAAAGAATATTCTAATGGTATGCATCGTACATCAATTATGACTTGTCTTGAAGGTGGCCAATATGTATATCAAAAAAATTTAGGTGGTTTATGTTCCATATGTAATGTCTGCGGCTATATAGTATTTGGAGATATTGGAGTAATAATTTCTGCTTACGTTATATTATGGATGAATCTTTAAAGGTACAAATAAAATTTACTAAATTTGCAAGCATAATTATAAAATCTAACGTAATTTTAATTATATTAGAAACATTTACTAACAAAATCACAAGAATTGAGACGATACATATGTTGAGAATATTTAAAAGAACTGGTAATTACAGCATCTGGTATTGCAGTTCATAATTCTTGTATTAGTCACTGTATACTGCATGCTTTTGGAGACTGTAATCTTAATCATCCGGTTACCTATTCAAAATGTGAAAGTCTTTTCAGTTTTTTTGAAAAACTGAAAACAGCAATAAGCGAAGAATATTTTGAAATTCTTGATGAATATCAGCAAAAACTTATAGCATGGATGGCACATCATGCGCGTAAAATATACCTGAATATTCATATGTGAACAAATTTAGAAGAATTGGATGAAGAAGGTGCTGTAATGATTGTAGATTACAAAATGAGAATATTGCCTCAAAGTGCACAGGAGACTAAAACAGAATTTTTTGGAAAACGTGGTTGGAGTTTTCATTCTGTTCTCATATATACCAAAAATGCAGAACAAAATCAACTGGATATTCAAGTATTTGATCATTGGTCCAATGACACGCGTCAAGATGCGTAGTTTACTGCATCTTCACTTCATACTGTAATTGAAACAATGAATCCAAAGCCAAAATGGATAACAATAATGTCTGATAATGGAATGCACTACCATTGCACAGAATTAATGTTGATTATTGGACATTGGAAGGAGTGGTATGATATAACACCTTGCAAATAGATCTTTCTTGAAGCTGGAGAAGCTAAAACTGCGATTGATTCGCATCATGCGCAGGTGCATTCAACTATGTTATCACCTTGAAAGTCAAAGATAATACTGATTGGTCAAATTCATTGGTAATAAGGTTTCGCAAGCAATAAAAAGATACATAAAACTTGGATATGATGTTGATTGTGGAGATAATATCAAATCAGCAGTAAAAGATATAGCAGGTGTCCGAGTTGCTAATTTGAATCCTAATAGAAATAATGGTAACATAAAACTCTAATTATTATGTTGTCAACCTTGAAATAAATCTAATATTTTATCAATTTAGATAAAACAAAATTAAGTACCATTACGGAAATATCCAATCTGCAAGAATGGACATAGCCCATGAATGAAGAAAAACACAGGTCGAAGGGGCACCATTGTCCAAAATTCAAAAAATGCAAATTTCACATTTTTCTGGAAAATGGTGGGAAATTGTGGAAAATGCTGCATTACGCTGAGCAATTTTTTGGAATAGCATTATTACAACATTGTCCGATTTAGCAAATTTTATGAAAATTTGGGAAAATGCTACATTATATCTCAAATGTAACATTTTGTAACATTTCGTAACATTGTTATAACATTGTCATTAAAATCAAATTTGCTTTTTTTTTGTCAAATGTTCCAATTTTCTTACAAATGGTGCATTTTTATGAAAATTCCACATTTTATCTCAAATGTAATAACATTTCATAAAATTGTTATAACATTGTCAATTAAAATTAAATTTTGCTTTTTTTTTGTCAAATGTTCCAATTTTCTTGCAAATGGTGCATTTTTATGAAAATGCCACATTTTATCTTCAATGTGATATCATTGTAACAACATTTCATAAAATTGTTGTAACATTATCAATTAAAATCAAATTTTGTCAAATATTCCGATTTTCTGGCAAATGGTGTATTTTTTTATGAAAATTCTATATTTTCTGTCAAATGTTGCATATTTTCAGCAAATTTTACGTTTTTTTGGCCAAATGTTTCATTTTTGTCAGAATGTTAAAATGTTACATTTTTTTTGAAAATGCTCAATAATATTGCATTACACTGGAAAATGTAGCATTTCACCAAATTACACTAAAAAGCATCACAATTATCACATTTTTTGGAAAATTCCACATTACATTAAATTATACTAAAAAATGTAGCACTATACTAGATTATATAGCATTACACTAAAAAATACCGCAATTACACTAGACAATGTAGCATTACACTAAAAAGTACCACAATTATCATATTTTTTAGAAAATTTCGCGTTATACTGGAAAATGTAACATTATGCTAGAAAATGCGGAATTGCACTAAAAAACGCGGAATTGCACTAAAAAACACAAAAAAATACTACAATTATACTGGATAACGTAGCATTACACTTAATTACATTAGATAATTTTTATTTATTTGTAAAATTACGGACATTATTAAATTTATAATATTTATATTCTAACGCATTATTTAACATTAAATTCACA
The DNA here is from genome assembly GCF_026210795.1 of Rhizophagus irregularis. Lineage (NCBI taxonomy): Eukaryota > Fungi > Glomeromycota > Glomeromycetes > Glomerales > Glomeraceae > Rhizophagus > Rhizophagus irregularis. The sequence continues at coordinate 2,280,591 of NC_089434.1, forward strand.
TTGTTAATATTAACAATGTATCAACACGATGTGTTGTTTAATTTATACGAAACCTTACTACTGAAGACTTCCTCTTTTTTGTCACTATAAACAGGCGGAGGGAGCAGCAATGGCTCTCCCCTATAGGTACTTTATGGCCTCTACCTGTTTACAGAAGAGGGGCTTTTCGTAAAGTTATTAGATAGATAGATATATATGTATATATATAAGTATATATATACATCTATCAAAAAAATTATAATAAAAAAAAAAAATTTTTTCAGGAAAATGCCCCTATTTATACAAAAATATATATCACGTGTATCACATGATATTACTAATAATTACCGCAGCAGGCGCAGCTTCAGCTGTACCTGCTGCGGTATAGCGAAAAAAAATTAAGCTTTTTTAGCAAAAGCTTAATTTTTTTTTCTCACGTCCCCTTTCTTTCGACATTTCTTTCTCACCTTTCCTTTCCCCTTTCCCTTTCGTTCTCCCCTCCCTTTTCGTTTCATTTTCCCCTTTCCCCTTTTGTTCTTCCTCCCTTTTCGTCCTTTTCCCTTTCATTTTTCACTTTCCCTTTCCACTTTCTCTTTTCGTTCTTTTTTTTCCCTTCCCTTCCCCTTTTATCGTAAATTAGAAATATCAGAAATTTCCTTTCAGAAAAACAAAAGGGTAAGTTTCGAATCATTTCGAAACTTTAATATTTTTTTTTTATTTTTTAGGAAACGTTTCTAACGTTTCCTATATCTTCTTTTTTTTATAAGTCTTTTCGCCGTATTCAACTTGGAAAAACGAAATGGTAAGTTTCGAGGCGTTCGTCTCGAAACTTTTTTAAAAAAATAGTTTAATTTTCTATTTTTAGGAAACATTACTAACGTTTCCAATAATTCTTTTTTTTTTATAGGTTTTTTTGGCGTACTCGACTTAGGAAAATGAAAGGGTAAGTTTCGAGGCGTTTGCCTCGAAACTTTTTTTTCTAAATTGTTTTTAGGAAACATACTGATGTTTCCTTTCTTTTTTTTAATAGAATTTTCAGTGTTTTGGCTTTAGAAAACGAGAAACTGAAGGGTAAGTTTCGAAGCGTTTCGCTTCGAAACTTTTTAATTTTTTTTTTAATTTTTTGTAAGGAAACGTTTCTAAGTTTCCTTTTTCTTTTTGTAGGAATGCCAGACATTTGGATGATGGAATCGAAATGAACCGGTAAGTTTCGCAACGTTGCATTGCGAAACTTAATTTTATTAAATTTTTTTTTAAGAAACGTTAGCTAACGTTTCTTCTTTTTTTTGTAGATACACTCTGGGTTCCTTCCGATATTGGATTTCGGTTAGGTTTCGAAGTTTCGTTTCGAAACTTCGATTCTTTTTTTTATTTTTAAAAGGAACATTACTAAATACTAACGTCCTTTATTCTTTTTTGTAGGTTCCGGTGCTCCAGGATTCTGAAATGGAAAATGTAAGTTTCGTTTAACGAAACTTAATATATTTTTGTTTTTTTTAATTAAGAAACGTTCTAACGTTTCTTTTAACTTTTTTTTTGTAGGTTCCAGTACTCCAAGATTCTGAAACAAAAAATGTAAGTTTCGTTTAACGAAACTTAATATATTTTTGTTTTTTTTTTAATTAAGAAACGTTCTAACGTTTCTTTTAACTTTTTTTTTTGTAGGTTCTGGTACTCCAAGATTCCGAAACAGAAAATGTAAGTTTCGTTTTAACGAAACTTATTATATTTTATTTTTTTTTAATTAAGAAACGTTCTCTAACGTTTCTTATACTTTTTTTGTAGGTTCCGGTGCTCCAGGATTCCGAAATGGAAAATGTAAGTTTCGTTTTAATGAAACTTATTATATTTTATTTTTTTTTTAATTAAGAAACGTTCTTTAACGTTTCTTTTACTTTTTTTTGTAGGTTCCGGTGCTCCAGGAGCGTAAATTCATTAGACTATACCTGGAATAAACCAACACTAGATTATTAGGTCTTTTTAAAAATGTTAAAAGACCTGTGAGAACGCCAAGTTTCAGCATGAATATTCATTAATGACTCTCCTCGATTCCGAAACGGAATAATGTAAGTTTCATTTTAGCGAAACTTATTATATTTTTATTTTTTTTTAAATAAAGAAACGCTCTAACTTTTTTTTTACTTTTTTTTTGTAGGTTCAAGTGCTCCAGGATTCCGAAACGGAAAAATGTAAGTTTCGTTTAACGAAACTTATCTTTTTTGTTTTTTTAATTAAGAAACGTCCTAACGTTTCTTTTACTTTTCTTTTCTTGTAGGTCTCCAAGTCAGGTGTCATTGGAAAGTGAAAATGGTAAGTTTCGCAATGAAACTTACCGTGTTTTATTTTATTTTTTATTATTAGAAACATTTTTTAACATTTCTCTTTTGTTTTTTTTGTAGATTCGAGCGGGATACTTGACTTTGGTAAGTTTTGCAACATAAACGTTGCGAAACTTAATTTTTTTTTAATTTTTTTTTAAGAAACGTTCTAACGTTTCTCTCTTTTTTTGTAAATCGATTTTGGGAGTCTGATTGATCTGGAGTTCCCTCCCTCCAGTTTCAGTCTTGGGTTTGGATAATGTTTAGGTTTTAAAGTATAACTTCGAAACTTCAGTTTGAATGGTGAGTTTCGTGACAAATATCACGAAACAAGTTTTTTTTGATTTTTTTTATTAGGAACCGTTTACTAATGTTCTTTTTCTTTTTTGTAAGTTCGGGATATCTGGGAAGCTAACTTAGGAAACATGAATCGCGTAAAACCATTGTTGAATAGAAGCCATTACTTTCCGTTCAGGTATTGGATATAGCTTGGTAAGTTTCGTACATTTCGTTACGAAACTCCTGTTTTTTCTTTAAGAAACGTTCTAACTGAACGGTTTTCTTTTTTTGTAGATTATTGTAATGAAATAACAAAAGTAAACAGTTCTTTGGCTCCTTGCTTAGTGAGTTTCGAAGATTAACCTTTGAAACTTTTTGTTTTTTTTATGTTTGTTTTTCTTTAACATTATTGTACTTAATTACATATTATAATTGAAGAATTAGATAAATTGTTAATAAAATTAAAATCATAATAAATTGTTATAAAATTTGCATAAAATTACGCCAAATTGTTGCTTAATTATCACTCAATCGTTAGAAATTGTCTTAAAAATATTGCATTTGCACTCAATTGTCCAAAAATTTTCAAACCATTGTCACTCAATTGTTTAAAATTGTTAAAATTTTTCTAGCATTTGAAAGTTGAATTTTGGTAAAATGGTTCATTTTTCCAAAATTTGACAAAAAAAATGCACAATTTACCAGAATTTTCCTGGTAAATTGTGCAACAATGGAAAATTTTTATTTCAAATTTGCAATTTACGTATCATTACAAAAAATTCATCACAATTTACATAACATTGGCCTAATATTGCTAAAAATTCACCACAATTTGAACTTCGTTTACATAACATTAACTAAATTCACCACAATTTGCATTACGTTTGCATAAAATTACTAAAAATTTGACTAAATTCACCACAATTTGCATTTCGTTTACATAACATTACTAAAAATTTAACTAAATTCACCACAATTTGCATTACGTTTGCATAAAATTACTAAAAATTTAACTAAATTCACACAATTTTCATTATGTTTGCATAAAATTACTAAAAATTTGACTAAATTCACCACAATTTTCATTACATTTACATAAAATTACTAAAAATTTATTAAATTCGCATGAATTTTCATTACATTTACATAAAATTACTAAAAATTTGACTAAATTCACTACAATTTGCATTACGTTTACATAAAATTACTAAAAATTTGCCTAAAATTTACACAATTTACATTACATTTACATAACATTACTAAAAATTTACCTAAAATTTCCCACAATTTAATGATAATTTACTGAAAAATTTCTCAACATTTGAATTAGGAATTCTGTAAGAATTCCGCCATTTACATTGCAAAATTTGCCAAATTGTGTATCCCTCCATTATCCCAAAATTGTAACACAATTTACCCCAATTTACCGGGATAATTCTCAATTTGCCAGAAAAATTCCAGGCAAATTTTGCGACAATGACATCTGTTCGACCTGTGAAAGTTAGTTATATTTATGCATAATGTAACTGAGGGAATAGGAGAGTGGAAGGAATGGTCACTGAAAATATAGAAAAGATTGTTAAAAAGCGAAAAATTGAAAAACTAAATCCTACTTTTACACCACATACACAATTTACCAAACAATGGACCATGCCAATTTTGAATAAAGAAAGTGAGTTTACCTGTTTGCCATATTTATTTCTAAATATAGATAACATATTTGCTTGTTAGACGAACAGGATCCAATACAGGGTGAATCGGTAGGTGATATTAATTCTAGAATTTTTATTATATGAATTTCTTGATTATAAATCAATCCAATTATTTACAAAACCAAATACTCGTTGATCTGACTAATCTGGAAAATAATGTAAATAATGGATCTCCAGAAACTAAGAGGTAAAATATTATATAATTGCATTTTAATTGTTGATTATATTATATTATTTATTTTTTTATTTTTTTTTTGAAGTTAACAAGTATTTATCAGTGGATGGGCTCTAAAAGAAAATGAAAAGACTCGTCAACGTGGACCAATAAAAAGAATATCTCAATAAGTAAAGCATCTTTTAGAATCAATGTTCCATACTGGAACAGCAAATCCTCATCAAAAATTAAATGTACAACAGATGCATGAAGAACTGCTGAGACGTACAGAACTTGGCGAAATTGAAGAAAGTGACATACCTAAAGTATCTACAATAACAAACTGGATTTCAACTTTTTCACGTAAATGGAAAGAGGCCATGGCTTTGCGTTCTTTAGAAGAAAAAACGAACTCTAAAAATTCATAAAAATACTTGTAGAAAGTACTTGTAAAGAAAGAAATATAAATAACATTTAATAAAAGTTAAAATTTTGTACTTTGAGTGTTTTGTTAAAGGTGAAATTAATATATTATATATATACATATTTTTCCAAAATCTACAGAACATATAAGGAAAAATAGTTTTTTTTTGTTGAACTGTATTTTCACATTGTTTATGCAGCTTGCCATGTGATTTGGAGGATCTGTAAAACGTTTTTCATGATTTTTGTCTTATTGCTATCATTAGCAATTATAAAAATTTTAATTATGATCGGCAAATTTTTACCCCAAAATGTAATAGTAATTTTGTGCTGATCTTTCACGGACCATGACTTAATTATTTATTTTTTTATTGATAATAAAAAAAAAATTGTTAATTTTGGTAAATTGACAATTAAATTTACCGATCTACAAATAATTTTAATAAACTGAAATTATATTTTATTAAGCAAATTTAAACTTATATTATTTAGGATTTTACTATAACTCATATTTTAAGTTTTAGCAAATTAGTATAAATTTAAAATGTGATAATTTGATTTTTAGCAAATTAAATCTATTTTAGCAGGAGCAAAAAGTGCTAAACTCAAGCAGATCAGTTATGAGTTATATATGTGATGTCTGAGGTTCTGTATATATAGTGCAATATAAAAGTAATATATTTAAGCAGTATCAAATGTATTATAAATAGTAGCGTTACTATAATTTCTTTTGATCTATATAGTAGTATAACAAACTTAATTTGCAAAATCTTATAAAATACTACTTATCAAGATTAATATGAACAACAAAAATAAGATTTGTTTTGTGATTAATAAAATGTTTAATTTTAGTTTTAACTATTTTAAAACTGGTAAAATTAAGTAAAACTTCAAAACTTGATAAAACTCTTTTTTTTTTAATAAAGTTAAAAAATTAGAAAAGTCTTTGCTTTAATAGTAAGTATTTTATATATATATATATTATGAATATCATATTATATTTTTATTTTCAAAATAGACTTAAAAAACAAATAAAAGAGCTAAAAAAATTAATGCTTACCAATTTTACTTACAATTTGGAATTGGATCTAAGCTTCAAAAATCTTTCAATAATATTGGAAGCTTTCAACTATAAAGATTTGAAATAAAAGATTAATATTTTATTGTTAAAAGTATATTGAAGGAAATCATGCTATATAATATATTATGTATATTAAAAGAAGAAATTTTTCTTGGCAAAAGTAATTGGCATGATAAATTGTTACATGCAGTCTTGGAAATCTGGTGACTTCACATACTGGAAATTATAGTATTTTTTTAGAAGTACAGTCTTTAAAAAATAATGGTAGTAGTAAAAATGATACTTATTATTTTGAAAATAAATCAGCATTTTGCTATCTAAATTAATATTTGTAAAAATTTATCCTAATAAAGCAGGTGTTAAAGAGATAAAATATAAATTATTAAATCCTATGCTTTTGAAAAATAGTTAGCTTTAACGTACAGGTTTAATTTTATTTTCGGTTTATCACGTGCGATCTCGTTACACAGATCACCAGCAGGATATCATAACGAGAAAATAGAAAAATTCAGTATCAGGTTATTTTGAATCATACTTTGACGCTACAAGTTAAATAATAAAATACATGTAATTTCATCCCTCTTTCAGAATATATATAAAAAAAATTTTTAATATTTAATTCTAATTTTTTTATAAAACTTACCGCCATTATTTTCGCCGAGGTCTGTACAAAAAAAATCTCGAGGGAAATTCTCAAAAAACTTCTGGATAAGCCTAAACCTGAAACATTCTTTTACTACAATATCATTAATTTAAAATTGTTTTACATTTTTTGTACAATATAAGATATATTCTCGCTAGTTAATGGTTATTTTATATCCGTAAACGGTGGATCTCACGGTTTCGCATCCATGATCCTCTTTAAACATTGGACTCATGATTTCTTTAAAAATTTTCTCAACTTTCCACTGTAAATTTTTTGCTTCTTCGAAAAATTCCATGTCCTTATGTGCTAGATCTGGTAGGTTATGAGTAAAAAAAACCAATATTTGTCCATTAATAGGATCAAGACATTCTTTACATGTTTTTAAAAGTGCTTTGTGTTGAGAATGATTAAATATTAGATCAGATAATATTATAAGATCATATAAATTGGATGTTTTTTCCGATTTTGAAATCGCGTTTAGTAAAGGATATGTATCTTTGCCCCATATATACCCCTGGAAATTAATAATGTATAAAATTAATTATAAGTACTTTAAATCAAATTAACAAACATAATCATAATTACCAAAACTCTTATATTATCCGTACAAATATCTGTGCTCAAATTCGTATTTACGTTATGTCGAATATTATCTATTAAATCATCGTCCGGGTAATCCGTAATAACAACCTTTGAAGAACAAAAAAACTAAATTAATAAATAATATCCAATAATTTCACTTAATTTACTTCTCTTTAGTATACCTTTTCTGCTCCATTTACGGCTGCTATTAATGAAGGTAATGCTCCACCTGCACCGAGTTCCAAAACTTTCTTTCCTTTTACTAATTCTTTATGTTCGTCTAAATACCATGCAAAACATTTGCCTGCGTTCCATAATAAATGTGCCCATAATGGATGTGATCCAACTAATCTTATATTTAAAGTCTTAAAATTATCTATTCAAAAAATGCATGAATATGTAAGTTCTTTTTACTTTTATCTCTATTTTAACTAGCTTGATAATTTAATTTGTACCAGACTGCAATAAATGTTCGTCTTTGCGGGAAAACGTTTGAAAAGTTGGTTTTGGTTGAGGTGGTAGATATCCTTCAGGTTCCTTATTAATATCAAATAAATGTTATTCTAAAATATTTTGTTATTTGACCAACGAATAAAAAGAACCAAACCTCAAAAATTGAAAGGTCTTGTTCGTCTAATTGTAACTGCTCTTCGGAATTATCGAAAGTCATTGTCGATATAAAAAAAAATTTGTAAGTAAATTTTTCTTCAAATATTATGTACTAAAAAAAATTGTTAGTGTGTTACAAAAAAAACCGGAAAATTATTCACGTGATAAAAATGCATGTTATACGCAGAGACCCGGAAAAATTCCGATATCAAATCACAAATATTTATCACGATAACAGTAAAAATTCCGATTTATTCCGATATAAATTTTACTAATCATTATAGTTATTTATTGCTATTTTGATTATTAAAGTACATAATAGTAAGGAATTTAAGTGATTCTAGATTTAAATTTTGTCTATCATCATCTAAAATTTTATTATATGCGGAAAAACTTCTTTCTACTGCGCAGGAAGAGATTGGTAACCAAATATAATTTCGCGCAATTTTTTCTAAAAGAGGAAGCTGTAATGAAACTTTATCCCAAAAAGTTGATACTATGATCACAAAAACGGCACATAAATTTTCCATTATCTGCAAAAAAATAACTTCAAAAATTTGATGAATATTTTTCTCTCTTCAGAAAATTCTTGCGCACGTGAAAAAGCAGTAACTGTGGCATTTTAACATTAAAAAAAATTTTTCGGAGACATTAAATTTATTCCGATGATCTGCATTTATGATTGGCTAATTGTCACGTGTCGGAATAAAATTATCAAAATTCACTAAAATTCTGTTTTATTCCATTATGTAGCAAAAATTCCGTTGGAATATTTCCGGGTCTCTGGTTATACGGTGTTCCAAATTATATGTAGATCAATCATATGTGATGTTACATATAAAATTAATTAGTGCGGATTTTTCACTCTGTAATGTTGCCGATCATCAATCTATAGATTAATTAGTAATAAAATAGCATATTATTATTGAATTCATCATCATAATAAAAAGTACAACCACAATAATTTTTATATCAAATTGTTCATAAAAATATGCTCTTTCAAGTGACACCTTTTTTTTTTGAAATTTATATTATTTTGTGGAAAAAAAATGCTATGTAATTAAAAAAATATATGATTTTTTTGATCTTTTATTATATAAGCCTTTTGATTTTTTACTTTTAGGCTTAAAAAATAAAGGTGCCTTGATTTAAGGTATTTTTCACGCCTTAAACCTAATTCACTATGACAATGAGCTATTTTAAAGTTTATAAAATAATACATAATAATAATGACAGTAAAATAAGGGATTAATAATTTAAAGAATTAGGATGCATAGTTTAATGTATTATTAATAAAAAGCATGCATAATTTAATAATATAAGTTTATTTTTTTTTTTAAGTTAATTTTAATTCACTATGATAATGAGCTCTTTTAAAATTGAAAATAACAAAAATATCAATAATGGTGGTAAAGTAAGGGATTAACAATTTAAAGTATTAGGAATGCATAGTTTAATGTATTATTAATAAAAAGCATGCATAATTTAATAATATAAGTTTATTTTTTTTTAAAGTTAATTTTAATTCACTATAACAATGAGCTCTTTTAAAATTAAAAATAACAAAGACATCAATAATGGTGATAAAGTAAGGGATTAACAATTTAAAGTATTAGGATGTATAGTTTAATGTATTATTAATAAAAAATATGCATATAAATTTATTTTGTTTATGAATTTATAACATAAGTCTATAACAATAAATTCCAATTTAAAAATAACAAAAAATCAATAATGTGATAAAGTAAGGGATTAATAATTTAAAGTATTAAACGTATAGTTTAATGTATTAATAATAAAAAATATACATATAAGTTTATTTGTTTATGAATTTAAACTATAAGTTTATAACAATAAATTCCAATTAAAAATAACAAAAAATTCAATAATGGTGATAAAGTAAGTGATTAATAATTTAAAGTATTAGAATACTTAGTTTAATATATCATTAATAAAAGCTTTATTTTGTTTATGAACTTAAACTATAACAATGAACTTTTAAAATTTAAAATAACAAATAAATCAATAATGATAGTAAAGTAAGGGATTAAAAATTTATCAATAAAGTAGTGCATTATAATTTAATAATCTAAGCTTTATTATTTTATTTTAAATTCAAAAGTATTAAATTTCCTATAAAAAAGAGAGTTTTTAAGGCATTTTTCTTTTATCATTTTTATAGCAATTAAAATGAGCAAAAAAAATGCTAGAGCTCGTCAATTATCAAATACATATAAAATTCAGGCTGAAAAACATAACAGCTCACAACAGCTAATTATTGTTACCTATTTAGAGTCAACAAATGATAATAATTATCAAAGTAAATTTTCAATTGAAAAGTTGTGAGAAAAACTTGTTGAAAATATTAGAAATCTTCCTGCCAATGAAGTTAAAGATGCATATTATCTTTTTCAAAATATGAAATACTAAAAAGGAAAAAATTAAGGAAAAATTTTTTCAATTTATATACAAAATAAAGCATAGAATTACTTAAATCTGAATTATATAAGTATACAGAAACAAAAGAATACCTTCAAAAAAAAAAAGCTCAAGATAAATCTCTTAAACAAATTTGCAGCTTAAATTCTAAGGTAACAAAATTACATAAAAAGCATATATCAAAAGTCAATTCTTATGGAAGAAAGTTGTCAATTGTTAATAATGCAAAACTTAAATCAGTAATAACAAAAATAATTAAGGAAAATAAAAAAGAATTTTCACCAGAATTTAAACTATTAACTATATACAAATAATTCAGGCTGGAATAACATCAATAAGAAGTACTGTAAAACATTGGTCAAAATCAAAACTTTCGACTGTTAAGAGCTTTCAGCATAATTTTTGCCGATTGGTCATATGATTCATCACATTTTTTGACTAATGGCAAAAATCGGTAAAATCTAACTTATACTAATTGTTATATGAAAAATTGTTCCTTTAAGATCATTCAGTAAAATTATATTGATTGGTCATATAAATCAACACAATTTTGCCAAATTTGCCAAATGGTAAAAATCAATAACTAATTGGCAATAATTTGGCAAATCAGTTGATAAATAACTGAAATCATCAGATGATTCAAATCAACATTTTACAGGTCTTTTTTAAACAAACTTTTTTAAACTTTTATCCTTTTTCCTTCCCTTTCTTACACCTTAGTTCTTCATGTAAATATACACATTGAATTCGGTAACTTTTTATTAAATCAAAAAAGTTTTGAAACTCTTTTTAAAAAAACGTTTTTTAATGTTAAAAACATCTTTTTTTATACTTTTAGTGAATAAAATCAGTTCCAAAAGATTTTCAAAACTTTCTTATAAAAAAAACATTTTTTTTAATATTTTTTTTGCAGGAAATCGATTCCGACGTCGATACCATTTTTCTAAGTGAAGTTTCAAAAGATTTTTGAAACTTTCTTTAAAAAATACATTTTTTTAACAATAAAAAACATTTTTTTTTTATTTATTTCCAGGTAAAGTTTTGAAAGATTTTGAAACTTTCTTCAAAAAAAAATGTTTTTATACTAAAAAACGCTTTTTTTTATTTATTTTGATAGGAATTAGTTCTGACGTGAATACCGTTTCCCAGGTAAAGTTTCAAAGGGTTTTCGAAACTTTCTTAAAAAAAAAAACGTTTTTATACTAAAAAACATCTTTTTTAAATATTTTTTATTTAGGAAATTAATTCTGACATAGATTAGAGGTGCGCTCTGAATGAATCTACTCAATCCGTCATCCAGATGATCACGTGACGGATCAATCTGAATTAAAAAAATTGGATCATCAGATTATCTGCAGATTGACCGGATTGATTATAATTCTGGCCAGAATTAAGTAATCAGCATGGAATTATCCTTTTTAGGGCATGAGTAAGTAAGTGAGTAACATTACACAAATCCAAAAAAGCAATTTTGTTTCCCAGCAAAAATGAAATTTTGAGTTTCACAATAATCCTAAAAAGGAAATTTTTCACTGATCATTTAATTTCAGCCGGAATTTATGATTAGATATTTAATTATTGTCACGTGACGCACAAATATGTCAATCGTTTCCATTTATGGTGATACCCATTCCACAAAAACCAGTTTTTCTAAATTTAGTTTTCGGTCGTATAACACAAAATTTTCTAAAAAGGAAAATTTTTTGTCGATCCCGTATAGGATTGATCGGATATCCGGTCATCCATCTGGTCTATTTGATGGATTCATCTGATCAATCTGAATATGCCTATTTGATGAATTGATTTTAGGATGATCAGATTGACCAGATTCAGAGCCTACCACTAGCATGGATACCGTTTCCCTAGATAAAGTTTCAAAAAATTTTTGAAACTTTCTTCAAAAAAAATGTTTTTATTCTAAAAAACACTTTTTTTTATTTATTTTGATAGGGAATTAGTTCCGATATAGATACTGTTTTCATATGGGCTGATTTGTTTACTCTGCATTAAAAAGAGTTATTGATTGATTTTCACAATTTTTGTTATTCAAAATTGTTTTGTAATACCAAAAAATCATCTGATTGATGATCACTTGACTACATAATAAGTTGAACAAAAATTTACATTTGCGAAACTTAAATTATTAAATGTAAAAGAGCTGTGAAAAAACCCATTTCACTAATAAAAAACCCATTTCTCATATGTATGGAATTTTTAACATATATTATTAAAAAGTAAGTATATTTTAATAAAATATAAAGTAAAATAAAAATGTATATAGCCTTAGTAGCTATAAATGTTTATAAAAGTATAATAAAAATATCATATAAAAGATGGTATCATAATAGATATTTTAATAATTATTTTATGTCAGAGTTTGTATTACCATCTTTAAACGCAAATATATCAAGATTCACTGATCTGTTTTCTATAATTTTAGGCTTGTTGGAAAGCCCTTGTTTTGGACTTTATAGGCGAAAAAAGAGCTCGCCGATTGAATCATTAGATCCAGAGATATTTACATTTAAAGTTAAGGTATGAACTTTTTAACATGCTTAAATGCAAATATCTTGGGATCCACTAATCCATTTTTTATAAATTTAGGCTCTTTGGAAAGCCTTTGATCTGGTCTATATGAACGAAAAAAGAGCTTGCCAATTGGATCACTGGATCTGGAGATATTTACGTTTTAAGTTAAGATACAAATTTTTAACATATATAGTAAGTGCTAAGAATTATATTAATTTAAAAGAAATATTTACCAAATTATAGTATAATAACATTAAATAAAAATTTTTTAATACTCATTTCCAATTTACTGTATATTATATAGTATTTTGTATAATAAAAATGTAATAAAATTAATATTTTAATTAAAGGTAGACAAATCAGCCCATATGTCCAGGTAAAATTTTGAAGGGTTTTAAAACTTTCTTCAAAAAAAAAACGTTTTTATACTAAAAAACGTCTTTTTAAATATTTTTTGTTTAGGAAATTGGTTCTGTTTTGGATACCGTTTTCCTAAAAAAATTTTGAAACTTTCTTAAAAAAAACATTTCTTAACTAAAATGTTTCTTTTTTATTTTTTGCAAAGAAAATCAGTTCTGGCGTAGAAACTGATTTTCTAGGTAAGTTTTGAAACTCTTTTGAAACTTTTTTTTAAAAAAATGTTTTTAACATAAAAAATGTTTTTTTTTTGTTTTTTTTGCAGAAAATCAGCTCTGGCATGGATACTAATATTTCAGATAAGTTTCGAAACTAAAGTTTGAAACTTTATAAAAAAAACGTTTTTTAATATTAAAAATGTTTTTTTTTTCATTTATGTATAAGAAATCAGCTCCAACATAGACGCTGATATTTTTTGAAACATCTTTAATAAAACGTTTTAACTAAAACATTTTTTTTTTTATTTTTGTATAGAAAATTAGCTTCAACGTAGACGCTGATATTCCAGGTAAGTTTTAAAACTAAAGGTTTGAAACATCTTTAATAAAATATTTTAACTAAAACATTTTTTTATTTTTGTATAGGAAATCAGCTCTAACGTAGACGCTGATATTTCAGATAAGTTTTAAAACTAGAAGTTTCAAAACTTCTTTAAAAAAAAACGTTTATTTTAACGTTTTTTTATATTTAATTATAGAGATATCAGTTCTGGTGTGGATACCGAATCTTAAAGATAAGTTTCAAAAAAAGAATTTTAAAACTTTCTTTAATAAAACGTTTTTATACTAAAAACGTTTTTTTATTATTATTTTTTATATAGGGATATCGGTTTCAGCGTGAATACCAAATCTCAAAGATAAGGTTTAAAAATTTTGAAACTTTAATATAAAAAACGTTAATTTTTAACATTTTTTTTAGGGATATCAGTTCTAGCATGGATACCATTTCCTTAGATAAAGTTTTGATAGATTTTCAAAACTTACTTAAAAAAATCATTTTTTAGTTAAAAAATGATTTTTTTTATATTTTTTTATAGGAAATCAGTTCCAGCATAAATACTATTTCCCTAGGTGAAGTTTCAAAAAATTTTCGAACCTATTTTAAAAAAACGTTTTCTAACTAAAAAACATTTTTTTTAATATTTTTTTCACAGAAAATCAGTTCTGATGTAGATACCGTTTTCCCAGGTAAAAAAGTTTCAAAAGAATTTCGAAACTTTATTAAAAAAATGTTTTTTAATATAAAAAATATTATTTTTTTTATTTTTTTTTAGGAATTCAGTTTCGGTATGGATATCGATACTCCAGGTAAAGTTTCAAAGATTTTGAAACTTTATTAAAAAAACATTTTTTTAATATAAAAAACGTTATTTTTTATTTTTTTTTTGTAGAAATTCAGTTCCGGTATGGATGTCGATATTCCAGGTAAAGTTTTAAAAATTTTTGAAACTTTCTTTTAAAAAAAAAAGTTTTATACTAAAAAACTTTTTTTTATTATATTTATTTGTAAGAAATTAGTTCCAGCGTGAATACCTTTTCCAGGTAAAGTTTTGAAAAATTTTCAAAACTTTCTTTACAAAAACAAGTTTTTATACCAAAAAGCTTTTTTTTTATTATATTTTTTTATAGGAAATCAGTTCCAACATGAATACTGATATTCCAGGTAAAGTTTCAAAAAAAATTTTTGAAACTTATTTTTTTATTAAAGAATCAGTATACTAATCGTTTCTTTATTTTTTATTTAGGGTTTCTTTGGATTTTTGTTGAATAGGTGGTAAGTTTATTTTTGAAATTAAATTTTTTTAAAAGATAGTTTACTAATCATTTTTTATTTTTTTTGTTTTGTAGATTTTTCAGATCTTTGTAAATTAGACTTTTATTGGGTTAGTAAAGATGGTGGTAAATAGTAGATAATATGGCGGGTGTGTGTAGTGAATGGTAGTGAATGGTGGATGACAAATAGTAGATAGATTTAATATGTAATTTTAATATGTAAAGCAAATTAATAAAATTTAATTAATAAATTGTTATTACAAATTAAAATTAGCTAATATACTAAATATACAAAATCGGTAATAATTAGATTGATTATTAACAATCGTCAATTTGGTTTTTACCAATTTATTACTAATTTTACTGATCGATTTGTTGACAAGTAGCAGGCATTATGGTGCAAACAGTGTTTATTTTTCACTGTGCGGCATGTGCGCAGCGCACATAATCAGAATTTTACGCACACCTTTTTTAGAAAGGATGTGCAGCATGCACACAAAAAATTTTGAAATATCTTTATGTGATTGGACGCATATATGTTACAGTACCTATTATAGTAGTATAGCCATACCACTTTGCCGCACAGTAAGATTCAATAAATTGTGTAACATCTGCACAGTAACTTTTATCAAAAAATTAACACTGGGTGCAAATCGCCTATAAAATTAGTTGCTGATTTTTTTTGGTACTGATCGGCTAAGGTCAGACTAAATTTCGTCCAACATTCGGCAATTTAAAATTTTGCCGAAATGGACTATTCTGACTAGTGAAAGAAGCTAAGTTATTCTATGAATTTATTACAAGAAAACCTGATGATACATTTTTATCAGTACAATCAGTAAATCGTTGGCATAAAGAAATTTTTTCTTTTCATATAAATTTAACTTTTTTATCAGCTTCTATATCTTTACTTTTAGTATCTATATATGAAACCGAAATTGGTTAATTTTGGCCTTCGAAATAGTCAAAATGGTCAAAATGGTCAAAATGATTTCGATTTGAGCCTCTCTAAAAGTCGAAATGGTCAAAATTACGTTATAATCATATGATTTTATAGTAAACAATAATCATCATGATATTAGTCAAAGTAATTTATTAATATTTATTATTAGCATTTATTAAATATGGTAAAATGCATTTAAGTATTTACTTAAAATACTAATAAAATGCTTAAAAAATTAAATGGTTAATAAATATTAAAATTTAGTACTTATTTAATATATTAAGCATTTATTGCTTAATAAATATAAAATTTTAATACTTATTAAATATTGCTATTCAATAAACATATGGTTTCAGTTGGTCCAACATCGTGATGATATTAAAATTCAAAGTTAATGATCTTTGCATTCAGTGATTCGATTTTTATGATCTTGTGCAGTTGGATTCAGCTCATCGAGAGGATTCCAATGATATGTATTAACTGCAGATAATTGCATATGAAAAATTTAAAAAATAAGTTTGACGGTCTGGGCAGATATTATCATGTGTATGATCTTTACAGAAATTTAACATTTTTAATCAATATAGAATTGATATTGTTAAGTTTATCTTAATGGTATTGTTTTAATATCATTTTAACTAATATCATTTCAATATCGATTTAACATTGATACAATATTGAAATAAAGTATTATTATTTCGATATCATTTCAATATTAAATTAATATTAAAATGATATTGAAATGATAATTAAAATGACATTAAAATGATATCTTTAAATTAAACTTAAAAATGTTATTTCAATATCATTTCTATTATCATTTAATATCATTTTAATACTATTTTGATATCATTTTAATATTAAAGTGATAATATTTTATTTTGATATCGTATCGATATTAAATCGATATTGAAATGATATCAAAATAATATTAAAATAATATTGCTTGAAAACTTAAAGTTTCTGTAAAGATGACTGTATATGAAAATTTCATATATAGTCAGAAAATGAATTAAGTGGTTTATTATTTTCGCAAATAGCTGTAATCTGTATCAATCAACATATAACTAATTTGATACCTGATTGACAACAATTTGACCAGCTGATTAATGACTTATGGTCAACAATATTCAATCGGCAACCAATCAGTTAACGTTCAATATAGATGACAGATAGCTGATTATTTACTGATTGTTAAACTGGCACCAATCAGTCACCAATTAGCACTAATCGGTCATATGACTGATGTGTAGTCAATTGAAATAAATGCCTGATTGATGACCAGTTGAGTATCTAAATGAATGAATCAGTAACAGATCAGCTACCAATCAGGTACCAATCGGTTATATAACCGATTGATGACTGGTATATTATATTTCAATCTGTATTAGTAGGTTCTACAAATTGCAAATTTTAAATTCAAATTAGATTTGAGAATATGTAGGATCATGTGAATACAGTCAACTCTCTTTATAGTCACACATTTGGGACAGTCCATATTTGGTGATTATAAAGAGATGTGACTATATAAAAAATTTCTTATATTTGTATATCATAATTTCGGCCAAAAATTAACATAATTTTAGCCAGAATTATACTTAAAACTTTATTGTATCGTAACTTCGCCAATATTAATCGTAGAGAGATGATCTTACCGCCATTCGATTCGTCTTGATGAGGCGGTTCTAATGGTATAAAATACGTCGAAATCCAATCACTAGATTAATTTCCAAAATTAAAAAAATATTAATGGTTTTTGTGTAATAACTCTGCCAATATTGATCCTAGAAAGACGATCTTACTACCATTCGATTCGTCTTGATGAGACGAATCTAATGGTATAAGATACATCGAAATCCAATCACTAGATCAATTTCCGAAATTAAAAAATATTAAATGGTTTTTAAGTAATAACTCCGTCAATATTGATCACAGAGAGATGAGCTTACCACCATTCGATTCGTCTCGATGAGACGATTCCAACGAGCTATAAATCGTCTTTTTACAATCACTAGGTACTGAGAAATCTAGCAAAATGTTAAATGGCGCAGTAAACGTAAATCAAGAAATATTATAATGCTGATGTTTAACATTTTGTTGAATAACTCGTCAGCCAGTGATTGGAAAGGGATAAAACTAGGGTTGGTCACCCTATCTTGGTGGTTAGTCACTGAGACCCTCATTAAGCCTGAGTATGGTGAGGTCGCAGGTTCGATTCCCATGACCACGGAAATAAAAAGAATTTTACTGCAGACGCTACAACCAATAGCGTGAAGGTACAGGGATTAGTGTAGTTGGACTGCATCATGGTGAATTAGTGTGTACGGTTAGGCCGCACATTTCAACTAAGGGTCATGGTGTCCTTCTAACGTTCCCTATGGCGCCATTGGCATGTGCGCAGCCCCTGTCCTCGTTAGGTCACTACTATACCTGGAGTGGGGACTTCCTGTCCGGGTGGTCACTCTACGATACCGCTTGGGGTCAGTAATGGCTAGATGGTCGTCCTAGATGGTAAAGCTGAGGGTGCAATGTCTTAGTGGTAGTTAGACCTTCTGTTAGGTCTTAGACCAACCAAGGTGTTCGTGCGCGAACAGGTAGCGTGGCTATGGGGTTCGATTCCCTACTCCTGGGTGCCTGGTTGGTGATCCCTGGTGGTTGATACCCACCATAAGGGGTGATCCTGGACAGATGCCTGCTACTTCCTGTCTGAGTGGTCACTACAAAGTATACCACTTGGGGTAAACAACTGTACTATCGGTGCTAGGTAATCGCGGGCTGTAGTGGCGCTTTGAGTGAGGCTTAGTACCTAAAATGGTAGTATGGAAGGGTACTAGATGGTTGATGTTACCTGTCGAAAGTCCTCCATGAAAGTAGATGCTCTCTAAAGGTCGTTAAATAAATTGAGTATCAGTATCGTACAATGGGTATAGGATGAGTAGGCGGCGTGTATCTAGCTTCAGATCAGCCTAAAATGGCCCGATGGGAGATGTCTTCTATAGTGGTGCTGTTACCTGAGGAATTAAGTACTCGGTATAATGGTTGCCCATTGAAGATGATAGGACGCGACCCGACCCAGTTAGTTACGCAAGAGGCAATGGGGGTGGTCTGCCGTAAACACTTTCAAAGGAAAGGGATAAAAGCAGGGTTGGTCACCCTATCTCGGTGGTTAGTCACTGAGGCCCTCATTAAGCCTGAGTATGGTGAGGTCGCAGGTTCGATTCCTATGACCACGGAAATAAAAAGAATTTTACTGCGGACGCTACAACCAATAGCGCAACAGTAGCATTAGCAGGCAGGACTGCATCATGGCGAATTCACGCGACGATTAGGCTGCACATTTCAACTAAGGGTCATGGTGTCCTTCTAACGTTCCCTATGAGGCCATTGGCATGTGCGCAGTCCTGTCCTTGAGGTCACTACTATACTTTCAGGGGGACTTTCTGTCGGGTCACTCTACGCCACCGCTAGGGTCAGTAATGGCTATGATGGTCGTCCCTAAATGGTAAAGCTGAGGGTGCAATGTCTTAGTGGTAGTTAGACCTTCTGTTAGGTCTTAGGACGACCAAGGTGTTCGTGCACAGAACAGGTAGCATGGCTAGCTCGATTCCCTACTCCTGGGTCCCCTGTTGGTGATCCCTGGTGGCGATACCCACCATATGAGCGATCCTGAACAGACGCCTGCTACTCCCGTCTGAGTTGGTCACTACAAAAGATCCACTTGGGGTAAACAACTGTACTATCGGTGCTAGGTAATCGCGGGCTGTAGTGGCTTTGAGTGAGACTTGGTACCTAAAATGGTGGTATGGAAGGGTGTTAGATGGTTGATGTTACCTGTCGAAAGTCCTCCATGAAAGTAGATGCTCTCTAAAGGTCGTTAAATAAATTGAGTATCAGTATCATGCAATGGGTATAGGATGAGTAGGCGGCGTGTACCTAGGCTTCAGATCAGCCTAAATGGCCTGATGGGGGATGTCTTCTATAGTGGTGCTGTTACCTGAGGAATTAAGTACTCGGTTTAATGGTTGCCCATTGAAGATGATAGGACACAGACCCGAGATTAGTCTCATAAGAGGCAATGGGTGGTCTGGCCGTAAACACTTGCAAAGGAAAGGGATAAAACTACCACCATTCGATTCGTTTCAGTGAGACGATTCCAACAAGCTATGATACATCTTTGTACGATTATTAGATGCCAAGTTATTTAATATATTCTTTATATAACTGTGATTATAAACGGTTCTTTTTAATATAAGATTTTTGAGGATAGGTGTGATAGTGACTATAGATAGATTGTGACTATATAGGATAGATTTTAATAATAAAGTGTTTTGAACATTCAACTGGTGTGACTATATAGTAGAATGTGACTATAATGGGAGTGACTATAGAGGGAGTTGACTGTAATATCTTTACTAAAATTTGAATTTACTTAATAAGATAAGACTAAACTACCTCTGATTTATATATTCAAGAAAAAGAAATTGATATACATGAAAAAAGAAAAAATTTCTTTTGATATGATCATTTGATTTCAAGAAAATAGGTGGATAGACATTAACTTGATTGGAAGCATCAGTTAAAAATAAATTTTATGCAAGTGATATTTATTTAGTAATAATTTCTGGAAGACTAACAGGTATCTGCCAGCTTTTTAACATTGCAATTAATAAGCCATTCAAGAATTACCTTTAATTTACCAAGAATAGCATCTATAGATAGTAAGTGATAATGCTAGAGTAATTGCTAATGGAAACCTTTAGTATGCTAAAATAAGTGATGTTTGTAGTTGGAACAAACAATTATAGAATAAAATTACTGATGAAATTATAATTGAATCTTTTAAAGTGTGGCATAATAGATTTGTTGGTTAATGAAAATGTAAAAATTGATAAAGAATCAGAAACTGAAAAATCAGAAATTAAGGTAAAATTAAAAACTGAAAAAGAATCAGAAACTGAAGTAGAATTGGAAGCTAATAATGGAGAATCAGAAATTGAGGAGTGGGAAAATGGTATTAATGATATAGAATCAGAAATTGAAAAATTGGTAATCAATAAAACTGATGATGAAAGTCATTAGAATGGTAATACTTTAATAGCGTATTTTTTTCTTTGATTTTAATGACAAAATTGCATATTATTATCATTGAACATTATAATTACATTTATTGTATTGTCTGTTAAAATTTTATAAAGAATTTTCAATAAAATTTTACAAGTTGCTTATTTTTGGGTACTATATAAATACGATGTTGATACTTGCTTATTTTTGGTCAAATATGGTAATTCTTTAAACTAATAACTAAACTTATATATATTATCTTAATAAAGATAAATCTATTAAAAATATAAAGTTCTTTTAATTGACACTTTAAAACTTAGTAATTACAAGAATAGTGAGCTTATTAAATTTATACAAAAAATAATCATCAAATTATTTGGCTATAATGGTAAATTATACATATATACTTGATAAATTTGCAGGAAAAAAAATTGATTTGCATAATTAAATAATAATCTTTAAACTTATAAAAAAAGGATTATAATTATTATAATTCAATATTTTTTTTCAAAAAACTTTTATGCTTTATTAATTTTACTGGCTAATATATAAGAATTACTGTAATTAAGTATTTTTTACCATTGAAAATCATATAGTATTAACGAATTTGTGTGCGAATGTCAAAAACAGATTCACGTCTCTTTTCTTTTTCGCCGTTATTAAAAATGTTCCAAAAACGCAATGTTTCATCTCCAGCACCAGTAACTATATTTTGCCCATCAGGTGAAACGGAAAGATACAGGACACGATATGTATGACCTCTCAAAACTGCCAATTGTTCCATGGAAGGGTATTGCCAGAGGATTACTTGATTCTGAGAATATCCATGAGTTGAAACAAGTTCGTTTGAATGTCTAGACCATGCAAGGTTACAAACCTAAAAAATATAATAATATTTAATAAACCAAGCCTATTAATTAATAAATCAATATAATATGTGAGCCTCACCTGTGACTCGGTGTCATAACACTCCAACGCTTCGCCAGTTGAGGTACTCCAAAATCTAATGTGTTTATCTTGAGAACCACCACCGCTTGCTAAAAGACCATGTGAATGTGGACTCCAAGCAATTGCTTTAACAGCTGCTGTATGATGAAGGAATTTATAAATAGGAATGTCACTTGCATTGTCCCAAATTAGGAGTTTGTTATCGTTGCTCCCACTGGCAAGTTGTGTTCCTTCCGGATTCCATTTGAGGCCACAAACCTAGTTAGAATAAGTTATTAGATATATCAGATATGCTCACTCATAATAAAAACAAAAATAAAAAAAGGAAAAAATGTTCACACCTCCTGTCTATGTCCTGTTAATTTTGTTGTGAACTCATTTGGTACTCTTACATCTCTATGGTAAATCAGTCTGTCACGGCTTCCTGAGCTGACTGTATATTGGTTCCAAGCCAGGGCACCTTTTAAAGTGAAAGAGAATGTGAAAATAATATATATTAATATCAATGTAATAAGTAGTCAAGATAACTCTCAAATACTAACCAACTCGTTGGGTATGACCTCTCATTTTTCTAACTCTTTTGCTTTTTTGTACATCCCAAATTTCGACGGGACCTAAAGCTGTACCAACAGCTATGTGCGAACCCTGTAAATAAAAACTATTAGATATATGAATTTAAACATAATCTACAGTGGTCGAGAATTTACCGTTGGCATCCAACTAACTGATGTAACGTTCTCTGCGCTGTTCCTATGATTTCCTTGGCTTGCCATATCACATAGTTTAATGACCTAATGTTTCAAAAAAAATTAAAAAAAAATTAGATGATTCCTTCTCCATTTTGTATGATAATGCCCCAATTAAATAGATAATTACCCTTGATGTAGCTGCACTCCAAAGATAAACACAAGTACCCAGACCTACTCCTAAAACATTATTTGAGGACCAATCAACTAAGTTCAAATAAAAATCATCCTACACATTTTGTTTAGAGTGAAAACGTATTAATCCTTTTGTAACAAAGAATGACACTCTAATTTAAGGTACTACCTGAAGGTCTGGCGCGTCAAGTACTTTATATGGATGTTTACTAATATACCTCAGTGGTTTGCGTGGACTAGTTAGAATCATTTGCGCTTCAAATGGAAGAGGACTTGATGAATAAGAATTTCTGAAAGGCGAATCAATAGCGTTTGATCGTCTCTTTGTCGGTGTGCTGTAGGGTAATACTGTTTTCTGTACTTTGGATGGACTACTATTATTTATACGTCGAATAATTTCATCCGTTGTATCCTTAAGAGGAAACATCGACTTTCCAAGCACAGCTCTATAGATACGACCGTCCTCTTCTAATAATTATAAAGAACCAAGTTATAACACTATAAGACCAAGAATGTAAAGTGCAATTGTCATTTACCTTGCTGTGCATCTTCTTCGATCACTGAAATTTTTCGCTTTTTTGTATTATCATCAATACGCAATTGACGATAATCATTGACCGGATCAGGAGTTCTTTGAGGTATGTGCCTAGAAACAAATCGATCTATTAATGCGTGTTATATTAAGGAACAAATATTTATGTATATTTAGTTACCGGTCATAAGTAGTTCTTTGAGTAGTTGTGTTTATGATAGTTCTTACAGGCGAAACAGTTGTGGAATTCTGTTCACTTCTCCGCACACCAGGACTGTTTTGATGTGCCTGATCAGAATGGTTTCCGGTGTGTTGCGACATTCTGTATTATGACGGCATTAAGTAAAAGAAAATATATTGTATTTACTACATAAAATAAGTTGGTATAAAGCGAAGGTGAATAAATTAAAATTGAAACGTCAAAGCCCGAGAAGATATTTTATTTGTTTATTACGTTTTTCGACGTGTCGTTAAAACAGCTTCTACAAGCTTACCGTTGATACTCGCTATAACAGTTGCAGTATACTTTTATAGTAACTGATGTCACTAATAGTATTATAGTGCTGGTAAGTTTTAGTAATGAGTGTAAGAGAACGTGTCGAATAGTTATTAAAGAAGTTGTATTTATAAAAGTTTTGAACGTGTTGGTTGATTATCTATAACAGATGACAGTAGTTTAAATCACAGCGCCAAATCCTGTAAATCCTGTGATATATGAAATGACTAATAATATTACTAAAGTAAATGTGCTTATAAGGAGGTTAGTGAATGTGATTATAGAGGGGATATGGCTCCGACAAATATCACACTAGAAATCATTATTTTAATATTAATATTCGGACACTTTTATTTGTATTGTTGAAAAAAATTTGTCAATTCTTTTTACCTTACAAATGCTATCTATATAAGCTTGATATATAATATTTATCGTAGACAAGATATAGAATTTAT
The DNA here is from genome assembly GCF_026210795.1 of Rhizophagus irregularis. NCBI lineage: Eukaryota > Fungi > Glomeromycota > Glomeromycetes > Glomerales > Glomeraceae > Rhizophagus > Rhizophagus irregularis. The sequence continues at coordinate 2,304,847 of NC_089434.1, forward strand.
ATTTATATGTGTAATCATTTGGAAACTAAAAAGCCAATTAAGGTAATTAGGTGAAATTAAATCTTTATTTTGACAGTTTCCTCCTGAAGAACTTCGCTCTCTTGCACTGGTTTTCATCTTCGGCCAGTCAAGAAAGACCTTTTTGGGCCCCTAGATGAAAGATAGTGATATTAAAGAAAAAAAAATTGACAAATGGAAACGTTTCTTGGTTCAATGTCGTCGATTACGCTTCCTACTGTTCACGCATTTTAGCGCCGTTTTTGGGAACGAGTATATAAAAAATCATTTCCGAGAAATGATTTGGTATCAAATAAAGCTATTCGTAAAAAATCATGCCCAATTCCCGAATATCATACGGCTTTTGGCCGAAGAAAGCCGAACGACTCCAAATTATCAACCGAGTAAAATTTAGAAATGACAACATACCTCTTTCCAGCTCTACCCCCCTTTGTATTCTCATCGTGGTAATCCATGTTAGCGTATTGATCAATCGCGCCTCCTGCCATAATTTCCATATGGTCAACATTTTTTGAATTGGATTTTACTTCTTTGCGAAGGCGTTCTACTTCCTTTTCATATTCTTCTTTTTGTTTCTTGTTTTCAATAGCAGCATCCCGAACTTGTACGATCTTGGTATCTATGACTTTTAAAATTTCCTCTGAAGTTTGAGACCTTTATATAAAAAAAATAAAATTAGTGAGATATAGCTAAACATTATATATCAGTTAAAGACAAATTTAAAACACACCAAGCACTTAATACTTCCAACATTTGATCGATTTGCCCCGGTCGTAAATCTCTACCCATTGTATACTCGATTTCGAGTTGTTTCCTTTTTTGATCTAATTTACCTTTAATTACATCTTGGTAGATTGCCTCAATAATTAGATCCTCAAGTTCACGGACATTTGGTATATCAAGGTATTGCAAAAGTATGTCATACGGGATTGTCTAGCACGGATTTTTTTTTTAAAGAAAAAAGATAAATAATCATTCAATCCGATGACAATAACTCTTGACACTTCATTCAAAAAAATTACAAACTCTTGATTCTTCGGATAAGGAAACGATGGATAAATGTTTCAATTTATTAAGTTGTGTAGCTTCTAATTGAGGCAATGTTGATGCATTTTCTAAAAAATAGATCATAGTTAATCAAACGTCAAATTTGATAAATACAAATCGTAGCAATTTATGAATTACCTTTATAATCTTTATATGTGCCATAAGAAAACAATCTTAATAATGTATGGTATGAAACATGTTGCTCATTATTTTGAAGCTAAAAGAATTTAAATATATATTAATTAACCTTTAAATATTACCCTTAGTTCGGTTTAATTTATTATACAGGACTAACAAGCAAAAAAGTATAAAAACGTCTTTACAAACTAATCAAAAAGCTCAACGCCATACATGTTAGTCTAAGACAATTCTTATAATTGAAGTATACCTCAGCAACATTTGGCATTTCTAATAATTCGGCAAACACGTAAACACCTGGTGCAGCCAGTGCGTCTTTAATCAGTTGTACACATGCACCACCTTTAGCAGACTTAGAAAGCAGAAGGTAAGGTTCTAGACGTTGACGAGCCGAAGAGCTTAATACGACTTCAGACATAATTACTTGAGGATTAGAGTCTGACTTGATCACAGTATTAACTGATGTATATTTATCACCCGATTGGATATATTGCACGTGACAAGAATGAATTGATGGAACTGTTTAGGCACGACGAGACTCATGAGAGATTGTCTTCGGGCGACGTTACATTGTTTAAAATTTTGTCTGTCTTTAAGATTGTGATAATACAGTAATTCTTTCCGACTCCACGACAATATATGGTTCTCGTTCAGCTATAAAAATAAAAATAACTACAGCACCGCGATTTACAAATAATATTTACTTTCTAACTTTTTTTATAAACCTATTAATGTAATCCGTCTTGTTAAATTATTTTTTTAAATAATGAGATTTGTGAAATTTTTCACGTGTTGTCCGTATTTTATTCATGAAATAACCTTAAATCTTCGTGAAAGAGCAATTTTTCAGCGGATATTATTCCCATGAAAAAAATCACAAAATAAATTCATTTCCTAAAATCTAGAAAAGTAACACAAAATGCAATATAACGTTACATTAATTTTACAAAATTTCCATTTTTAAAATCAGAACGTTACATTTTCCGATCTTGCAGATTTCTTGTAATGAGTTTTTTTATTGAATTTTGTTCGACACATGTTTTTATAGCAATATATGTGTTTTTTGACATTCTAATGTGATTCAGATACAGATATGACGATGATGCCACCTTCATACGAGCGCAACTCAAAGGAATTCAATATGTACTCAAATAAATAAAAATAATCATATAAATATTTTTTTAAAAAAAAAACTTTTATCTTATCTTATTTTTACCCAATTAGTTTTAAGAAAGTTTTGTGTTTAAACCATGGAGGTTAAACAAGAAATAAATATAGCAAGACCACCACAATCACTTTCAGAAACACAAATAAATTTCAATTTTCAACACATGCAAACTACACAACCCGTTTCTAATTTTAATAAGATAGACAGACACTATACACCACAGCTAAAATTTACCAACTTTGCAGCCCAACCATCCATTGTAACAAAATATGTCACCTCCAAATTTTTAAGACACGAGATTTCTTACTTCACTCGCGATGAAGCAAAAAAAGATTTGGCTGGTAAACAAAAGGAAAGTGAAGAGGAAGACGTTTATGAAGACGAAGAGGAAGAGGAAACAACTAGCGAAGAAGAACTCGAGGTATTTTATTTTAATTTTTTTAAAAAAAGATAATTTATTTACCCAAATTAATCTCTCCGTAGTCAAATGTCGAAGGATCGAAAGTATTGGTGATACATCCAGGATCAAGGTATCTAAGGATCGGTCGCGCTTCTGAAGCATTTCCTAGCGTTGTACCACATTTAATTGCACGGAGAATGAGAAATAAAAAGGAAGATGAAGCACGGCAAGATGAGAGTAAAAAAGAGATTAAGGTCGAGCGAGAAACTGAAGATATTTATCCTGTTAATAACAATGAAATCAAAAAGGAAAATGAAAGTGAAGAAATTAAAGAAATGAGGCTAGACGAAGAGGATGCTAAAGAAGCTGAAACTTGTTCAAATTCGGCGGGCTCTTCAATCGTGACTGAAGAGGAAGACGAAGATGAGGTTAGAATTTTAACTCTTATTATATATTATGTCAATTATTCTTAATCTTGTACAATAAATAGGAATATTTTAAACATGCTGTTGGTGAAATAAAAAAAGAATTAAAAGAAAGGATGAAGGCTTCGAAACGAAGGCCTGTTGCTAATGCACAATCACAAGTTCATTCGTTTAATAAATCTGCCCATCCAGAGACGATCGCGGATCATAACGACCCTTATAGAATCGATTGGACTGTAGTAGATGATGATGCTGAGTATTATGTAGGAGAAAAGGTAAGTTTAAGATATGAAGATTCTTATCCTTTATATCAATTTATCATTGCCAGGATTTTTATAAAGTCTTTTAACATTACAGGCACTTCGACTTCCTGATTCAGATTCAGCAGATTCTTTTAAATTGTTTTATCCGATACAGCACGGTGAATTTAATACCAGTGATTATGATTCCATTAAAGCTATAATCGGAGATCTAGAAACAATTTGGACCGAGTCGATTCGAGAAAAACTTGGAATTTCTCGGAAAAATTTCAGGGTATTTAAATTATTACCAATGAAGCTCACTTTTTATATTTTTACTTATCACTTCTTTTATTTTTAGAATTATTCCGTAATTCTTGTAATTCCTGATGTGTATAATCGACTATATGTGTTGGAAATGATCACAATGTTACTACGATACATGGAATTCCGTCGCGTTTTTATAGCGCAGGAATCAGTATGTGTCAGTTTTGGAGCCGGCATGTCGGTAGCATGCATTGTTGATATTGGAGCTCAAACTTCCACTGTTACGTGTGTTGAAGATGGGATGTGTATTCCTGACTCTAGGTTGCAACCTTAATAAATTTCAATTTGAGGATGTATTTTTCATTAATTAATTAAATTTGATGATGTTCATGTTTATTTATAGGGTATATCTTCATTATGGAGGCGATGATATCACGTATTTCTTCATTAAACTCTTAAGAAGAAGCAAGTTCCCATATTCTGAAATGGATTTAACTCGTGTATATGATTGGTTGTTGGCTGAAGAAATGAAAGAGAAATTTTGTACTTTGGATGAAGTATGTTTTTTACTTTTGCATTTCTTAGCATGTATGAACTTATTTAAATATTTAAACATTTTCAAAACGAAGGCCAATCTCACAATTCAATTAAACGAGTTTTACGTGAGAGCACCTAATAAACCCACATTGAAGTATCAAATTAAGACGTATGATGATGCGATTATCGCGCCAATGGTGAGAATCGTTTAGCAATATATGATTAAATCCTTCTATTATTAAATATAATTATTGACCTAGTTTGATGTTTTATTAGCTGCTATTTTACCCTCACATAATCAATTTTAACAAGAAACGAGCCGAATTTCCCCAAAAATTTACATCTTACACGATTGACGATATTACAGAAGGAGCTATTACAAATAACGGAGTAAGGATGACAATAGACTGAAAGTTTCTTTTTTCTGATCACAAATCGCAAATATGATAATAATATTTTTATAGGTTCAACCAGGATTGGTTATGCAAAAACCAAAACTTTCTGTCGCAACACAAGCAGCAACGCAAATTCGAACTTCTTTTCCTTCCCCATCACCTCAACCACGAGATAGTCCAGGATCAACTACACCTCTTAGAATAGATAACAACACAGTCCCTGCACCTTCGCCTATACCTGCATCTGTGTTGCCTACAACCCAGCCCGCATCTCCATCAATATCATCAAATACAGTTGCACGTACTCAAAATGCTCCTCTTGTAGATTCTCTGTCTACACTACCACTTGATGATGCCATAATCCAGAGCATTAATACTGCGGCAACTGAAGAAAGAGCTAAAAAATTTTATTCAAGTATACTTGTGGTTGGCGGAGGTGGACTTATTCCAGGAGTGAATAAAATGTTGGAAGAAAGGTATGATTTTTTTTTCTTTATATAAAATAAGAGGATATATTAATACCTAATAATATACTTTTCATTAATCATTACGTCAGATTGTCATCCCGACAAATACAAAATGCGGATAAACTTGAAGTCCTAACATCATCTAGAGATTTAGATCCAAGGTTATTAGTATGGAAAGGTGGATCTGTAATGAGCAAATTGGAGATTTTAAATGAATCATGGATTAATTCGAGAGAATGGGAAGAGTTGGGAGTTAGATGCTTAAGAGAAAAAGCATTTTTTATTTGGTAAATCTATTTTTGTAATTATTTATAGAAACTTTGAATTGCTTTTTTATTTTTTATTTTTTTTTTTAAAAAAAAATATAATATAAATAATATAAATAAAATGAAAATTTTTTGTTGACCTTTTTTAAAATATAAATTTAAGCTATATATATGCAATAATTAAAATATATAAATTCTTTAATTTTGCTGCCGGGAACTACTTGCTGTGTTCATGTGCATACGTACAGGACATCCTACCAGAGTTTAGGAGTTATGCACTTACACGTGATAGCATTAAACTTAACTCCGGCCGGTGCGTACGTTAATATCGTACACATGCTGCGTAAGTAGAAGATCGTGGTTCTACACCCCAAAAAGACGGACCAGTCTGTCTCGCGTATAATACAGAACCTCTATACTCAACTACTTATGTATAGTAACAATTGATTGATTATAAATTCCTAAAAAAAAATTTTTCTATATTAAAGTAAAAAATTTAACCAATAATTTTTATAGATATGACCATTAGCTTTAAAAATTATCGGTTATTTTTTTCTAAATTAAATTTTGGCTGAGTTTTAGCTATTTAAAAATCTGTAATTTAAATATATTGATTAAATTTAGTCAAAATTGAAACTAGTCTAAATTTTTGTATTAAAGATTTTTTTTAGCCACATTTAATGTAAAAAGTTCTAATGAATAAAGTTGTTTAAATATAGGTCAATTTAATGTTATACATCCATCTGCCAAAAGTATCCAGACACTTCTAAAAAATAATCATTAAATCACATTATTTTGACATCCAGTGATCAGAATTTAATGATTTATGATTCATTGGATTCATCTAATTGTAGCACATCTAACCAGGACTTTGCTTACTTATAAGATAGATCACCCCCAGGCCTAAGGTAAAAATCATATATAAAATTCTTTGCAAATCCTACTATAAAAGGAAATTTTATGTTACATTGTTATGATTTTTTTCCTTTTTAGCTAATTAACCAATAGAATTTAAGAAAAAAGTAAGGTAAAAACTATTAGTAAAGGGCTAATTTTCTACAGTGACCTTTATTATAAGTAAGCGGATCCTATCTAACTGCAGTATTTTCAAGTCTGTAAGTTCAATTAGTGCTCCGAACAGATCAGGTCAGATCAGGTCAACCGATTAACCTGACCTGATTTTTTTTTCAGGTCGAATCAAGTCAGGTATAATCAGGTAAACGGGTATAAACTAATCTGACCTGTAATCTGAAAATATTCAGGTTTATATTCAAGTATCAAATAGACAATTTCGATTTGCAACATTGGCGCAATTCTGCATTCCTGCAAGCCGTTTATGACTAAATAATATAATTATATTATTTAGTCATAAACGACTTAGAATAGGTTATTTAGTAATAAAATAATCTAGATATGATTAAATAATCTAAATATAACTAAATAATCTAAATATAACTAAATAATCTAAATATAACTAAATAATCTAAAGTTAATAATCTAATTATGGTTAAATAATCTAATTAAATAACCTAATTGTGATAATTTTTTATATCTACCTATTTTTCTTATTATATTTCTTGCCTTTGAAATCGAATTTCTTTTTCCATTTCCTATTTATCATTTGTGGTCATGTGATTAAATAATCTAATTATGACCATGATTAAATAACCTGAATACGCCTATTTTTATTAGTGTTTGCGGTATTATAAATACTTTTTGATATAATTTACGTTGATTATGTTCTACAGCCTTTTCATTACCAATTTGATACCTTCCTGTTTATACTTATCTCTACCTGATTGGGGGCCGGCTTTTATATTGGAAATGTTAGCCTTCTGTGTCAATTTGGATGCTGGTTCTATGATAAGAATGTAGCCTATTTGGTTTGCCTCTCTAGATGTCAAAATATGGTAAAAAAATATCGCGTTGGGTGTAGGGATGGTAAAGTCCTAGGTCCTGGACCTAAAGACCTGGTCCTAGGACCTGGTCTGCAGATCTTTAGGTCCAAATTTTGGACCAGAAGCGGACTAGGTCCTAAAAAGTCCTAGCCAATAAGGTTATAAGAGATCTATATGTTTAAATTATATACACACGTCAAATGATCAAAAATAGGCAAAAAAAATGGCGCAAATCGCATAAACTATTCGCAAATTTGTATAAACTATTTACAAATAGTATAGGTTAATTCGTAAATTGCCAAAAACAGCCAAGAATAGCCAAGAATAGCCACTGCTTTTCGCGCCATTTTTTTTGCCGATTTTTAGCATTTCGACCTGTGATATGTATAATTTGCTGTAAATTTGATTTTAAGTAATTATAAATTATAAAAAAGTGCACTGCAATATTGCAATACAATTTTTATATTATTAAAATCATATAAAAAATGAGTTGCGATATTGCGATTCACATTTTTATATTAAAATCAATATAAAAAAGTGAATCGCGATAACACAACTCACTTTTTTTATATAAAATCAATATAAAAAAGTGAATCGCGATACCGCAACTCACTTTTTTTATATAAAATCAATATAAAAAAGTGAATCGCGATACCGCAACTCACTTTTTTTATATAAAATCAATATAAAAAAGTGAATCCCGATACCGCAACTCACTTTTTTTATATAAAATCAATATAAAAAAGTGAATCCCGATATCGCAACTCACTTTTTTTATATTTAATTATTACTAAAATTCATAAAATCTATAAATAACTTAGTCAGGACCAGGTCCTGGGACCAGGTCCAGGACTGGTCCTAATAGGACCTGGTCCGCAGGTCCGTTCAATAGGACTTATAGGTCCCAGAACCAGGACCGGACCAGGACCGACCTAACCATCCCTAGTTGGGTGGCGCAGTAGATTTGTGATTAATTTCGGCTGACACTATGGCATAATTCAGGCTGATCTTTTGGGTACGTGATTTGAGGGTCCAACTCAGTGCCATGGTAGCGACCTGGCAGTGCCTTGGGACTTTCCTGGAACTTTTATCGAACTGGCAGGGTACTGGAGTGTTTCTATTAATTTGCCAGTTTCAGTACCAGCTTTGGATGCCGAAATATTATGCCCAAAGATCTGGCCAAAATTGTGAAATAGTGTTGACTGAATTTATACTGCACCTTACTGCATCATGGTCATATGATCCTATTCTGGCACTGAACACCCTTTGCCATATAATATAGCAAATTCGGTTAATTCTATTAGTTCACCAGTTCAGAAGTATGATATGCATTATTATGGCCAGCCCATTTGATTACCAAAAAGTGCGCCATCCTACAATCTAACTATTGACTATTTATTGCTGGTATATGTATGCCAATTTCGTATCCCAATATTTGAATCATTAGAACGCATTTATATTATATTTTACCATATTTTCAGGCATATTAGGATATAAATGAAAAAATCGAAATTTTTCTGTAGAGTGTAGACGCTATGAACATTTTTCTGTGAACACTATGGACGCTTCTATGGACAACCATGGTATTATTTTTAGGGTTTTTAAGTTTATTGCTTATTTTCTTTTATATTTGTCCCTAGTGTCTATAGTGTCCCTAGTAAAAGTAAAGTTGTAGGAAAATTTTTGAAACTTTTCCTATGCTATATATGTTCCATTATATGCGATTATTTTTTATGCGATATGGGTGGTATATGTGTAATATATGCTATGCTAAAAAATAAAAAAAAAAGTTAAGAGATCCGATTTTTTCTATGGTCACTATGGTCAATATGGTCACCCATCTGTAAAGCCTTTTAGAGATCTAAAAGCATCAAAAACCCTACTTCCGACATCCACAGAAGCGTCCATAGTCTGATTTTTTCTATGGTCGCTATGGTCACCCATCTGGACGGCTTTCCAGGAATCTAAACTGCCCAAAATCTACTTCGACGTCCATAAGCGTTTATAGTCCAATTTTTTCTACGACAACTTTCTAAGACCAGTTCTGTATCGTATCAAACCTTTTAATTTTATCGAGATTTCCTCTCATCGCCTCTGGAGCTTTGCCCGCTCTGAAACATCTTATTTAACTTTTTCTGGTGATAATATGCATTTGAATGGCACTTATTTACATGCCAATTACAATATCCATATTTTGATGCTATCGGTCTTACACACCCATCTTGTTTGCACGGATGTCGCTGACGTCTTTTCCAGTGAATATGACACCCTTGTGGTCAGTCTGCAAGATTTCCACAAACCATCCCTTCATTGGAAGGATATTGGCAAATGTATTCACCTCCCATTATTCTCAGATAGCTTTTTGATGACTATAATAAATAATTATTTTCATTTTAAACTTTTTTACTATAGTAATATACTAAAGGGTATACTTAGATATCATATCCCAAAAAATGACCAAATCTGACTTCTTCGAAGACGCGCCCTCCGTCCCGTACTATTATGGGTTTAAAGTCTCCAACATAGGACAATACTTTTACAAAATTCGTGATGATAGTATCAGGCCAAAAGAATTTCTTGGTGCAGACAATGAGGATGAAATAGAAGCCATACTCTCAGATCGTGAAGGTCATTCTTTACATGAATTCATTGATGGTGATGAGCCACTCCGGCCTATTATAGATTTTGATTTGCCAGTAGAAACATTAAATGCTATTACTCCCAAGCTTTCAGGTGGTTAGGCAAAAAATATACTTTGTCGTAGCTTTAGAGATTAGAGATACTTGCCTAGAAATATTCCCAAAATGGGATAAAAATACTATGTCTATTGCTGATAGTAATGATGAGAAAAAAATATCTCTACATGTCTTAACTTCTGGCATGAGACTCCCAAATATCGCTCAGGTCACAATGTTCACTGAGCTTGTCTGTAAGAAACTTCCAGAAGGGTTGCAAGGAAAAGGTATTATCGATAATATAGCAAACAAATGATCATTCTCCTTACGAATGATTGAAACACCTAAGTTTGATGAAAAGACTGGAAAACACATTTGTGTGAAAAAAACTATTCTCCCAAAGATGGAACAATCTTCGACTTCATGCTTCGTCCACCCAATGATGAATCAGAAGTCATAGAAAGTCCTCTCTTAGTCATTCCGGAGTCAGAAAGTATAAGTCATAGTAGTATGGGCATTGATGTAACAGAAGTCGAATTAGAATTAGTTGGGAAATTGCTCCAAGAGACCAGCATAGAAGGATTTAACCTCTCGTTCCCATCTTAACAATCTCCTGATATCTTTCCTCTTAAATGCATGGCCCAATCATATTGTTCATTATGTGACCAAGAACATACCAACGAAAATGCATATATTATACGAAATAAAAAATCATATAGTTTTCATTACTATCGAGTAGACCAGGAAAAGCCACCTGGGTCAAGAAAGCCTTCAATAAAACTTACTCCTAGTGAGACAGCTTTGAGCTGAGAAAAGAACCTTCCGGCTCCAGTAAAATTAGAACAATCTAGAATTTCAAACCCAAAAGACCATTTTGTATGGTGGAATTTAATACGTATGTGTACTTTAAGTAAGAAATTCTCCTGCGCTGAAGTTTATGAAGCAATCCAATCAACCATTGCTTATATTCAAAAGAAAATACCAATCTGAATATTAAAACATAAGGATCCAGAAAATGGGCTTTACTTCAATATGGGAGCTGAGCTAAAGCTTGCCAAGTTTGAGATTAAAATAATCAAATATAGGGGTGAATCGGTAAAGTTAAAATCGTTAATAGACCAGGCAGTTATTAAAGGTCTAATCGTTTACGAAGATTATTACTTCCTCCCATATCCCATAAGCATTCTTCAACCAGATTCAGATTTCTTTAACCTTTTCCTAGAATTTTTAGCTAAGCCGGGGACTCGAGCCGAGCTACAGTCTGGCTTGGCTCGGCTTGAAGATTTGCGCCAAGCCAAGCCTGAAATGAGCCAAGCCACAAAAAATCTTGGCTCAGCTCAATTCGAGCCAAGCTGAGCCATGAAAATCCTGGTTTGAGCCAAGCTGGGCTCGAGCTGGCTCGAGTTTTATCATAAAAATGTTTTCGCAACGTTTTTACTTTAAATTATTAAAAAAAGCGTTGCAAAACGTTTTTTACTTTTATATTTATATAAAACGCCGAAACTATTTGTTTCAGCATTTTTCCTTTTGATTTTACATGTAAAAACGCCGAAACTGATAGTTTCATCGTTTTTTTTCGATTTTACATGTAAAAGCGCCAGAATAATTAGTTCTGGCGTATTTCCTTTTGATTTTACATGTAAAAACGCTGAAACTGATAGTTTTGGCGGTTTTCTTTTGATTTTACATGTAAAACCGCCGAAACTGATAGTTTTGGCGGTTTTCTTTTGATTTTACATGTAAAAATGCCGAAACTGATAGTTTTGGCGTATTTCTTTTAATTTTACATGTAAAAATGCCGAAACAGATAGTTTTGGTATTTTTATTCAATTGTACATGTAAAAACGCCAGAATAATTAGTTCTGGCATTTTTCTTTTTGATTTTACATGTAAAAATGCCAGAATTATCAGTTCCGGCAGTTTCTTTTTGATTTTACATGTAAAAATGCCAAAACTATTAGTTCCGGTGTTTTTTTTCAATTTTACATGTAAAAACGCCAGAATCATTAGTTCCAGCATTTTTTTTTCAATTTTACATATAAAAACGCCGAAACTATTAATTCCGGCGTTTTTTTTTCAATTTTACATGTAAAAACGCCAGAATCATTAGTTCCGGCATTTTTTTTTCAATTTTACATGTAAAAACTTAAATAAACATTTTCGCAACGTTCTTTAATAAACAATGAAAAAAAGTTGCGAAAACGTTTCGTTTATGCATGCATTATTATATAAAAACGTTTCGCAATGTTTTTTGTATAATAGCTCGTTTGGCTCGTGAGCCAGCTCAAGCTTTTTGAGCCAAGTCTGTTACAGGCTCGAGCTTTTTGAGCTGAGCCTAATAACTGGCTCGAGCTCTTCTAAACTGGCTCGTGGGCCACCAAGCCAATTTAATCATGGCTTAGCTTGGCTCAGCTTGAAAAGCTTGAGCCAGCTCATAAGCCAGCTTGGCTCGTGTAAAGCACTACCAGTGATAAAGGTTAATAAAGAAATTATGGATCTGATTCTCTGACATGTAAAGAATATAATTTGCAATGGAGATGAAAAACTCAATGAATATATCTGGAACTGGTGGGCATATTTAGTTCAAAAGCCAGAAAAGAAGCCTCGAACAATCTTAGTACTAAAATCCACTTTACAACAGTATGGGAAAAATATTATCACTGATTTTATTGGTGATAAAGTTCTAGGAGAGCATCTTCACTATGCAGGATCGGATTTGGAAAAAATGCTTAGGCGCTTTAATAGCGTCATCCAAGCTCGAAAACTTATTGTTATGAATGAGACTGGGATGTCTAGTGGAGAATGGCATAGATTTAATGGGCATCTTAAATCTCTTATAACAGAAGGGAAGGTATCCATAGAACGCAAAGGTCTCGAAACTAAGAGATTAAAAGATTTTGCTGGATATATGATTACAAGCAATCAGGATGCACCAATTAAGATAGATATAGGAGATTCTTGCGTAGTCTGTTTTGAAGTCTCAGCATGCTGTAGGAGTAATATACCGTATTTTGACCAGCTAGGAGAAATTCTAGATCATCCTGATGCACCAGGTATGGTTATGACATACTTTCTTAATCTTGATTTATCAAAATTTAGTCTGGAAAAAATTCCTAATACTAAAATGAAAGTAGAAACAATGCGCAATCATCTCCCTAATCCTATTCGGTTTATAATAAATTATATTTCATTATAGGATGTGAATAAAATAGCTAAGCTAAGCAGTACATCTCTATATCAACATTATCTTGAATGGTGTGAAGAGAATGGAGAAAAGCCATTAACTAACAATATTCTCGGCCAGAAGTTTGCACAAATCAGCATTGATAAAGTGCGTTCACGAGATAATGGAGTAAGAGTAAATCAGTATATTCTTGGCCGCTCCAAGATTGTAGCTAAGCTTCGTAAATCTGGCCTAGGCGATATGGAAGAATTTTCTGATATATCTCAAGATGACTTACCCGAAAATGAGACAGCAGACATACCCATATTCAATGTGCCAGAAATTATTCCCCCAAAAATAATCCCGACTCTTCTAGAAAAGAATACGCCTCCACTTAATACTAGTAAAGATAAGAAGGCGGATAAGAAGAGCGATGTGACTCAAGACCTTTTCGACTACGTAACAGAACAAACTGAAGCTCCGGTCGCCTCAACAGATCTTGAAGGGACCACATCTGGCACATCTGAGACTTCTAAAACGCCTGAGTCACCAATCAATAAGCCCAAAGTCGGTAAGCCTCCTGAATCTAACGAGTCTAGCAACGAAGTGGTGAATTTATCTCCTAAAGAAACAAATGTTAAGCATGATTCTCCAAAGCCTAATGAAGTATCGTCTGCTATACTCCTGGCTAGACAACAGCGTGAAGAGCGCCTCAGAAAAAAGGCAGTCGAACTCGGTGAGAATCCAGATGCCTTTGTGACCATCACCGAAAAAGACCGATTCGATTCCATTACATTCCGTGATAGAATGGTAACTGATTCACGAATGTGTGCTTGGGCTATAGAGCTAGAGGATAATTCCAAAGAACATATGGACATGACAATACGAGAAAGATTAATAGGAGAAGAAATAATCTGTTGTTCTCTCGAGGAAGATGAGATCATATCCTCATGGCTCGATACCGATAAGAAATGGAAAAAAACAGTAAGCATACTCCAGAAGAATGGTATGCTTTGGTAAAGAGCGAATAAAAAGCCGGCCCTCTCGTTCAAGAACTTCGAGGTGGATATCTTCAAATCTTTTTTCTCATCCCACAGGTCGATAGATCAAGGGGAATTCTAAATTATTATTATTATTTTTTCGCTTATCCTATCAACCTGCAATTTTAAAATCGATGTAAATCTATCCCAGGCCAAGCAGGTAGCCTTAAAGAGATCTCTGCGTAAGTTATATATTTTTTTCCCTTTCTCTAATCCCCGATATCTTTCACCGACTATGAGATAGTGAAATGTCGGAATATTTTTTTCGAATTGAACTTTTTTCTGCATAGTATAACCAAACAATCTACATATTACCAAATAGTATCATGGCTGGCATCGCTACTAAGTATGTAACAGAAAATGGGCTTAATAACGAAATAAGTATCGAAGAGCTCATTCAACATGCGCCAGAATTTAACATCCTTTTGACGGATAAAGTTAAGAGAAATCAGGCACGTCGATGTCTTCAAAAAGGATACAACTTTAGCAAAGAGTAGATATTTGCATTGATTCTTAAGCTGATGGCTGGTCGAAAAAAAGGTGAAGCTATATCCCATAATACTCCAGATACTCCCAATGTTCTCCAAGAAGTAGAACCGGTGGAGGGAGGCACGGTAAATGTGTGCCAAATTTCGCAAAAAGAGACTATTAGAGATTTGGCCCAGCGTATCATTCGGGATAATCTTGGTGAAGCAGAAGTAAAAGTTATAGCTAAAGCCTTAGCTGAATCTGCCTCTAATGCTAGCACTGGTTTATCCCGAATTTCTAGGCTTCGAAGAGAGTTGCGAAATCTCAAAGTCTCAGAAAAAATTATTTCGGCTACATTGATTCCAGACATAAATCGCTTAGCTAATAAAATTCAAAAGGAAAAAGGTTTGCTATGTGAAAATGAAGGCATTGATTACCCAGATTACTTTGCGTTAGAATCAGTTAAGAAAAGATTGGATGTGTATGATGTATCCAAAGTTCCTGGCTTGCAAACCCTTGCCGATATATAAATAATAATGCTCTGCATCCGTCTTGCTGAAATAAAAACCCTGCGTATATCTAATGGAGGTGTAACTGGATATGCAAAAAACCGGGAACAACAAGACATTTCTCGAGTATTTAGATTACTAGAAAAGAACGAGGAGCGGGCTAGTCAATTGCTTATGTGGATTCAGGAAGCAATTTCTTCCAGACACTTACGAGACCCTGGAAATCCTGGAGTGTTATGGTTTAATACATTTCTGAAAAAAGATGAGTTCCTTCCTGAAACTGGCAAACCACTACTTCCTAGTTCTTTGCGCAAATTAAGGGCGGTATTTGCAGTCGTTTCGAATTGTGCGAAGAATTTATCAGAGGCTATGACTATTGCCAGTGAAGCACTTCGCTACAGTCCTGACAACCATGCCTCTCCTGCAAAAAACTATACTATAGTAAATTATCGCAAAAGAGGACAACCTCACTGATCAGGCAAAGGCAATCAAGATTTTTGATGAAAACTAATCACATATATGGGTTAGAGGGGATCCTAGAGAGATCAGATCAGGAGGCATTACCTCTGGTAACCCTGGTATCATTTATTAATTTTATTTTTTCGCTCGAGACAAGATCTAGCATATAGAATATATTACGAAAATGGTAGCTGATCAAAAGTATTCATCTGATATATCCAGCGAGCAGGAAGTTATCAGATATACAGAGAAATTACCCCAGTCATTAGGACTGGATGAGCAGAATACAAGAGCATATAAAGCACTCTCTAGACAGATTTGGGCGTTAGAAAAAAGACTGGAAGATTATTATTTCGAATATGTAAAGCTTAAAAAGAAGGTCAATTTATTGAAAGCTGAATTGGATGATCTGGACGAATGTGTGGATAGGGAGACTGTGGTCGACTTAATTCATGAAATAGTTCTTTCGCTGATTGGTAAAGCAGGGCAGAAAGAATGTAAGGGTTCTTCCTATTCGTCTGACTCTTCCAAAGAATCTGATTTAGTTGAGATGGTAAGAGAACGAAAAGCTGTCCCTCATAAGCAACGAAGGAAGGCGTGACCAAGAAAAGTTAAGCGGGTGGTAGTTTGAAGTGGGCCGAGCCAGAATTTTATTTTTTCGTTTAAAGATACAACATATAAAATGGAATATTTATGACGCAATCAAGCATCTTTTATTTACCAGAAGTATTAGAACATATTTTACATTTCTTATTGATAGATAAATCCATCTACCCTGCTCTATATGTTTCCCAATTGTGATACAGATGCGGTACCCTATTCTATGGAGATGCATTGAGCTAAAGGGAATGATCCCAAAGCAAAGAAATTCATAAAATTAGTATGTGGAAAGCAAAAGCCAATTTATAGCTTGAAACTAACCCATCTCGAAATTCCATACTATAATCTACTTTCAAGTAAGAAAATTGAAGGCATCGTAAGAACATGCCCAAACATAATTCATTTGAATTTCGAAAATTGTGTGGGTTTTAGTAATAGAGCATTAAATCAGCTTAAAGCATATCCCAATGTGAGATATCTCAATTTATGTAGTAGTGGTATTATGGGTGATAAAGCTTTATGTGGAATGGTGGAATCATGTCGTAAAATAGAATATCTAAATATTTCTTTCTGTCAAGGCATTACTGATAGATCTTTAATCAAAATTGCGGACAGTTGTCAAGCTTTACAAAAGTTTCATTTTGCTTGTGCGCATTTGATTTCTGAAAGATTTATAAGTTACATCTTAAACTCATGCCCAAATTTACTAAGATTCAGTATTCCGGGTAGCTGTCGAAGAAAAAATAGATGTGATATATTAGTAGAAAAACTTCTTACTATAGAGAAATACCTTAATGTAGAGAAACATCTTAGTGTAGAGTATCTTGATTTTGGTAGGTGTGTTTACATCGCTGAGACTTCAATTTGCAATGCCATTCATTCCTGTCCAAATCTCCAACATCTCAACCTTAGTTTTTGTGGAATTACTGATAAAACTATCGAAGAAATTGCTAGATCATGTTATATTTTAAAATATCTTAATTTAAGGGGGTGTTATAAAATTAGCAAAGGAGTCGTAAATAAGCTAAATCCAAATATCCACATAGAGAATTTCGAGGAAACTTTATCACATCCCGATCTCATTAGAGCAGTTAGAAATCATCTTATACAGAATAATGTTTTTAATAGATAAATTTTAGCTCAGGGTCTTCAGCGCCTCTTAGATTTAAGTATGCGAGATAATTTGCAGTGGTATTCCGATCCAGGGTTGGCTAGATCAACAGTTCAGAGTGGTGGTCGGTTATATAACACCCGGCATAGTGTTGCTAATAATCAAAATTCAGTTCTATCTCAGATACACTGGCAACCTAACAGACGGTCACTAAGGAATTATTTTGATAGAATACTAGCTAATCAAGCAAAATGCTGGTACTCTATTGATCTAACTAATCCGGAGCAGTGATCAGCTCAGAAGATTTTTTGTTGGGTTATAGTCTGTGTGATAAAAAATATAGATTAGCTAACCTGTTCTAGACATGGGCATTGACCGGCACTAGATGGATTTTTGATGAATATTTCGTGCAATTGTTGAGGAGAGAGCTTCAGAAATAATGGAAGCCCCTCTCCAGTAAACATAATTTTCTTTACACCTATTTCACCATATTTCGGAAATATCACACCTGGATCATCCTTTAAGGGACCATGAAACTCCTTAAGCTTCCGGAGATATGCTCTCATATTTTCATCAACTTCTTCTGCTCTTTCTTGATTAGAATAGCCAACAATGTCGAGTTTATCCTGAATTGCTATTATATCCTCTTTCAAACACATAAACAAATTAAATATTTCACTAAATGGAATATCTGTAGAAGCTTTATTGCTTCGGAGTGCTTCTTCTAGAATGGGATTACCATCAATATTGAGTTTCTCCTGAATCGGTATTAAATCCCCTACCAATTCTAACAACAGCTCGTAAGAATCGGCAAGTGTTTTTCCCATGAGCTCGGAATCTAGAGGCACTACTAATTCATTTGCATTGCCAGGGCCAATACCGAGTTTCTCCTAAATAGCTATTATATCCTTCTTCTTATATAAAAACAGTCCATAAAACTGAGCAAGCGTTTCAGGGTTATTATTTGCCATGCCACTCCTGTGTGACAGAAAAATAAGTGGATCAGCAGTCAGCCTCATGTGCAACATAATTTTCGCATATATATCAAAAAACATATTAACCTTTATTATTTATTTTTTCCTGAACAATCATGAGAAAAATGGCCTGCTTCACAGGCGCTTCGCTTGAAAGGAAGTCTACATGCAACACAAAACCAACTCTAAAAGTAAATAGTGCGACAAAAGCATATGTTATGAAAGGCTGAGGACTTTGGAATTTTGAGATCGCTAGGCGTAAAACCAACTGTGTCTTTCTGGTAGATCTACATGTGAAAGGGTATAAGAATTACATTTGCATGTGCCTTCATAGAACTCTTGGCATCAGACAACAATACTAATTACGCTTTATATCTCCTTATCTTTGGCTTGGCGCTCTTTTTCCCAGCAAGATATAAAGCATGTAATGGTATGTGGAAGTTTAGCCAACATTTCTCAAAAAACTTTCCCAGAGAAAATAGTTTCACTAGCGTAGCTAACGCAAATAAGGTATGTATATGCCAGAAGTTGTGTATTTATGGGGACGAGTTTTCTCACTACGGGCTCTTGTTTTTAGATGTCTGATAAAGCTAGTATTATTACTCTCAACTGTCTCATCTCCGGCGAGGAAGCAAACGATGTCTTTGGAATAAAAATATCTTGCGAAGGAGTATCAAACTCAAATGATAATCGAGTTTCTATTCTTGCAGATAAAATCAGAAACTGTCGTCTAGATCTATTTAAAGATACTGATTCGAGCAAGCTAATTTTATATATGAATAAGGCTGAAGCTGATAGTGTCGTAATTCTCGGCTTAAAAAATGATAAAGGGGCTATATTGAATGGTACGGAATTGATGAAGCATGAAAACACCATTTTAAGTTATTTTAATGGTCAACCCTCTCCTAAATATCAAGGCGAAAAGGGGTCAATATTATCGTATATCCTCCTACAGATGATTAATATTTTCATTCGTATCATGTAAAGCGGTCCCGGTCAGACCTCTATTCGTATTTTTTATGTAATGTAGGCCGACTTCTGTCAATAATTTATTTCATAAATAAAGTATTATTATTGTATTGTATATGAGAAATGGGTCACGTGTAATGGTGCGGTCCAAATCTAACATTTTTATCTGAACTAATCTAGCCTAATAAAAAATGTCAGGTGATAAGTGAGAAGAGTCTTCATGGTTAGGGAGGCGCAGTGATTAGGTGATCGTTGCACTTGACCGATTATACGGCAGGCTTGTGAAATAGAATAATTTTTCACATATAGTATTTTTTTGCAAATAAAATTCTTTTTACTCTTGTCCTCACATACCGCACTTTGAGCCAATAACATTTCGCAAAAAATACTATATAAGCCGAAAACATGTCTATCACTTTACTATGTCTTGTCAAAGGAAATACGACCGCTAGTGCTTTTCCTGTCGATATTAATAAGGACCAGCTTGTAGGCTACCTCAAGAAAGTTATTAAGGCAGAAAAGCAAAATGACTTCGCTGGAATAGACACAGACAAGCTCAAGCTATGGAATGTGTCGATATCTGACGATCAGAACGATCTCTTAAACAATCTCACACTCAATGACGGGGACGAGCTCCTTGCAACAAGAAAGATTTTGAAATACTTTCCAGACTCACCTCTCGAAGAACATATTCATGTTATTGTAAAATTGCCACGTAAGTGTCTGGAGTGTCTGGTATAGTCTAATTTTTCGTCATTTGCCCTTGTAATATTAACACGCATTCGTTTTCAGTTCTCAGCTTAGAAGAGGCTTTGTTGTGTATTCCACCACCCATAACATATTCTCCGGACTGTACTAAATCGAAGACCACTACAAAGGTTAATGGTGGCCCACTGACGAGTGTACAACTATGGGACGACTTTTTTGATAAAGTGAATCAATTCCGCTTCGACCAACAACCGATATTAGAGAGGCCAAAATTTGTGGTGAAAGAGATAGAAAATGAAGAGGATGTTCGAAGTGTTTTAGATTTCAATATTTGTCAGACATTGAATTATCTTTTGGGATCTGATCATAAATTTTCAAGATGTTCACCTGATACTCCTGGCATACCGGATTTCACCTGTCATCTTGTGGGTTCGTTGATCTTGGTGATTGAGGCAAAAAGAAAGCATGTTTTAGAAGATATGGGCGAAGAAATATTTCCCGAGTTTTATCAGACGAGTAAAGGCAAGGATGTACAGTCAACTCTCTATAAATGCACCACCCATAAATGCACACCCTCTCTAAATGCACACATTTGCTTAGTCCCAAGTTTGGGACTTAGTGCTAAATACATACCCTTTATATATACACCGTGCAATGATTTTAAAAGTCCCACCTATATCAGTAATAATCTCCCTAAATGCATTCACGTGACTTTTAGATGATTTTCACGTGATGTACTGCGGTTTTTATAGACACGTTACTGTGGGAATTTCATCTTTTTTTGACGGAAAATAAGTCAACATGCTTCCTAAAACTCCCAAAAAAAAGTCACTTTAACAGACTCTCAAAAATATGAACTTTGTCTTTATGCTAGTAATAATAAAAAAACTCGAGTTCAGTATATAGACTGGGTTGAAGAAAAGTGGGGAGTTAGAGTTGACAAAACTACTATAACACGAATCTTATAAACTAAAGAAAAGCGGCTTATCACTGAAGTCATTTACCCAGAGCAAAAACGGCACAAACCTGTTACCTTTCCAGAACTTGAGCTTGCTCTCAAGGAGTTTGTGTTAAATTATCAGCACCGAACAATCCTAAGTGATGCGATACTAGTTGAAAAGGCCAAGTTACTGGCAAATGGGTTGGGAGTTCCTGAAAATATGTTACAATTTTCTTCCGGTTGGCTTCAAGGATTTAAAAAACGTAATGGAATCCGTCAAGAAAAGCTTCAAGGAGAAACAGCATCAGCTAATGAAACTGCTATTATGGAAGCCTTACCATTATTACATAATAAGTGTGTCAATTACCCTCTTGAACGTATCTATAATATGGATGAAACTGGGCTTTTTTACCAGTATATTTAATTTTTTTTATTATCTAAGGTGGTAGGCTTGAACAGAATCCAAATATGACTATAATTATTTATTTAATTTTTTTATTGTTTTGCAGATTAGAACCAGATCAAACACTAGCTACAAAACGTCTTTCTGGATGAAAGAAAGCAAAGAACGCCTTTCTATAGCTTTGTGTTCAAATGCTGATGGATCACATAAATTACCTCCTTTAATAATCGGCAAATATGCAAATCCAAGGTGCTTTAAAAATATCAATATTTACAACTTACCCATGACATACCGAAATAATGCTAAAGCTTGGATGCTCATAACAATTTTTCAAGAATGGCTTCATGAATTTGATCATCAAGTTGCATTAAAACATGGAGGTCAACGCGTTTTGTTGTTACTTGATAATTGTACAAGTCACAAGGTGGAAAATCTTGCCCTTCTGCATGTTGAAATTCAATTTTTACCTCCAAACACAACATCAAAGATTCAGCCAATGGATGCTAGAATCATCATGTCATTTAAAAAACATTATCGTCATCATCATATCCGGTAAGTAACTAACTATATTTATATTTTATTTTACTGAATAATTTATTATTTTATTTAGTTGGTTGTTAGAACAAGTTGAGGCTGGACAAAACATACAGGATCTAAAGATAGATATTTTGCAAGCCATTCGGTATATCATTCCAAGTTGGAATGAAGTTACAGTTGAAACAATCTGAAACTGCTGGAATCAAACCAGGATTCTTCCTGATAACGAATATGATGAAACTGATAATGAAGACGATGATCAGATGATTGATGAACTTTCTAGAACAATTCAAGCCCTTAATCTTCCTAATGTAATGCGAGTAAAGGAATTTCTTAATATTCCTGAAGAAGATATTACATATGAAATTTTTGAAGATGAACAAATCATTACGGAACTTATAAACATTTTTAAAAATTCTTACGAAAATACTGAAGATTTGGATGAAATAGATGATAGTGACGAGATAGTAACTATAAGCACTAATATAGCATTAAAAAGCTTAGAAACTGTGAATATGTTCTTACTTCAACAAGAAAATACTGAAGAATATATCAAATTAATAGGTAAAATTGAAAAATTTATTAGAAAAAAATAGGTACATATGATGCAGCAGACTACAATTGATCAGTATTTTAATTAATAACTGTATTATTAATTATAATAAATGCTAAATAATTAAATTGAATAATAAATAATGTTAACATATAATATAATGCATTTTTTCTGATTTTTAGTGTTTCTGTAATGTAAAATCTAAAAAAAAAATTTTTTTTTATAAATGCACACCCTTTATAAGTGCACGCTTATAGCTGGTCCCAAGGGGTGCATTTATAGAGAGTTGACTGTAGTTCAACAAATTTATAATTATATGGGAGAAAACGAACTTAGATACGATATTCTTACTACCTACGATAATCACTGGTTTCTATGCTGAGAACACACGAAGCTCTGGATCTCAAAAACCCTTTCACTAGAATCCGAATCTCCACCCGTACTCAAGGCATATGCTTATCTAACTCGACAGGCGAAAGAGAATCCCAACTCTCCTAAACTTCAAGTACTAGTGCCAGCTCAAGGGGACAATGATTCACATACTCTTCAATCAAACTCAAAATTATCATCCAGCTCTTCATTAACTAATCAGGCTTCCAGCACCTTTTCGAATCAACAATCATCTTCTAACGTCCCAGTAAATTAGCAAAAGTTTAGCTTTGCAGACTTCAAGTTTAAGAGCATACTAAGTGGAAAAACGCTCCTATGCGAATTTCATGGTGAAATGATTGCTTTGAAGAGTGTAGACTTATCGAAGGCTCCATCGTATGTCCTGGAAGAAATGCAAAAAGAAGTCGAGATTTATAAAGATCTAGCTGATATTCAAGGCAAGTATATCCCAAAGCTGATCTGTTATGGATATTATGGAAGAGGTATGAGCTTCGTTATCGGCATGACCATTGTCAGCACTTCGTTGAGCGAGCAAAAAATAAAGAAACGGCAAAAGACAAGGGCTATTAAGGGATTAGAAGCGATCCACAAGCATGGCATCCTCCACAATGACATTCGGAAGGAAAACATCTTAATTAATGATGATGGTGGCGTCTATCTGATTGACTTCGGTATGGCAAGTCGGGAGGACACAAAAAAGAAGAGAAAGCTTTTCGAGGAGGAACAGCTCAAATACTCTAACTTGCTAGATAGATATAATACGTAAGATTTATTATTTCACAAATTCCTATTTCTTGCAATCTTGCGAAGCGCCTTAACGGCTAATTTCTTATAATTAATAATCATGTATTTTACAGACATTTTGTAAAGAAGGAGGGGCGAATTTCCAAGTCACGTAAATGTCAGGTGGTTAGTTAGACTGTAGGATTAGCTATAGCATAGACGCCATGTATCTCGGGCAAAGTCCTGAACCTTTGTATTTATTTTTTTGCATGTAATAATAAAAAAATTTCTTGGCAAAACCGTGAACAATGTTCACGATCAGCCAAAATGGCCTACATATTTTTATTTTAAATGTTTATATACAGTGTATTAGTTATATATAGATCATGTCATCTGAGCTTGAATTATCGAAACAGCGTATCACTGAACTTGAGGCTGAGAATTCCGGTCTTAGAATCAAGCTCTCAGTGTCTGATGCTGAAATAGCTGAACTTAAGCACAGTAATATCGAGTTTCTAAGAGCGAATAAGGAATATAACGAGAGGCGTGATGCTGAGAATGCCAAACTCAAGGCCAGAATCGAGGAGATGGAATCTGAGTTTGAAGATAGAATCACGAAAGTGGAACAGAAGCAGACTCTGCAAAGCGCCTTAACGGCAAATTATAATTCTTCTAACAACAGTTCATCTAATTTCAATTTGGTTGTAGATCAGGTGCTAATGGTAACGCATCACAAGAAACCATTGGTGGATACTTCATTACCTGAAGACAAGGAAACAGATGCTTTCTTGGGTGAGGTGCATAAGAAAAAGGTTAGTAATGAGATTAGGCAGAGAAATCAGGAAAAAAAACTTTACTTTAGCGCCTCCGGCCAAACCCAAAAGTCTCTTCCAATAGGGTCCCAAAGGGATCAGAGGCCTCAAGTTCTTGACTCGATTACTCAGCCATGCAATAGCGCATCATCAGAAGTATCAGCTAATTCAGATGGCGGGGAAGTACCTCCAAAATAGTGTTCCAATCCGTCAATCCCCCATCCGTATCCGTCGTCGAATATTCGTCATTTTCGGATATCCGTCATTTCGGATATCCGTACATACGGATAGGACGGATCACGGATATCCGTGATAGATTGACGGATCCCATCCGATCCCATCCGAATTAAACGGATCATCTGGATAATCCGATTTTTACTACATAATTCTGGTCAAATCTGTAATGCTGGCCAGAATGATAAAAAAATTTTTTTTTCAACTTTGTGTTACACAAATGTTACACAACATAATTCGGGCTAGCACTATGAATTCGGCCCAATTTAAAATTCAACGGATATCCGAGGTTATCGTCACACGGATATCCGTCATGTCGGATATCCGTACATACGGATAAGACGGATCACGGATATCCGAAAGTGGCGGATGACGGATGACGGATTATCCGCGGATTGTAACACTACTCCAAAAGAGAAGATAGGTAGTGAACTGGATTCAAAGTGCAAGAAGGTGGGAAGAATTGTGAACAGCTTTTAAGCAGAATTTATTTGCTTCGGAGCCGTATTCACGAGAGCTATTAATAGAACGAAAATCACGTTGACCGAAATTTCTGAGACATTATGTCCAGAAAAATTACCTCTGATAAATCCAGCATTGATGAGGCCTCACAATATCTAGCTCAGTTATGCGATAAAGCTTTTGATGCTGAAGATAAAACCAATCGAGCTAATCAGGAAGAAATTTTATGCTGGTGCCTCTATGCGAAAGATTTCATAATTCAGCTCAATGAAATTATAGAAAGTAGGGGAGGTAAATTCGGTGAAAAGAAGGCAAGAGGCTTACTGTATGATTCCATTACAAAACAGCTTAATTTGCTTCGTAAATAGAGATCCCAAGAAACGGGGTTACAACTTCGAGATGTATCATGAGATAGTTTGCGCAAAAAAATCCAGAGAGCCGAGAAAGTCTATAAATTTATCGAACAAGTGGGGCTAGATAAAATCAAGTATATTAAATCTTATAGTGCGACTTCTATTTCAGAGCTTACTAATGAGCAAATTCAAAAGGTTATAGATTATGGAGTATCTTCAGAAAAAATATCTCTAGTAACTGATCATGTAACTAAAATTTCTGAGACATTATGTCCCAGAAAAAATTTGTCTGAAAATACTCCCGATCAGAATAATGTATTGGAAGTCTTGTCTTCAAAGGAATCAACTGCACTTATTTCATTAGCCCATCCCTCTAATTCATCTGATAATTCCAAGGAAAAGGAGGGTTCGTGATTTGATGAAAATATGTTTTTCAATGAGGCGAATCCCACTAAAGTGAACATCACCACTTCAGACGATGATGACTCTGATCCCAATGATTCTGAAAAAGAGATGCCAGACGATTCAAATGATGATGGATATAATGATTACGGTGGATATAATGAATATAGTGAACGTGATAGAGGTTATTACTACTGTGGCGGAAGATATAAAAGAAAAACCTCCCCAACGATGAGCCCTATCATCTCTCTGGTAACCGCCTAAGAGAATTATTGGATGAATTGCATATTCGTATAGGCTAGATTGTTTTATAGTTTCTTTCTTTTTTTGAATCACGTGGGTGGCTTATATATCAGCATTGCGCAGTAATACGTCATCTCTATACTTCACTACGCAGACGCTTTGCAACTGTTTCCGCAGTGATTTTATTTTTAAATCCAGATGTGTTATTTTCGTAATAATAGCCGATCAACAGAGTGCTATTTTTGTAACAATGAAGCCAGGCCAAGATGCCGTCAGATATTTTGCAAATCTTTGGGGTCAGATCGTGGTGTCAGATCAATAATTAATCTGGTAGTGATATTCACTTTTTTTCCAAAATGTTCTGGCATAATCTCCATTTGTGGATTGATTTGAATCAGCCATTTGCAGATCTACATTATTTAATTAGCTTATTAATGATGGGATGGATAAACACCACCTTTCTTCATTAGTATAATTTTTGACAACACCTGAAGCCGTAATTCATAAGATTTCGATTTAACATAATTATTAATCTGCTATTAAGGCGCTTTGCTAGGCGCTTCACAGATCTCTGGACAAACGGTACATTTTTATTTAACATATTGGGATTAGTACGATGACAAAATAAGGGGTCCAGGTACATAATTACTTGTAAATAGATATTATTGGTTTGAAGTCTGATTGAACTCTGGTTGAAGTCGGGTTGAGACTGCGCTTCAGAAAGTAAACTCTCATTAACCACACTTTTTTCTCATATTTATTCGAGAGTAGAAAAGGTACCAGGGCAAACAAGTTTGATATGTTATCTTCCGCAGATTGATAGGTAAAGGAAGCTACAAATAGTGGAACAAAAACGAAAAATGTGAAGTCTGGTTGAACTCAGGTTGAACTATAGTTGATGTACAGTTGATGTGCAGTTGATCTCCAGTTATACCAAATGAAAACCCCCTTTTATATAACAATGATCTGCTGAAAGCGCTAAAGGCAGACTATATAAACAACCTATGATTCATGCTCACGTCCAACACCCCATCTCAAAAAAAATTCTGTTGTTGAAAAATGGCTGAATGGACTGATCCACAAATTCGTACTCTTATTGACGAATGTAGAACCAGAAACGATGAGTTTCATAACCTTAGAAGAAATCGGAAAATCTTCTGGAATAGTATTGCTGATAAAATCAATCAAAAGAATGGGACATCATTCAACGGCCACCAATGTAAAGAAAAATTCTCAAATCTTGTCCAGGATTATAATGTAAGTTATCACTGTATTGAGAACTATGTGGTGGATAAATCCACCTGTCCCCTCCTGTATGTGGTCACTACGTGTCCAGTTCTAATATTGATCATATTATTGTTAGGCTATGTGTGATTTTATGTCTGGTCGTAAATCTAGTAGAAGTCGGCTGGGTGTATAATATTTTGATGAATTTCGTACATATTTTTGGGAGAGACCTGAAGATGAATTCGATAGGGTCCGCAGTATTAATACTTTTAACTGAAGATGAAGTAGAGGAAGTGGAAATATTATGCCTGTACCGTCTACCAGAGAAGTTGAACGCGAATTGAAATCCTCTAAAAGACGATTAAGTCGAAGTTCATCTATTAGTCGAAGTCAATCACCATCTATTGGACGAAGAAGTCGAAAATAATCGCCACCCGTTAAACGAAGACACTCAGCAATTCCGCCTATTAGCTCATTAACCACCAACGATGAAATGGATATTTCTGATACAGAGCAGTTAGTTGGCCAGAGAAGAACTTCCACGCATGAAGAACTGTCCTTATCACTTTATCTACCACCATTTTATGATATTGCCACTGCTCAAGAATCATCAAATGTGAGGGGTAATATACAATAACTACATTAGCCAGAGGGGTTCTTTGAACCAGGTGCTTTGCTAGGCTCTTCCGCACACCACTGTTATTGTTTCATTAATCAGTGCATTTTTTCTATACTGTGCTATTATACCATGAATGTACTTTGAAAAATATAATAAAGAGCTTTACTTTGATTTTTTAAGAGTGTTATGTGCGTCGTGAGTGTTTCGTGCCTCCTTGATCTTTGAGATAACATAAATACTCTCGAATAAGACTATATTCATTAAAAGCGCGTTTAATAGTAGCTTAAATCTGATTGGCCAACCAACCATCTCGTGATTTATCGAAACCCTAGAACTATTGAGGGAGCTGGTGGAGATGTCATGTGATACGATATACAGTACATCATGCCACAAACTGATTTAGCCGAACACAGGTCAAAATCGAGGCTATCGGTTGCATATCGAGTACCAGATATATGTAGGATATGTATATGATATGTATACGATATGCAACAATTACACACATATCGGGTACCTGATATCTGTAATGTTTATGCAGAAGTTCGGTGATATATATTATAGATATTGTGCACATATTACACATATATCGGGTAGTATAATATCGGGCAGCATCTCTTATACGTGTCGTATAAATATCGTATAGATATTGGTCGGTATAATATCGGACACATGTTATATAGATATCGGGTAAATATAGGATACATATCGTACATTTATCTGACAATACGATAGATAATTTTTTCATATAATATTATAATTTAATCTGGGCAAAATTATAATTTCAAATTAATTTTTAATTTTAATTCGGGCTAAAGTAAAATTTTATTACACAAATTTTATTATTTTCAATTAAACTAATAAAAAAGATTACAAAAAAATATATTATTCTATATAGCTATATAAATAATTAGATATCTGTTATCTACAAATAGCGCTTATTTTTATCTGTTTAATATTTAAAAGAAAGAAATAGTATTTTAGTAATAAAGATATTAATATGAATAATGTATTCGTAAAAGAAAAAGAATAGTATTAAAAAAATGTTAGTAAAAAATGGTTAGTAATAGAAAATGTTATTAGTATGTTTAGTAGTAAAATATATTAGTAAAAACAAACGTTAGTAGGTTAGAAAAAAAGAAAAGAAGTGTATAATATAAATAAAAATTAGTAAAAAATATACCTTTGTATTTATTTCACCTCTTTTTTGAAGTTTGCTGTTTAAAAAGAAAATAGATCTTGTTAATTATTTTTCTTTAATAAATAAAAAAAATAAATATTTAAATTACCTTGATGTGCGTTACTCTCATATTCTTCTGAAGATATATGATTAGATCTTCTTTTTCTTGAGTTTACTATATATAAACCAAATTAATTTTTGATTAAATTTTTTTAAAAAGAATGCTTAAATTACCTTGATATGTGTTGCTTCCAAATTCTTTTGATTTAGAGTTTTTTTTCTTGAATTCGCAGATATAGGATTACCATCTTGACGCACAGTATCAAAAAATGTCTGCCCTTGATGTGGAAGGTACTTAGGAACCACCTCGTCTCCCGATTAATGAGACCCTAAGTCAGAGGAGGCTAGCCTATCAGGTACAAGTACCCTACAACTTCATCTCTAGGTAGTCAAAAATCTCAGGTGGTTCCAAATCACAGCATACTACATGATTAGTCTTTGGACATGTTGGGATTTAATAAGTGAGAGAAAAAATAACTCCAGCGCCAGTGTTTTGTAAAGAATAATAAAATAATATTTTTAAGTTAGTTCTTTCTTTATTAAATTTTTGAAAAAGTTTTGTTTCTTAAAATCGTAAAAAAATGCTGGTTGCTACAACTGACGGACAACGACAAATTGTCAGGCTACTCCCGGACAAAGTAATTGGAAGGCAGAAAATGTCATAAAATATCCAGCCCTATTTCATAACATTTTTTTCCAGGCTAAAGCAAATATTACAAAAGAAATTGCAAATATATTTAACAAGCAATAGATACATGGCAGTTGAAAAATATATTCACACTTCATATTGTAATACCACAGTCTAACAAAGAAAGCAAATATATTTAACAAACAATAGATACATGGCAGTTGAAAAATATATTCACACTTATACCACAAAGAAAGACTCAAACCACTATTGTAAAGAAAAATATGAAAAATACGCGTATATCCTATTTTCATACCTTGCTTAACAGTTCCACTATTTATTTAAAAAAGACTTTTCTCTTTTTTGTATGTGGGTAGGGGTACATTTTTTCCTTTTTTTTATTCTTTTCTTTTGTATATGGTAGATAAGTACGTCTTACTATATTAAATATATAAACTAAAGTGCCAAAGTATTGTTAATATTGTAAAAGATAAGTAAAGTATACTTGGATAAAAGAGAAAAAAAGAGACGAACCGTAAAGCGTTAATAAAAGATAAGTAAGAAGAGAAAAGTGTATTTTTGAAAATAAACAAAAAAAATCGCGCATTAATTTTAGATATCACATGTATGTAATCAAAGCGATTTTAATTGGTTATTAATATACATGCATAAATGTCATGTGATTTTAGTGACCTATACAAAAGATAAAAATTATTTTACAAAAAATACGTTTCCAACCTTCCAACCAGTGTATAAAATCTGGAAAAAAAAATGTGCACATGTGCACATAAGAATTTTTTTTTGTGCACGTCACGAACTCAATTTTTAAAAATTTTTGTACACAAAAATGTGCACTATATTAATTTATAATATAAAACGTTGTAAACGGTCGAATATCAAGCATGAAAAGATGATAAAATTCAACTACCAAACGTAATTGCCAAATGTTAAGAATGAACAAATTAATTATGAATTGGCGTAGATGGATAAATAATTAGCCGAAAAGGATAAACATTTAGGAAGAGTAATGATCTACATGATGTAATATTTATTGAATGATTGACAAAGAACCAATAGGATAAATAGAGTCAATCAATTGCGGCTTAGAATCTTTAACAATAAGAACGATTAGAAAGAATAATTATAAGCCACAAAAGATAGATTATAAGCAAAACACATAAAGCGGATTGAAAGAACATATAAAATAATGTCAGAAAGATTAAAGAACATAAAATAATATAAAAGATAATATAAAAAGATAATACAAAGATATTATAAAAGATAATATATATATATAAAAGATAGCATATTAAAAGATAGCGTATTTAAAATATAGATAGTATATTAGAAAGATAGTTCAAAGATAATATGTAAAAAGAATATCAAAGATAGTATATAGATAGAATAGAAAGTAGTGTAAATTTGTATAAATAGAGAACGGAATTCAAAGTAATTCCACAGTTCTCATTCACAAAACTCAATAAAAATATAAGTTTCATTTAATTATTTGTTAATAAAGTTTAATATTAATTAAAGGTAATAGGTTCGCCCTAAACTTTAATTAATGTTGCTTAATTAATTTTAATTGAAAAATGGAAATTTTAAGATGAATTAAATATACATTTTTGAAAAGTAATAATTCGTAGCGAGAGCTATCGAAGTTTGAAATTAAAGGTAAAAGTGGATATAATTTGGGGAAAATTTAGAGAAGTTAAATTTTATTTTATATTGTTCAACGTTTTATATTACTAACGCTATTTATGTCGTGAACCAAGAATGTTGTTATATATTGTTGTTAATTATTTGTTCGTTTGTTCAATTGTTCGTTCATTCGTTCATTCGTTCGTTCGACCACGAGAATGCCCGTTCGATGTGGCAACTCTGTAAATTGATGACAGAGGGAAATGGGGGATCTCAACGTCCTAACTTTTAAATCCTAAATTCCTAATTATATTATAGATTTTATTTATAAAATATAATTAATTACACTAAAATGTTCCAAAAAAATGAAAAATAAATCACTATAATTATTAAATTGCCCGATCTTTAGAAGCCCAATGATTGTAAGCTGCTAAATAATTGAAATTTTCAAAATTTTGAGGGCCATTTAAAGAAACATGTAAATGCATATTAAGAGTATCAATATGCACTCTGTTTCAAATGTCAGTTTGTTTTGATTAAATTTTGCCTAGAAAATACACGTTCCACCACAGTGTTAGAAAAAGGTATAATTAATGACAAATCAATAAGAATAATAAGATTAGGGAATTGGTTTCGGAAATAAGTAGTATTAAAGATCTTATACCAACATTCAGTAAATTTACATCCTTTGGCAAATCTATATGACGCAATTAGATTTTTAGCCAAATCCCATTCTTTCTTAACTTCTTCGTCATCAATTAATGAATGCTCATCATTATTAATTCTTTTTTTCTTTCCATAAAAATGTATAAGATCCGAAAGCTCTTCTTCACATAGTTTTGTAAAGCATTTTTATGCATTTTTATCAAGCGGCATTTCATGAGGATCAAAAATTCGTAAAGAATAATATAAATTTTCATTAGGAAATCTTTTTCACAAATTTGTAATAACTTTTTCAGCATAATGTTTAATAAAATCTAATTAACAAACATAATTGAGCAAAAATTTATTAGTAATTAATTTAATAAATAAGTTAAAAATAAACTAGCCTGGCAAATCTTCAGGGTGTAATTCTAACTCATCTATTAACTTTCGCAAATGGGTACCATACTTCGGTAAGACATCTGCAGATCCAATAAAATTTGCAGTTATAGATTCATATGCCATTTTGAGTTGTGATCATAAAGAAATATAATCAAATTGAAAAACCAATATAATTTTTTTTAAAATAAAAAAAAATATCAGCAAAAAATTTCATAATAATAAGAAATTCGGTATCCACATTGCGTTAAATAAGAATTTAGCCGTATTAGATGAATTAACATCACGTTGTAATGCTTTTTGAATGGGTTCAATTATTTGGTGAAAATTGTTAATTACATTAGACCATGATAGCCATCGCGTATCACATACATTAAGAATTGTTAAATCAGAAACTTCCATATCTTCTTTGATTTTTTTTAATTCATACATTTGCTTATATGAATTAGAAAAATAAGAATAAATTCCTTTAATTATAGTTTTATAATGTGCGAAATATGGTGTTTCATTTGCAGCTTCTTCTGAAGCTAAGTGTAAGCGATGTGCAATACAATGTGTTAATGTAATAAAATTATTAAGTTTTTTTAGTTGAGTTGCAACACCATTACGAATGCCTAAGTAAAATGATAAAATATATATATATATATATATTATTAAATTATATATTTTTGATTAATTAATTATTATTTAATAATTACCTGTCATGGTTGCAGCTCCGTCACTACCAAAATGTCTTAATTTCGTTATATCCAGTTCTTTTTGAGTTATAAAAAGGTTTATTACATTCATAATTCCATCAGCCGATGCATCTGTTATTTGTGTCAATCCAAGAAAACGAAAATAGGTCCACCATTTACTAAATGTTTCGAAACTAATGCAATAGTTTTTTCAGATATAACATTTGTATTGCTTTCATCAATAAGTAAACTCTAACATGATGATTCTTTAACCTCAGCAACAACGCTTTCTTCAACAATAGTAAATATAGAAAAAAGTAATTCTCTTTCTGCAACTGCATTTTTATAAAGTGTATAATTATTAGTTGAAGATGATGAAGTTGTAATTTCAGAATGATTTTGAAGAAGAGGTGGACGAAGATTTTGGATAAAATTTTCATCCCCAGTTTGATATTGATAATTAATTTGATATGTAATTAAATCACAAAGAGATCCATAATTATTAAGTGCTATATTACATTGTGTTAAATAATATACATTACGCATACAACAAATAATTAATGCTTGATTATGGTTCATTTATTGCATAAAGCCTTCTTTAATTGTCAACTGATCTGAATTTTTTGCATTAATTGCTTTTATATGCCTTTCAATACAATCTTCCTTTAACCACTCCAAACCAGTAGTTGTCCACACACTAGAACTATTTGCATTTTTGCATATTTTACAAAACATAACTTCTTTTCCATTTCTTTTTTCACAATATAACCATGGATATTTGAAAGGCCAAGATGGATTCCATTTAAAGTTATCTTTTTCTAAACGTAAATATTTATTTTTTTTTATTTTTATTTTTCGCCTTAAATAATCTCATTTAATTCTCCTTCACTATTAATTTCATTATCTTTAACATCACTAATTTGAATAACCTCTGTATTTTTATCATTTCGACTTCTTTTTTTGTTGGTTTGTCAGTTTTTTTCTCTTGAGGAGTATAATTATTTAGATATTTTGTGATATCTTCCATTCTTATTACGCTTAAAAAAAAAGAAAAATTAGATTATCATATCGTTTATCTAATACGAATATATATACGATGCATATCAAATTTTTTTGTGCACGGAATAAAATTTTTTGTGCACGAAAATGTGCACTATTATTTGTGCACTATGGATAAACCACATGTGAAAAAAAATTGGTGTATGGCAGTCTGCCAGATGATCAGTAATTGAAAGGGACCAATAAATTAATTAGCATAATGAAAACAATTTTTAAGAGCATTGGATATCATTTAAGGATCTTATAGAAAAGGCTTTAATTTTTAGCGGCGCTGAAAATTTTGATGATAGTCATGTATTAATTATTAAGTATTATTTGATTCTTGCATCAAATCATTAAGTTTAGCATTATTTGAAGACTTTTTTATTTAATATAATAATTACAAACATGCTATTATTTTATGTATTTATTATAATTTTGAAGGATATCGGAATGTGAATTATTATTCTGTGAATGAAAATAAAAAACTCATTCATCATTATCGACTAAAAAAGGAAAAGAAATTAATAAATTTTGTATTTACGACTAAAAAAGAAAAAAAAAATTAATAAATTTTGTACTTACCATTTCGATCTTCTGTATTTAGAGTATTCGTATTTTGAGTATTCTGGCTCCTACGTGCTATAAAATAATTAAGAAAATCAATAAAAATTTATAATTTGATTAAACTTTTATACTTTACATACCATTCCTTCTGTTTCGTCTGCGTTGAGTTATATTAACACCAATTGAAGCCTGTACAAACTGATCATCTAGAAACATATTAAATCATATTAAATAAAACAATTTACCTCTTTAATATAATCATTTTGTTGATTATGTAATGTTGTTAGATTTAAAAGTTCTTACCTGATTTCTCCCAAAACCGTGTATTTATGACTTCAAAAAAAATGGCACCAGCACTGCTTCTTGCCCCTCTCAGATCGTTTGCAATCACTAATAATTGATCCTAAAGTATTAAGTGTTAAATAAGTATTAAAATTACTATTACAACAAATTTTTATTAATATTTAACTCACGTGATAACTGGTCACTAATCCATTGAATTTTGTTTGGCACTGTTTGCCCGAATAATTGCTCCTACACCTCTCATTTACTTTATTCGCAACAGAATTCCAGAAATTTTTTCTACTTCTTCCTGCAATTTGATAATGGTACTCGAAGTTTCTTGACCTCTGCTGCTCAATCAAAGCAGCGATTTGGTCATCCGACCACTCCACCCGGCCGAAAGAATAAGTTATAGTGTTGAAAATGGAGGTAGTATTGACATTGATGGTATTGGTATCATTGACGGTGGTTGAATCAGTTGAAGATGAGGACATTGTTTGAAATTTTGTTAAAAAATTGTTTAGAATATTTGGAAACATATTTGATAAAAAAAAATGTATTGATTATAAAAAAAAATATGTATTGATTATTAATTAGTATTGATTATCAAAAAAATGCAAGAAAGTTCTTGTAACAATTCTAATTATGCCATTCAATTATCATGATATTACATTATTTCATTTTTTAATTATTAGTACAATTTTTAATGTAACACCATTTCAAAATGATTTCGTTGATTCATGATATTATATCATAAAATTCACAAAATATAGAATTCGTAAAACTCCGTCTCTTGTCCATTAAAAGTGATTAAAATGTCAATCTTCCATTGTTTTCCATCGTACAAAAAAAAAATTAGCCATTAAAAGTAATTAAAAATTTTGTAAATTAAGCCCGGTATTATTCTTACGTAAAAATTAACATTTATTTATTACGACTTACTAATGCGAAAAAAAATTAATTAATTTTATTAATTTTACATCTCAGATTGATTTAATGTTAATTTTCAAATGTTGAATTAATGTTGAGCGCGTTAAACGAATTCGTTGAGCAAAAATTATGCTTATATAATACGCGATTAATAATTTTTCATTTGATGAAAGTCACGAGACATACTATCTTCTTGCTTATATTATACACGATTATCACTAAGCTTGAAATGGAAATCAAATGTGTCATCATTTTCTTTATTTGGTGTGGCATACTACAAGTTAAATATTCTATTCAAAGGTATAATCGACAAATATTTTTGTTTTCCTACCGTAATATTTCTAAATTTTGTAGCTCGACATAATATCCTATGAACCGCTAACAGGGAATCACAACCTTCTTGAAAGTATTCGGCTTTCCATAATTCGGTATTTGATATTTCTGGCTCCATAAAACTAAGTTTAAACCGAATACTAGAAGAAGGTGCAGGTTTATACCACTTGACATATGCTAGGAGGTGAGTTTTCGTTCCTTCTGGAAATCTAAGGGCATGCTTGAAATAATATTGGACTTCACCCGGATAAGTGTCAACTGAATCATCATTAGCTGCTTTCCATTTTGCAAATATATTCGCATTTTTATCATGGCGACCAGAAATCATAGATCCAAATATTTCGGCGCCAATTTGTAGTCTTGCATGCTGATTCATATGCAAATCCATAAATCCTAACACATCTTCTTTTTCCCTTTCATATAATATTGCATACCATTCACATAGAAATCCTCGCAACTCCAAAGGCATAACGACATTGATATATGATGGGTTAAGCATTTGGCCAGGTAATGGTTCAGTGCCATATATTTTGGAAATCATAGACGTATTATGTCTCATGAATAGAAAATGCTGCAGTTCCTCTCTTTCTGCTGTGATTGCTAAACTTCCTACAGCTTTTTTTAGTACAAGAAGATGGAGAGATTCATCTAGAAGGCCAGATGTCCATTTACATGATAAGTGATAATCCACCAAAGTGTTTTTAAGAACAATTTTCATTAATTCGGGTTTTATTTGTCGGTTACTATTAGGATATGATCCTAAATAACAGGAATTTTTTTAATAAAGGTACTAAAGACAATTGAAAAACACTGAAGTAAATTTACCTATATATCCATTAAGTCTTTCAAACGGGAAAAGCCAAAAACTATATATAGGACCATAATCACAACAGCAATCAGGGATATGAAGTGCGAGATGTATATTGCTTGTTATAAATTCTAGTCCATATGTATATTCTATAAGGTAGGCCATATCTTTTAACCTCTCTTGCGCCTCCTTCAAATCATCATCTGTAATAAATCTTGCTACTAAAAGATTACAAGCTCGAACAAAATGCCCTAAGATCTTTCTATCATTATCATCTAGCATATCCCATAATATAGATGTAGAATAAATCATAATAAAGGTCTTCCATTGATCGCAGTTTTGTTAGAAAATCCATCATTTCCGATTGCAATCTTTGGAGGAATTCTACCAATGTCAGAAGGTAAATCAATATTATCCATTCTGTTTTGTGCTACACGAAGTTGTTCCATAGTTAATTTTTTTGGTTTACAAAAATGGATTTGATTATCCATTTTGCAACACCGAGGAAAAGACAATGCATAGGATCTTACAGGCAAATCGTATAGGATCCATGTATGGTAGGCAAACTAACTTCAGTATCTTATACCATGTACTTTAAAATGTGCTTCTCTGGAGGACTTTGAGTTACATTGCAACCATTCATGAGCATATTGCCTATGTAATAAAAGATCTGCAGACTTTGTTACCCATTCATTATAATCTTGCATTCCTTCGTAATGAGTTTTTCTAAATTCCTTGCTATAAGTGATACGTTTATCACACCTATAGCATTTCATTACTGCAGATCAACGAGGCCAAATAACTTTCGTGTAGCTGGAGTATCAGACGATCCAACAATTAACGCAACTTTTATTTCTAAACCATTGGAAAATTGGTGAGTTTTTGGTACTTTCCACCCCTTCCAAAGTTCTAATAACTCATCTACAATAGGAGCTAGATAATGATTAATGCGTTCCAACCCTGCTCTTTTAATCCGGTAAGAAACCCAAATATATAATATTTTTGGGCTTATTCCTTTCCTGACCTTGGAAGATTGCAAATAGACGCATAAATAGCGCCAGTACTATGCTACGTGTAGGAGAATGGTTGGAACCAATCAAGATTAAGGAAGGACCTAGATGGGTTGTGGCAGTCTCTGTTGTAAAAAAGGTACTACCATCAAATGGAAAATTTTTCCATACCTTACCATTGTAAATATCTGAATAGATATTATTTTCGTTTTTTTGAGTCCCTGATAATTTTAACATGTTCTCAAAATCTGGTCGTTGATATAAAATGCTCAATTGCTGACGAATGTTTGGCTTAGGATAAAGCATGTGAGTACCGCAATTGTTGCATTTTTATTTTTTTGAGAATGGAAAGTGGATTATTGCATTGGTGATTACGACTTGATATTGGATTATTTGGATACTCTTTATACGGGCAATTCATTATAGCAACTTTTCCTTCTTCCTTATATGCAATAATATCTTTAACATTATGCAATTTATGGCAATCGGTACATGCAGCTAATTGCATTTTCGGTTGAAAAATGTTTAACCATATTTTTGCCATATATAATGAGGTAGGAAAATTTTCAAATTGCAACTTATCAAAGCGCATAAGAATTATATGAAAAAAATTTTATTAAGAATTCAAGTGCAATATCAGGCAATCGAAATCTTTGTTGAAATTTAAATAGCCATATTATAATCTCAGTATTAATAGAATCACTTAAGCTTTCCACTATAAATGCTTCTTCATTGTCATTGTCAATCTTAGGAGATGCGAAAAAATCTTCTACATCATCATTCTCCTCTCCTTTATCCACATCATCATTCTCTTCCTCATCCATATTATCTACATCATCATTCTCCTCTCCTTCATTCACATCATCATTCTCTTCCCCATCCATATTATTTACATCATCATTCTCCTCTCCCTCATCCACATCATCATTCTCTTCCTCATCCATATTATTTACATCATCATTCTCTTCCCCCTCATTTATATTATCTACATTATAATTCTCACCAAAATAATTGATTTCATCATTATTTTCATCAATTGTAGGTGCTGAAATACGAAAACATGAAGGTTTTGATGAAAATAATGTTATATTTTCTTCAATATATTGGAAAGAGGGACCAGGATGGGAAGAGTCCTGATCCGGACTAGATGTACCGGAGTAATTATTTCTTTCTCGCTTTTTTGATATGTTCAATTTTATTTCTGTATTTATATATGTATTATTAACAGATGATGTTTTTTTCTTTTTTATCATGATGGTATTTTCCTGATTTTTTCTAGAATCTTTTGATCTCGATTCCCACAAACTATCATCATACATATGTTTCTCTTGAGTATGAGAATCAACTTCTGCACCTTTGCAACGAGCACAATTGCAAATATACAAATACTTTTTTTTGGGCTTTATTAAATCAGCCACAAAGGTTTCAGAGGTTTCAACTTTACGTTTTTTATTACTCTTTATTAATTCAGATACAGAGTTACATTTTTTATTACTCATTTTTATTAAAATGTATAAAATATATTTTTTATTCTATCACTTTTAATAGTTAGTAATCAAGACGTTCAGAAACGAGCTTTTAATAATCCTTATCATACAAAAGAATTGCACAAGAATTTTATGAGCGCGTTACTTTTACCTGGTGAAAATTGTGCAAACGCGTTGCTACCTCTGAGCCTTGATCTGCATCCTGAAATCTCCGAAATTATTATAAATTTGCACACAATCAACTTTTCTCGCGTTCTGAAATCTCTACTTTATACGGGATTTTTTTATTTTACAAAATAACAAAAAGATTTTATACTTCGTAACAATGAATAGTGATAATGTATCATCTAGTGATGAATCATCATCTTCATCATCCTCCTCCTCCTCCTCCTCTTCTTCTTCTTCCTTTTCTAAAAGTTGTTATAACACGATAAAAGCAAGTATTTGATTATTTTATATATTATTTCTGCTTTTATCCTATTTACATTTATCTATTATTTTACAGAAAGAAGTGTTTATTTGGAGTGACTCCGAGCTAAAAGACGTATACAGTATTAACTATGAGCTCACATGGGCTGAGCAAAAAGATAACATAGTCACCAAGTTGCTTTCACCACTTTACAAACTTGTAAATAAAAAATATAAAGTCTCAAATAGTGATTTATTAAAGATGTTATATGGACGTTAGCGATCTCGCCATCGCGTTAGTAATATTAGAAAGCAAGGGGAAGCCCAAATAAAACGTAACAAAAGAAGAGCAATGAAGAATTCAAGGATGCAGGATGTAAATTATTTAATTAACAGAAGCTATTAAATTTAGTTTTTTTTTAAATTAATTATATTGTGCTTTATAATTAACATTGTTAGAAAAAAAAAGAATAATAAACGCGGCCAATTACCTAATACAAAATAAAGATAAGTACATTTGCCGATATCCTGAAAAGGATCTAGTTCAAATTTTAAAAGATTCAGGCTACCATTCCGAAAAATGGGAGGAAACCGACGAAGATGATGAAGTTGATGAAAATGATGAAGAAAAAGTAGTCACAAAAAAAAATTCGATATATATTTATGAAAGATGGTGGAGATCTCCTGCTGTATGTATATTTTATTATTTTTTATCAAAGTATAAACACTAATTTATAGTTTAATTTCTTTATTTAAGTTTCAACGTTTATTACATGATCGTATTGATCCAACGGTAGAGTTATTAAGAAAAAAACCACCAAACTTAAAATGTAAAAGAGTTCTAGACAAAACAGAAACAGCTAGTGTGCCACCTGCCAGCGCACCAAGCTGGTGTTTAAATAGAGAAGCACTTGAAAAATTCAACCATTTAACCAAAAATATCCCAGTTTATGATTATGATACTGATGAAAGTATTATTCAAGACAACAATGGTGCTGATGATGATGTTGATAATAACGTCGTAAATAACAAAAATAACAACAAAAGGAAAAAAAAGAAAAATAAATCTAAATCAAAAAATAGAAAATCAAAAA
Organism: Rhizophagus irregularis; assembly: GCF_026210795.1. NCBI lineage: Eukaryota > Fungi > Glomeromycota > Glomeromycetes > Glomerales > Glomeraceae > Rhizophagus > Rhizophagus irregularis. Next base: position 2,345,867 of record NC_089434.1, read on the forward strand.
AATAAATTTTACAATTATTACACTTTTGCCTAAATAGGTTTATCGTAAAAAATACTAATCAGACTTTAATAAAAATCAGAATTCAACATTTTCATTTAATTTTTTTAAAAATTGATTGATTAAATTAAAAATATCATGGTTTGATAAAGCTATAGATTACAGTTTATTTTTTATTAATAAACAAGTTACGGTACTGATTACTTTATTACAGTAACAATTTAATTACGGATAAGGTATTTAATAAGATATCAAAAACTGATTAATAAAATTTTCTATATTAACATACGATAAATTAGATTAATGAGCTAAATACGATAATATTATTTTTTCAAAAAAATTAAAATGAAAATATACACAAATTTTTGTTTTTGGTATGTAAGTCAAATTAAATTACTATATGCTTAAATCATAACTCATAACCCAAAGTTGAGGATTAACCAGGTACCTTGCTTTAGATTCAGCGACACTTCCCAAGTCAGATGAGGTGCCACAGGTACGCTTTAAGAAAACTCGCTATGATAATAAGGATAAGTATATTCAAAAATACCATTTATGAATGAACATAGGATACGATGAATAATCTCAAATAGAAAAATAAAAAATAAAAAAATAAAATAAAATAAAAATAAAAATATAAAAAATAAAATAAAATAAAAAAAATATTTTCAATTAGACAAAGCATCCTCGTTCCTTCCTGGAATTCTCATTTGACTAAATTATTATTGTTTGTAATTTGATCCATTTGAATCCACCATAAATTGCCAGACAGGACGAACCCTTATTAGACAAGTATAGCTTCATCACCAAATGGCTGCGATGTGTTTAATGATATGGCAACCTGTTTAATTCATTTTTAAATGAGCAAACGTGGCCATAAAACTCATTAAAAAGGTAGGCTACAGAGTGCAATGCAACCTACCTAACCTAACAAGTAGGTCTAAGGGTTAGGGAATAAAATATACCCTAAACCCACGCAGTTGGTATGGAAATAAAAGTTTACAAACGGAAGTTTCAGACTGTGCCTGACGACAAAATGGGTGAGGTGCAATCAGGACTTTTTCCTCTAATTCAGCCCAGAATTATAGAGGCAACATTGTTATCGTACAAGCACATCGACGAAAACGTCTTTCAAAGAAATTAATCAATAAAGAGTATACTTGGGCAATAGCCGATCTTCATCGTCATCCTATAAACTCCAAAAGAACAGGGATCAGCGCAGGCATTTTGGCTTACGTATTTCTTTAAAGATTAATTAAATTGAAAGATAGGATCCAAATTCAATATGACTGAATCGATCGCCTCCGGTTATCAAACTTCCATTAGAAGTGATCGCTAGAATCAAAGATACCAATAATCACCCTTATCAGTAACGATTGAACTAAAGATGTTGGAGAAATAAAATTCATCATTTATATGGAATTAGTTTGTATTACAATTTTATTACGATTTGGGTAAAAAAAATATCTCCCTAAAATTTATTTTTTTTTCAGGTATCCTGGCTATATGGAAAGATTCCTAATATGGTAATAGTACAATACACCTTATACGCCATTTTGCAAATTCAGTGTAATAGTTTACAAAGAAAAAAAGGTGAACGTATTTATTTTTTTGCTATGAGAAATTTAATTACAATAAGTGGATTTCAGAAAATCGCAGTAATTTGAATAATTTGTATATGCTTTTGATAACGGGTTTGAAGTTTAGGTATTCTCTGGCCGCACTCTTGTATTACTATGATCACTGAGAGTTGGCTTGCTTATATAATAATCTTATCATTCAATATTTCCTAAAAAAGTAAATAAACATCATCTATTTATAAGTATTCATGATTTGGAAAAACTCCGTATGAAGTTGAATCAAGCACTCCATAGCAATTATCTTTTTTCGTACACTGTATTACATTTTTACAAAGTACAAAGCGTACAAAGCCAATACCAAATAGGCGAAAATCAGTAGCTATTTTCTATACTACGATAATATTAAATAAACACACAAATTTTTTTAAAGATCGTACAAATATCGGTGACCGATATATATTAGATAACGGATCGGTGACTAATAGTTTGGATATCGGACACTTGGTAATTTACATTTTTTTAACCATATTTGAAATTTGCGCATTATGTGACAAATCGGGTACCCGATATGTTGTTAATATGTAAAAATGCCCGATATGTACCTAATTAGTCACCGATATATAGGTACCCGATATGTGTGAGATAGATCGTTTTTTGACTTGTGGAAGACGCATGTAAATATAAGATTAGCTTAGCTTGAGAGATGATCCCAATCGAATTTGGGTTTAGTAGTATGTAGTCTCTCTAAATCGGCTACAAATCGATAAAACTGCTATAAATCATTAAAACTGCTTAACCGGCAAATTTGAAACATGTTATCCATTAGTATAAGATACTAAAAAGTTGCTAAAAATGCTATAAATCAATAAATTGCTATAAATCGTTATAATTCGTTCATTTAAGTGAACAAGAAATATGTCCGGATTATCTTCTAATATTATTTTAGATGAGTGGTTTAATAAGATTGTGCCTAAACCTATTAATAATCATCCTGGATACGATATGAAATATGTTAGCGCATATATTGTAAATTACTGTTATGGTACTGACCTCAAAAAAATAATCGGAATAGAGTGGGAGTATGATACATTATCAGTTGTGAAACCAGGTCAGTCTCTAGTTGCATGGGCTGTAAATGTCAGAATTCGATTACAAAAATTATTAGCCAATCAGAGATTTAGTGTATATTACCGACATTGCTTATTTGCAGGATTTGGGAATGGCAAGATGGTTAATTCTGACTATCATCAGCCCAGAATCAATAAGAGTAATATGGCTATTTGGTTTGATTGCTGGAAATTGGTAAAGATTACTGATATAAAACCAAAAAAAACATATTTCAGTGGATGGCGCAGATATGGATATGAGATTAAATCTGAGGACTTGATGAAATACCATTGGAATAATGAATGCTCCAAAGCTAAAACCCCAGATGGAAGTGCTCGGCTTATTCAAAAAGCTTATAGAAATTATAGGAAGAGGCCTGTTTTACTAGCAAAACAAGTTTGGGAGGCAGTTAGAAATGATAACACTCCTAGAGAAAAGAAGTTTCTTAGTATGCCTAGTAGAGATACTCGTTGCACTGTAAACTTGGATATATGGTATTCTATTGATGGATTATATAGACCTTTTAATATTCCACTAGATCAATTTTATGATTATATAAGTTATTCAAAGCATAAGAGGTGCCAATTATCTGATAGATTGGCCATAGCAAGAAATAAAATACAATGCAACTATATCGTAATAAAATGCTTTCAAATTTTAGTAATTTATATTTCATTTTCTTAACTTCGAAATGATTTCACTAACTTCTTATCAGTTATCGAATTGCAAAAGTGATACAGGCGGAATATTTATCTCGTCTCAGTATGCAAAACAGCCAAAAGGCACTATGTTGAGATTAAGGGATGGGAGAGTAATCACGGTTGTCTAACTGGCTTAAGGCACTTCGCAATATCTTTCAACTGATCATTAGCATTATATATCTCTCGACTATGTCAAGGCCAACCATAACTTATACTTTATTTTTTTGCGAAATGAATTGCTATATAATCTGCCTAGTAAAATTGGCCAAAGGCGCTATGCATGAAATGTATATAAAATCAATATAAAAAAGTGAATTCCGATACCGCAATTCACTTTTTATATATAAAATCAATATAAAAAAGTGAATTCTGATACCGCAATTCACTTTTTATATATAAAATCAATATAAAAAAGTGAATTCTGATACCGCAATTCACTTTTTATATACAAAATCAATATAAAAGTGAATCTCAATATCGCAACTCACTTTTATTATAAAATCAAATTAAAAAGTGAATTATAACTTTATAATACCATAACTCATTCATATTATATAAAATCATAGTTTCAGGTCAACAGGTCATTTAGGTTATAAGATGTTATAACCTGAACTGATGCTGAATTGCAATTGCTAAACCTAACCTGATAAATTCAGGTCAATCTGTCAGGTTACTTGAATTTGATCAACCTGTTCAGAACTCTAATCTGGTATTTCTCATTAAAAGAAATATAAAAAAATGTTTTTTTAGTTAAAAATGTTAAACCTGACTAAAGTTCTGAACAGTTCTGGGTTGAACTGGGAACTGATTTGAAACTGACTAAAAATTCAGTTTGGTTTTCAGTTCGGGTTTAAAACTGGAACCGTTCAGTTCGATTCGATTCTATTTTATTTTAAAAAAAATGTGAAAATTGAAATAATAAAAATGAGCAATAGCTCATTAAAATCATCTCATCAAGATGCGTCAAATGGTGGTAAGATCATTTTTCTAGCTTTGATATATCACGAAATAATCGATGCTAAATATATTTTAAGAAATTAGTGCTAGAATCGTATCTATCGATCCTAGAGAAATGATCTTGTTATCATTCGATAGGTCTTAATGAGATGAATCTAATGAGTAAGGGTGCAAACTTAATGACGTGACATAACATCAAGTTACATCACATCATAGACATATATTAGATGTAACTTAGAGTATATTTGACATAATTTCTAAAATAATGATTTATAACATATGACGTAACTAAAAAAATTGATGTGATATATGAAAATATAAATTTCATTATAATTGTTTATTATTTATTATTATGATTTATGATTAATACAATATTAGATCAGTGATTATTGATCAGTTTCCAAAACTTCAAGTAATAGGATCAAAATTCATATTTCCATTTCTTTTATCTACATTATCATTATTTTCTAAATTTACAGTTTCTATATTATCAAATGTTTGTGAAAGATCAATAAAATCTTCCAATACTAAATTAGTACATGTCTGTATTTCCATTTCTCTTCTTCCCTCTAATAATATATTATCAGTGATGTCATCATCTTTATCATTTAAAGAAATAATATTACCAACCGCAGAAATATTAGCAATTTCTCTCAATTCTGCACTACTCAAATCTTTTTCATATATAATATGACAGTTTATTTTTAATACTTGCTAGATGATAAGAACGAATTTTTGATATACCTTCTAGTTTTTTAATATCAAGTCTTACACGTCTATCTCCAATTATCCATTTAAGCATGGAAAAATTTCGTTCACAGTCTGCTTGTGAAGATACGCCTGAACTTTGGTGAAATTCTATAAGATTAAAAAAATGCTATATATGACATCTTGCATTTCAATTAAAATTCAATACATAATCCAGATCATAGGGTTTTAATTTTTGGTCAAAATGCCTAAATTGAGTGAGAAGTTACTTGCATTCTTTTTCAGACTAACCCAAACTTTGCCAAAGAGTTGTAGCAGTAATTGCTGCATCTCTGAATCCATCATCATTAATACCAAAACCTAAAAAAAAATTATTTTAATAATTTGTTTTTCAAAAAAAAAACAGTAATTATTAATAAATAAATGCTGTATTTTGATAATAAGGATAAAGATAATAACATAGAAGATATGCAGGATACTAAAATTTAAGATAGCAATGATTGAATATTTGAATTGCTGCAGATTTATAAGGATTTGAAGAAGGAAATCAAAATATAGCAACAGCCAATTTAATCATTTAAATAAAACAATCAGCTAAAGAAGCTGATTTTGCTTCAAGTATATTGATGCATTCCTTAATAGGAGTCCAAACTGAACGAATCTGATAACAGGTTGTGAAAAACTCTTCATCTTGCATCAAAGAGTAAATATCAGAATTTGAAATTATATTATGATGTTCTAATAATATCTATATATAATTAAATTTTGTTAATATTTAAAAAATAAATACTATTTTAATAAAACAAGTAATAATAAATTTTACCCAGTCAAAAACAGGACGAGCACGTAAAATTGAATCTGTTGTTGCATATAATGAGCCCATTTGGTTTTACACCATGTTTACAATCCTTCAGTATTAATTTTCATATTATTTAGGCTTTAAGATAAAATTGCAGAAGCTTAATGTGAATTATTAAAAAATCTTGTAATTTTTTCACAATTTGATATCAAATCCTTAATATTGTCAAGCTTTACAAAATCAGCTGCTATTAAATTAATTGCATGAGCTATGCATCATATATCTCAAATATGATTATATTTTTCTTCTACTTTTTTTCCTAATAACTCGGCAATTTAGAGGCATTATCGGTTATTATAGCAGCAAATTTATCTACACTAAATTTCTGAAGCAAGAAATTCTCCTGTATATGATTCTATAGAATAGTTGTGTAATGCAACTAAATATTCTTTTCATTCAGGAGTCACTACAATATAATTATAAAGGGATTCACTGTGTTTGGATGTCCAACCATCTAATGCTAATCAATAAATTGTTAAAGTTAGTTATCAAAATTTTTTTAAATAATAAATAAAAAAAACCTATAAATTTTCTTACTTAAAGTTAAACCATCTGTCACCTTTAACTCAGATTCAATTTTCTGATTAACACGTGTAACTTCATCATTTAATAGTCAGTTAGATAAAGTAATACAAGATGGTAGTACGTAATCTGAATTTAAATCTTTAAATAAATCTTGTCTACCTTTAATTAAAATATTAATTTTACTATATTTTTATTATACAAAATACTATATAATATA